>NC_056739.1:878128879-878486379 GCF_019279795.1 Protopterus annectens | reverse complement strand
AACATTACATAGTCAAACTACACGTATTTTAAAGATGCAGTTATGTACCAATGTCTAGCTAAACAAAGGGAAGGAGGGAGGGCAGACTAACTTACTGAAATACTTCACTTTTGACCTAATGTTACAGTGAGCACCAACTCTCTGATACTAACTATTGTACGTGGAACACCAAAAGGTACCCTTCCTGGAGCCCTGGGAGGAGGAAACATGTCAAAACCCATTTAGAACAGCCCTGGAATTCCTGTCTTACTTTTACTGTGAGAATCCACCTGTAATGTCTGATAAACATGGCAATAACCTATTAAGCAGCACCTGCAAATATATCTTTGTATAGATTCACCTTCAAGAATCCACACTGAAGTTGATGAAACCCTGTGGGAGTCAGCCCTCATAACAATTTGTACAGATGTGCCATATGCTAAAGCAAAAGGAAATTTAGCTTCCAAGCTACATGGAGAAGGTATGTCTGCCTGCTGATTTGTCCCACTTAACAATAACTAATGAAACAATCAATCTTGTCATAAGAGGCACCCATAAAGGTAAAAGCTGTATATGTCTGCAATTAAATTTCACAGAAAAATTTTGCACGGAATGCAAACAGCTGAAGAGACTGAATGAATGCTGTCTTCCCAGTGGAATTATGTCACTAAAAGTGGGAAGGGGAGGGGGTCTGGGAAGGTTACAGAGTATGCTTAAATATACAGGTAGACAACAGAACAAGGAGGGGGCAAGTCTAATGGTGATCCCTATCATTTTGATAGCTGTTTAGAGAATCAAGCCAAGCTGCCGCCGCTGTAAGAACATGAACATAATGAACAGACAAAAGCAGCATGTAGATTCCCAGTCATGCCAGACTGTGACAAACAGCAAATGACTGCACTTCAGTTACATGTTGGATGGAATGTTTTCTGTTTGGTCAGCTAAGAAAACTAACAGTAAAAAATCCAGATTTAGTGCTGATTGAGACATTCCCAAGCTTTAGCAATAATGGTTAGAATGAATGAAACAAAAAATGGTGGTATCTTCCCCTTACAAGTAAACTTCAGAATTTGTGTCTGCTTCTGAATTATATGCTTTGGATTAAAACTAGTAGGGAGCATTAAAACACTGGTTGTTTCAAACTGAAGGAGTAGTATTCACCATACATTAGCTGTAACTGGAATACACAGACATTGATATTTCAAACAAATAGAAGGCATAGGTAAACACAAGTTCTAAAAGAAAAGGCAACAAAAAGAAAAGAAAAAATATAATACAACAGTTGTATGGGGGTGTAAAAAGCTTAGTAACTGGAAGTAAAACAAAGTACTACACAAATAGTAATGCTGCAAGAAACATACCAACAAGAAATATTAGAATTTAATTTAAAAAAGTGTAGGATGGATTATTTTCCCCTGTGAGAGTGGAAGGAGAGGTGTGCTATTACAAACGAGATGAAATATAGGAATAAAGGTAGAAGTTAAAAAAGACAGGCTAGGAAGGCATGTAATTTATAACACAAATTTGGTAAGGAAGAAAAGCATTAATTTCTCTATGCTTCACATCTTCCCAGGTCTATAAGGCAACATAAGCCACAGACACTGGGTGATGTCATGGTCTATGTGATGGCCGTGCCCTGGGCCCAGCAATCAAGGAGTCTCATCCTCACCACTAACACCAGTGAGGGGAGTCTCATATAGGAGGAAAGGATAACAAATACACACAGTAAAGTGCAATTTCCCTTAAGAGCACACAGAGATCTGTCAGTCCGGGCTGGTCGCTCCCTTGCTCTCCAGCTCCCAAATAAGACTCCCCACTGGCACACCTATAGGGTCCAGATCTCAGCCTAGTGGGCAAGCTAAAACCTCCAGTGCCCTCTTTGTCCAACCAGTGCTTCATGTCCCTGCCCAAGTAGCTGACACACACACACACTTTGAGAGGAGTTCATACAACCACACAGACCCTCCTGGGGAAGGCTGGCACAGGTTCTCCAGCTGTGCACCTTTTTCCACAGACTATACGGTAGTACCAGCTGCCACCAGCCACTAATATTTATCAACTACTCAAAGACCCTTAAAAGGGTGTCCAATTATTACTGTGCAATATTATTATCCAATTGGTAGTATAGCCCAGGGCTAAAGCTATGGAAGTGGCTTTATACAATTTTACCAAAGGCATGCAAGTACTCTAAAAGAGCTTAAATTACCCCTAGAAAAACAGCCAGAGTTGAAAGGTTTAAACATATTTAATAACAAATAGTCAAATCACAAGACAATACTTTTTACTAAACGGTGCTAGTCAAGAGTTCAGAGATCACAGAGAAGTACTTAAAATAATTCAGTAGTACAGTTCTGACACCACAGAAAAACACTTCTAATCTTTCTAGTTTCTAGCTATTTCTAAGAGAAAACACAAGTCTAAGATAAACTTACATATAGAGCAAGACAGTGCTGATGAGTTGGATGGTCAAGACAAAAATGCTTAATACTCTCTGAATCTGTTTTTAAAATCACATTCCTGGTTCACATTACATAATTATTCACACTTCCCTGGGTTCCCAGGCTAACAGAAACTACATTTACATTCTTCACCTCTGGACAGAAACCAGAGCAATAAAGGACATTTATGCATGCAAATTCTGGCCATTAACTCTGGCCTTAAAACAAACAGACAGGATGCTCCACTCTAGACTCACTGGCTCCGAGTCCCAACATCAAAGAGTCACAACATGCTTTACTTGGTCAGTAGAGTGCACTGCTGTTACATTTTATTCCAGTTCCACATGTAACACTATTTTTACCATTTAAGACAACAAGCATGTGGTTTACATTAATATTTACAGATGACAGAATTATCTCCAAAATTCTATCTGACTAGGCTGGCAGCCTTCACCTATCTTCACCCAATCTTCAGATATCTCCCCCCTGGAGAACTCAAGCTAGTTTTTCAAGTGACCCTTGAGAAACGCTGCTTGAGGGAGTTAGCTCTGAGTATATCTTACCCCATTTCGCTGTCTTGAGAGCCCATCTGCATTGGCATTGCTAACCCCACTGCAGTGGTGCACAGACATATATACTTGCAACCACAGGCTCTATCTTAGCAACTTGGCATTTTGCTGGGTGGCTCTGTTTAACCATGTTAGGGGGTTGTGATCTGTCATAACGGTGGATTTCCTTCCATACAGATAAGGCTGAAGTTTCTGCAGTGCCCACACTAAGGCTAGACATTCCTTTTCTACAGCTGCATAGCATTCCTTCCTGGGTTGGAGCCTACGACTGAGATAAACCACTGGGTGCTCTTCCCCCTCTGAAGAAATCTGGCTAAGTACAGCCCCCACCCCATGGTTCAAAGCATCCACCTGCACAACAAATTTGATGTAATCTGGACTGGCTAACACAGGGGGACCTCCCAATGTTTCTTTGAACTTCTGGAATGCCTGCTCACATGCTGGGGTCCCACACCACCTTATCTGGCCTATTCTTCCTTGTCAGGTGTGTGAGGAGAGCAGCTATGGTACTATAACTGGGGACGAACTTTCTGTAGTACCCTGCTGTCCCTAAAAATGCCCTCACCTGCATTTTAGTAACAGGTGCATGCCATGCCTGAATGGCTTCCACTTTGGCAGGTTCTGGCCTTATCTTACCACTCCCCACTCTATGTCCTAGGTAGGAGACCTCTACCATACCCACCTGACATTTGCTTGGCTTAATGGTCAACCCTGCCCTTTGTAGTTTGCCCAGCACCTCCCTGACATGCTGAAGGTGCTCTTGCCAGGAATGACTGTAGATGGCAATAACATCTAGGCAAGCAAGGGCAAACCCTCCTTCTCCTGCTAGGATATGATCTACCAGCCTCTGGAAAGTTGCTGGGGCGTTCTTCATCCCAAAGGGCACCTTTGTGAACTCATACAAGCCAAAGAGAGTCACAAAGGTTGACTTCTCTCTAGCACTGGGAGTCAATGGCACCTGCCAGTAACCCTTGGTAAGATCAATGGTTGTAAGATACTTAGCCTCACCCAGCTGCTATAGGGCCTCATCTGTCCTAGGCATGGGGTAAGCATCTGACTCTGTTACTATTTAATTTCCTGTAGTCCACACACAACCTGGTGCTGCCGTCCTTCTTTGGCACCAGCACCACTGGGGAGGCCCAGGGACTGTTAGACTCTTGAATCACCCCCTAGTTCCAACATCTCCTGTACCTCCTCCCTCAGAGTCTGACTCTCTCAGGCACTCTATCAGAGGCCTGCCTAACGGGCCTTTGGGGTCCTGTATCCACCTGGTGCTGCCCCAGGTGGGTGTACCCTGGTTTCCCAGTGAACATGTCTCCAAATTCCTGCAACACTGCTCAGACTTCTCGAATCTGGGTAGGAGATAGCTGCTGGGACATTGCTACCCCTTCCACTGAGGTGTTAGCCCTAGCCTTACTGAGGAGATCAGGCACCAGATCTCCCTCAGACGACTCCTGCAATCCACTGCAAATGCTCAGCACAAGGGCCTCCCTATCATGGTACGGGTTTCATCATGTTAACATGGTACAATTTGTGCCCCTGCCTTCTGCCTAGCAGTTCCACCATGTAGTTAACATCACTTACCTTTCTTACCACCTTGTAAGGCCCCTCCCTAGCTGCTTGCAGCTTGTTGTGTCTGACAGGAATGAGAACCATTACCTGCTGCCCCACAGCATACTCTCTAGCTCGAGCATTCCTGTCATACCACACCTTTTTCAGTTGTTGGTCTTCTGCCAGGTTCTCTTGCTTGAGCCTTGTCCTGAGGTTTAGGATGTACGCCACAACAGACTCCTTGGGAGACTCGTACTCACCTTCCCACATATCTCAAATTAAATCTAGAGTCCCCCCACCCTATGCCCATACAGCAACTCAAACAGTGAAAAACTTGTGGATTCCAGGCATACCTCTCTGTAAGCAAACAGATGGGGCAAATATTTGTTCCACTCCCTCTTAAACTTATCTGCAAATGCCCATAGTATGGACTTGATTGTAGAGTTTAACCTCTGAACAAGACTATTAGTCTGGGGATGGTAGGGGTTGGTTTTCATGTGCTTCACCCCACAGGACTTCCACAGACAAGCCAGCAGGTCTGACATGAAATTGACACCTCTGTCAGTATTTTTTTGGGTAACCTACCCTGCTGAAAATCTCTAACAATATATTTGCCACCTTCTCTGCCTCAATGGAGGACAAAGCCACTGCCTCAGGGTATCGTGTAGCATAATCCACTACCACTAGGATATACTTTTTCCCTGTGGAACTTGGGATACTCAGAGGACCCACAATATCCATAGCTACCCTCTGAAATGGCTCCTCAATCACAGGCAAAGGCATCAAAGGAGCTCTCACCTTGTCTCCTGCCTTGCCTACCTTTTAGTACTGCGCACAGGTCCTGCAGTACCCGGTTACATCTCTGCAAATTCCAGGTCAATAGAGGTTCTGCATAATACTCCTCTTTTTACGTTTTATGCCCATATGACCTGCAAAGGGAAAATCATGGGCTATGGCTAGAAGCACCAAATGGTAGGCTCTATCTACTACCAACTGCTGTACTCTTATCACCTTCTAGCCCTCCCTCAGGCGTCCACACTCTGTACAGTAACCCTTTGTCCCAGTATACATATTCCCCCTTTCCTTGAGAATCAGGTGCCTTCCTAGCTACCTGCCTCAGAGGCCTTGCAATGTAAGGTCTGAGAGCTGAGCCTGTCTCAACTCTCCTTGTAACCCTTCCCAGCTCCCCTTCTACAGGAAGTCTGGCATCTTCTGACAGAGGTGCCTCACTGTCAGCCTGGGTACCGCTAATCACCTCTACCTTTGCAGTCTCTCTGTCCAAGGGACCATCAGTACCCACAAGCAGCTGTGGCTCACCTTCAGTCTCACAGCTACTGGGTAGCTTCCTCCCTGAGGTAACCACCTCACCAATCCTGCCTGCAAGTATGCAGTCTGTCTGGGTCTCCCCCAGGCTACCAGACCCATATGCTTGTCTCCTAGCCTGACTGTGTGTAACTGCACAAACACATGGTACTGCCTCATCCAAATCTTTCTCTATCAGGTCATCTGCAGGATGGTAGTTTGGTACCCTTGTTGTCTCAAGACAACCTACTATTGGCATTTTGTCTTTCCCACTTACTGGCTCTCTCACCTTTTGCTCCCCACCTTGCCTCTGTGGACACATGTATGCCATGTAGCCCCACTGGTTGCATTCAAAACATTTAACCCTAGCTCCTGGATGTGTACCTGGACTAGTGGCTTCCCCTGCTACTGGCAGATTCTGTTGGGGCAGTCTGTGCTGCCCACCATGGGTTCCTTTGGACCCATGAGCAGTACTGGGGGGTCCCTTTCCTGTGCAGGGCTGCCCTGCTTGCCAGGTATAGGTTTCCCTTCTTCCCAAACTCATCTGAAGTGGCATACTGTTTATCAGCTAATCAGATCCTCATGTCCTTAGGCAAAGTGCTAAGGGCTTGTTTCTAACCAAAAGGTCTGCCAGACCTTCACAAGTGGTGACCTGACATCCACTCACCCACCTATGGAAATAAGTGCTCAGTTCAGCAACATATTCACACACACTTTCATCTGCTTTGCGTCTATGCTCAAGAAACTTTTTCCTATACATTCCAGGTGTTAGCTTAAACAATTCTAACAAGTGATTTTTAACAGCAGTATAATCAAAACATGCAACATCAGACATTTTTGACAAAACAGTTACAGCTTTACCATGGAGTAAGGGGGTCAGGAACCTTACCCAGAGCCCTTGGTCAACACCATACTGTTTGCATACCCTCTCAAACATATGAATAAAACTATCAAAATTACCCCCTCTTTAAACTGCAGAAGAAATTTACTGACCTTTTGTGCTTCTGGGGTCCAGTTACTTCCTTCCCTATTACCTCCATGACTCTGGCGAAGAGTCAGCATTTCCCTATCATGCTTCCTCTGCCACTCCTTTTCCTCAGGTTCCAGGCATAGCAGTTTCTCATTCTCCTCAGCCTGTAGACTCCTCAGTCTCTCAGCTGCTTCTATCTCCAAACGCCTGGCCTCCAACTCAAGTCTCTTTAGCTCCAGATGGATTTTTAAGTCCTCTGCAGAAAGGTTGTGCTGTCCATTCTCCGAGGGTATTATATCTCCACTGCCAGTCTGATTGTCCTCCTGTATGCTGTTTTCTAATGCAGCTGTAATCAAGGCTGCAATTAGGTCTGCCTTAGTCAGGTTTCCATGCACCAGACCCTAGCCTGGCACATCTCCGCCAGCTGGCTCCTTGTCAGCTTTCCACACTCCTCTGCTGACATGCTGTCTGCTCACCCTGACTAACTAAGCTAACAAAATAAATAAAACAATTGTGATCTGAACTCTGAGTATTCACCGCGTGGCTGATTTAGAGTACAAAACACCTTCAGAGCTCACTGTACACAAGCTACAGGAATTCACTCTACTCACACCACTACAAGCCAATTAGTATTTGCCAACCAATTAATATGTGGTGTGGATATCCCACCACTGCCAAACAATTAATATGTGACGTCCGTGCCCTGGCCCAGCAATCAAGGAGCCTCAATCATCACCACTAACACCAATGAGGGGTGTCTCATATAGGAGGAAAGGATAACAAATACACACAGTGAAGTACAATTTCTCTTAAGAGCACACAGAGATCACAGTCAGTCCGGGGCTGGTCGCTCCCTTGATCTCCAGGTCCCAAATAAGACTCTCCACTGGCACAGCTACAGGGGTCCATATCTCAGCCTAGTGGGCAAGCTAAAACCTCCAGCACCCTCTCTGTCCAACCAGTGCTTCGTGTCCCTGCCCAAGTAGCTGACACACACACTTTGAGAAGAGTTTCTACAACCACACAGACCCTCTTGGGGGAAGGCTGGCACAGGTTCTCCAGCTGTGCCCCTTTTTCCCCAGACTATACGGTAGTACCAGCTGCCACCAGCCACTAATATTTATCAGCTACTCAAAGGCCCTTAAAAGGGTGTCCAATTATTACTGTGCAATATTATTATCCAATTGGTAGTATAGCCCAGGGCTAAAGCCATGGACGTGGCTTTGTACAATTTTACCAAAGGCATGCAAGTACTCTAAAGAGCTTAAATTATCTCTACAAAAACAGCCACAGTTGAAAGGGTTTGCAAAATATTTAATAACAAATAGTCAAAACACAAGACAATACTTTTTACTACACAGTGCTAGTCAAGAGTTCAGAGACCACAGAGAAATACTTAAAATAATTCAGTAGTACAGTTCTGACACCACAGAAAAACACTTCTAATATTTCCAGTTTCTAGCTATTTCTAAGAGAAAACACAAGTCTAAGATAAACTTGCATATAGAGCAAGACAGTGCTGATGAGTTGGATGGTCAAGACAAAAATGCTTAATGCTTTCTTATTCTGTTTTTAAAATCACATTCCTGGTTTACATTACATCATTCTTCACACTTCCCAGGGTTCCCAGGCTAACAGAAACTACATTTACACATTCTTCACCTCTGGGCAGAAACCAGAGCAATGAAGGACATTTAGGCTACAGATTATGGCCATTAACTCTGGCCTTAAAACAACAGGCAGAATGCCCCACTCTAGACTCACTGGCTCAGAGTCCTAACATCAAAGGGACACAACATGCTTCACTTAGTCAGTGGAGTGCACTCTGTTGTTACATTTTTTCCAGTTCCACATGTAACACTATTTTTACCATTTAAGACAACAAGCCTGTGGTTTACATTAATATTTACAGATGACAGAATTATCTCCAAAATTCTATCTGGCTAGGCTGGCAGCCTTTGACCTATCTTCACAGTCTACAATCATGGAGTTCTGATAATGGCAGAAGAATGGAATGTAATAATTAAGAAGATAAAACGGGGACAAATTTCATTACAGAAGAATAAATAGATTTCACTTATTTTTCTGGAAACATAACTGTGCTAGACTAGTAAAGTACAGTTGTGTACACTTACCATAAATGTAGATGTTCGAGTGTATGCACTGTTGCAGTCCTCACATATGGGTTAGCCTGCTCCCGGTAGCCCTTAGTCAGCCCGAATACCAGAGTCCTTGGTATACAATGTCGGCTGCCGCCAGTTGTAAAACTGATGTCAGAATGTCAGGTATAAAAGGGAGGCAGCTGACGCCATTTCCTCAGTTTTTCTTGCCTTAATTGTCAGGAGCCCCCAAAAGAAGGCTAACCCAGAAGGTAGCACCCTGGGAATGGAGGGTGGGAAAAGTACAGTTTTGTACCTACCATAAATGTAGATGTTTGAGTGCCAATACAGCTGCAGTAATCACAGATGGGTTCTCTGCCGTCAGGCGGGTCCTCGGTCGGCCAAATTCCAAAGTCTAGGTCCGGCGTCGGTTGTTGTCGCTTTCTCTCCTGACGTCAGTGAGGCCGGAGTATATAAGACACAGCCGACGCCATGTTCTTCAGTCTTTCTTGCCCCAGATGTCAGGTGCCCCCAGAAGGAAGGCAATACATAAATTTTATATATATATATATACATGCAATGCAATATAATCCAAAATCAGTAGTTGCAAGCAAATAAACCATAGAAGGATAACCCAGTCAGGTTGTATGAAGAGGGGGTTAGGCCCCATGCCTTTACCAAGCGGGGAAGGAGGGAGGGTAACCTGTACTGCAGCTGTATTAGCACTCGAACATCTACATTTATGGTAGGTACAAAACTGTACTATGTTCATCGTGCATACAGCTGCAGTAATCACAGATGGGTAGAGTCCCAAAGCTACGCACAGGGTGGTAGGTACTAGGTGGAACTAGGATGAGCCAGAATGCCCTGCAACACAGCAGTGGCAAAGCCTGCTCTAGTTTTGGAATATAAAGGCAGGTGGTAGTGATTTGTGAAGGTATGTACAGAACTCCAAGTGGCTGCCTCCAAAATATCTTTGGTAGGAACTCCTCTGAGGAAGGCTGTAGAGGTAGCTGTGGCCCTGGTGGAGTGGGATCTGATGCCTGTGGGAACAGATTTCCCATGATATGAATAACAAAACCGTATGCAGTGGCCTATCCACTTTGAAATTGTCTGCTTGGTAACTGGCTTCCCTTGGGCCACTACAGCATAGGACACAAAAAGTTGTTCTGATTTCCTGAAGGACTTTGTTCTGTTCAAATAATAACGTAGCTGCCTATGGATGTCTAAGGAGTGTAGCAGCCTTTCCCCTTTGTTTTTAGGATTGGGGTAAAAGGTAGGTAAGTGTATGGCTTGGTTTAAAGCTACCCTGGATACCACTTTAGGCATAAATGACGGGTTGGTACGAAGGGAAACCCTGTCCTGATGGAAGATGAGGAAGGGCTGCACCGCCATGAGGGCCTGTAGTTCAGAAACCCTACGAGCTGAAGTGATGGCCAGAAGGAAGGCTGTTTTCCAGGACAAATATTGCAAATCTGTTGAGGCAGCTGGTTCAAAAAGAGGCAATGTTAATTTTTCTAGAATGTAATAAAGATCCCAGGCTGGTATTGGTTGTTTCCTTGGTGGTCTTATATTCTTAGCCCCTCTGAGGAACTGTCGTAAGAGTGGGTGAGAAAATAAGGGAGGATCAGTGTTGAATTCTGCAGAAATGGCTGAGGCATGGATTTTTATGGAAGAAAATGAGAGTCCACTGTTCAGCAGCTCAGCTAGATACTGTAATACCGGAGGCAAATTCAGTTTTCTAGGGTCCTGGCCTTTTTTCTCATTCCAAGAGCAAAACCGTTTCCATTTTGCGGAGTAAGCCTTTCTAGTAGATGGCCTTCTGGCCTCCAAAATGACATCCTGCACCTCCTTGGAGAGTAGGGTCTGTTGTGGTGTTAAGGAATTTTCCATGCAGCGAGATTGAGTGTTTTCAGCTGACTGTGAAGAGTTTTGTAGCTGTGCTGAGTCAGCAGAAGAGGCATTAGTGGTAGGGACCAGGGAGGAGTATGTGTTAGGCTCCTCAGGAGCGGGTACCAGTGTTGCCTTGGCCAATCTGGAGCAATCAGTATCATCTTCGGTCTGTCCGCTCTTGTCTTCAGGAGCACCTTGGGCAGTAGAGACAGAGGTGGGAAAGCGTAAACTGTCCATGCTGTCCAACTGAATGAAAGGGCGTCCACTCTCCAGGCCTTTGGATGAAAGGTCCTCGAACAAAACTTTTCCAATTGATGGTTCCTGTGGGAGGCAAAAAGATCTATGTCTGGCCTCCCCCACGCTTGGATTATCTCTGTAAACACCTGAGGATGCAACTTCCATTCGTGTGGATCTGTCATATTTCTGCTTAGATTGTCTGCCAGTGTGTTTTCCAATCCTAGCAAGCACTGTGCTTGAAGTTCGATTTGCCATTCCAGAGCCAAGTTCCAAAGAGTCATGGCTAGTCTGCACAAGTGGTATGAATGTGTTCCTCCTTGTTTGTTTATGCACCACATTACTGTGGTGTTGTCTGTTCTGATCAGTAATTGTCCTGGATGCAGGAGGTCCTTGAAAGCTGTAATTGCATTTATTACTGCTAGCATTTATTTTTGATTGATGTGAAGGTGCTTTTCCTTTTGGGACCATTTGCCCCGAATGCACCTGTCTGTCATGTGCGCCCCCCAGGCGTAATCTGAGGCGTCTGTTGTGATGACTTGATTTGCTTGAGGCTTGCAGAATGGAAGACCTGTGTTTGCTTGACATGCTTGGGCCCACCATAGAAATTCCTTTTGCAAACATGGAATTATTCGTATTATTGTTTCCAAACTGTGACTGTGTTGAGACCATAGGTTTTTTAGGTACCACTGAAGTTTCCTCATATGCAACTTTGCACATGGGATTAAAAGAATGCAAGATGCCATGAAGCCCAGAGCCTGCAGGATTTTCCTTGCAGTAAGCCTGGTACATTTTGCTAGTATTTTGAAGTACTGAGTTAGTTGCCCCTGTTTTTCTGGCGTAAGGTAGGCCATCTGGGTGTTTGTGTCCAAGTTGGCACCCAGGAAGGTTATTTTCTGAGATGGTGTTAGCCTGGATTTCTCTTTGTTAATTGTGTATCCCAGAGAATGCAGTAACCTTGTTACATAGGCCAGATGTTCCAGAAGTATGTGCTTGCTGTCCGCTTGGATCAGGCAGTCGTTCAAATAACGGTAAATTTGTATCCCTTGAAGTCTGCAGTAGGCAATCACTGATGCCAGGCATTTTGTGAATACTCTGGGCGCAGTAGATAAGCCAAAGGGCAATGCAGAGAATTGATAGAGGATTGAACCTGTAAGAAATCTGGGGTATCTTCTGCAGCTTTGTCTGATTGGGACATGCAGGTATGCCTCCTTGAGGTCCAATGTTACCAGCCAAAACTCCTTGCCCAGCATGGGAAGAAGCTGCTGTAATGTGAGCATCATGAATTTTGGTACGAGTAAAAATGTGTTTAGGATGGATAAGTCCAAAATGGGTCTCCAGTCGGTTCCTTTCCTTGGTACCAGAAAAAGTCTGGAATAAAAACCTTGACCTTGTTCGTGAGTAGGTACCTCTTGAATAGCTCTCATGCCTATGAGCTTTGAAATTTGTAGTTGTGCCTCTGCCCTTTGATTGTGTGGCAGGTTTGGCATGCCTCTCATTTTTGGAAGAGTGTGGAATTGAAATTTGTAGCCTCTGTTTATAACGTCCAGGATCAATTTGTCTGTTGTGACAATATGCCAATTTCTTGCAAATAATGCCAGCTTTCCTCCCAAAGGTGCTGCCAGCTGAGACTTGCTTGGCATGGAAATGAGGGAGTCATTGGGATTGCTTCCTGTATTGTTGTGCACTGTCTTCGCCACCTCTTGGTGCTGGAGTTTGCCATTGTCGGCCTCTATATGATCCTTGTGATTGCCCTCTGCCCCTTGTGCGTCTGTATCTACCTCTTTGGGGCTTGTCAGTGGCTGGAAAGGACCAGTTTTTTGAAGGCCAATTTCTGCTAAAACATGGTGGTTGGACCTGTAGAAAAGCTTTGACAATTTGCATAGATTTGGCTTTTTCTTCCATTTTCCGTAATATCTCCTCAGCATTAGTACCAAACAGCTCATCCTTTTGTAAAGGAGCATCTAGAAGTTTAGCTTTCACATGATCAGGCAAGCTTTGTTCCCTAAGCCAGGCATGTCTACGAATGACTGATCCTGTAGCAGCAGCTCTACTTGAGGCCTCTAGGGCATCATAGCCACATTGTAAGGTGTGTTTACCTACTTGCTCTGCACTATGCATCATATCCTGCAACTCCTTCAAGTCTGGTTGTTCAGGTTGAGACATTTTATTCCTTAATTGTGATAACAGGAACTGTTGATATTTAAGCATATGAAACTGACAATTTAAGGCCCTCATGGCTAGGGTGGCCGAGGTATATACCTTTTTTCCCCACCTTTCTAAGGATCTTGATTCTCTTTTGGCAGGAAGTGGATTCTTGGCAGTAGAGGCCTTCAATCCCTTGGGGCCTTGAGAAATGGTTTCAGGGTCAGCATTATGGCTTTTGTAGAGAAATTGGTGAGAGTTGGGAACTCTGTAGTACCTATCAGGTTTTACTGGTGCAGGAGGCAGGGAATCCGGGTTAAGGCAAGCCTCCGAATAAACCATCAAGTATGTCCAAAACAGGAGGTATCGCCAGAGGTCTGTGTTGAGGTAACAAAAGAAATTCCCTAAGTATTTTCTTAGAATCGGAAAAGTCTTGGCCTTCCCAATGGAAGTGTTCCCGCAAAGTGTGCAAGGTTTCACCAAAGGAAAAATCCTCAGGAGGAGATACAGAAGGAATGGATTGCTCTGCATCCGAATCTTCAAAAGGGAAGTAAGGGTGTAGCTCGACATCAGAATGTTCTGATAAAATGGAGCCCTGATCAGAAGAGGGAGAATCTTCCTCCACTCTGGGTCTCTTGCCTGGAGGGGGCTGAGAACCCCTGATAAGAGTAATTAAATCCTCAGCCATTTTAAGCATCTGTTTTTTAGGCATGGGGCCTGGAAAAGGACCCTGTGCAACAGGCCTCTTGGAATGCCTGGCTGATTTGGATTTAGTAAAGGCCTTAATAGAAAAGGAAGATGAGGGTCTAAAGACACCATGGGTGGAAGTGGACTTGTCCACATTAGGAGGCTCAACATTCGAAATGGCTTCGGTGGTTGTAGTCTGGGAAAGGGCCGAGGTACCTGCGGTCTCGGATACAGAGGACATTGCCAAAGGAGTGTCGTCGGTAGTCAGGGACTGCAAAGGCATCTTGCTGAGAACCGGACCACGTGTAGCCGGTTTTGGCGTGGTGTCGGTGGGGACCGCGGACCTCGCGTGTCAGTCCTTGTCCTTGCGTTTTTTGGACAAAACGGTAGTCGGAGTCTCCGACGACATTTTATAATCAAATTCTTTACCAAAAAAGTGCTGGGCGAACTCCGCCCGACGCTTAATAGTGCGTTTATTGAAAGTAGCGCAAAAGCGACAGCCCCGAGACGTCGAGGTCTGGGCCTAAACAAGGTATGCAGAGGGAATGGAAATCCTTATGCGGTATTTGCTTCCCTCAAGAAATACAATTATTAACTTTTTCTGACACTGGTTTGAGGCAAGAAATGTTTCCCCAACGGGGTACTTAGCTTTAATGAAGACTTCGGTTTCCAATTTTTCGTAATTCAGGAGCTGGCCGACCGGCACTTGCGAACTGCTTCTGCTTCGGGCACCGCGCGGCAAAAAAGACTGAAGAAAGTACAGTTTTGTACCTACCATAAATGTAGATGTTCGAGTGCTAATACAGCTGTAGTAATCACAGATGGGTTCTCTGCCGTCAGGCGGTCCCTCGGTCGGCCGAATTCCAAAGTCTTGGTCTGGCGTCGGTTGTTGTCGCTTTCTCTCCTGACGTCAGTGAGGCCGGAGTATATAAGATACAGCCGACGCCATGTTCTTCAGTCTTTCTTGCCCCAGATGTCAGGTGCCCCCAGAAGGAAGGCAATACATAAATTATGTTTCTATGTATATACAAGCAATGCAATATAATCCAAAATCAGTAGTTGCAAGCAAATAAACCATAGAAGGATAACCCAGTCAGGTAGTATGAAGAGGGTGTTAGGCCCCATGCCTTTACCAAGTGGGGAAGGAGGGAGGGAAACCTGTACTGCAGCTGTATTAGCACTCGAACATCTACATTTATGGTAGGTACAAAACTGTACTATGTTCATCGTGCATACAGCTGCAGTAATCACAGATGGGTAGAGTCCCAAAGCTATGCACAGGGTGGTAGGTACTAGGAGGAACTGGGCTGAGCCAGAATGCCCTGCAACACAGCAGTGGCAAAGCCTGCTCTAGTTCTGGAATATAAAGGCAGGTGGTAGTGTTTTGTGAAGGTATGTACAGAACTCCAAGTGGCTGCTTCCAAAATATCTTTGGTAGGAACTCCTCTGAGGAAGGCTGTAGAGGTAGCTGTGGCCCTGGTGGAGTGTGATCTGATACCTGTAGGCACAGATTTCCCATGATAGGAATAACAAAACCATATGCAGTGGCCTATCCACTTTGAAATAGTCTGTTTGGTAACTGGCTTCCCTTGAGCCCCTACAGCATAGGACACAAAGAGTTGTTCTAATTTCCTGAGGGACTTTGTTCTGTCCAAATAATAATGTAGCTGCCTATGGATGTCTAAAGAGTGTAGCAGCCTTTCCCCTTTGTTTTGAGGATTGGGGTAAAAGGTAGGTAGGTGTATGGCTTGATTTAAAGCTACCCTGGATACCACTTTAGGCATAAATGACGGGTTGTTACGAAGGGAAACCCTGTCCTGATAGAAAATGAGAAAGGGCTGCACCGCCATGAGGGCCTGTAGTTCCAAAACCCTACGAGCTGAAGTGATAGCCAGAAGGAAGGCTGTTTTCCAGGACAAATATTGCAAATCTGTTGAGGCAGCTGGTTCAAAAGGGGGCAATGTTAATTTTTCTAGTATGTAATTAAGATCCCAGGCTGGTATTGGTTGTTTCCTTGGTGGTCTTATATTCTTAGCCCCTCTGAGGAACTGTCGTAAGAGTGGGTGAGAAAATAAAGGAGGATCCGTGTTGAATTCTGCAGAAATGGCTGAGGCATGGATTTTATGGAAGAAAATGATAGTCCACTGTTCAGCAGCTCTGTTAGGTACTGTAATACCTGAGGCAAGTTCAGTTTTCTAGGGTCCTGGCCTTTTTTCTCATTCCAAGAGCAAAACCGCTTCCATTTTGCGGAGTAAGCTTTTCTAGTAGATGGCCTTCTGGCCTCCAAAATGACATCCTGCACCTCCTTGGAGAGTAGGGTCTGTTGTGGTGTTAAGGAATTTTCCATGCAGCGAGATTGAGTGTTTTCAGCTGACTGTGAAGAGTTTTGTAGCTGTGCTGAGTCAGCAGAAGAGGAATTAGAGGTATGGACTAGGGAGGAGTATGTGTTAGGCTCCTCAGGAGTGGGTACCAGTGTTGCCTTGGCCAATCTGGAGCAATCAGTATCATCTTTGGTCTGTCTGCTCTTGCTTTCAAAAGCACCTTGGGCAGAAGAGGCAGCGGTGGGAATGCGTAAACTGTCCATGCTGTCCAACTGAATGAAAGGGCGTCCACTCTCCAGGCCTTTGGATGAAAAGTCCTCGAACAAAACTTTTCCAATTGATGATTCCTGTGGGAGGCAAAAAGATCTATGTCTGGCCTCCCCCACGCTTGGATTATCTCTGTAAACACCTGAGGATGTAACTTCCATTCGTGTGGATCTGTCATATTTCTGCTTAGATTGTCTGCCAGCGTGTTTTCCAATCCTGGCAAGTACTGTGCTTGAAGTTCGATTTGCCATTCCAGAGCCAAGTTCCAAAGAGTCATGGCTAGTCTGCACAAGGGGTATGAATGTGTTCCTCCTTGTTTGTTTATGTACCACATTACTGTGGTGTTGTCTGTTCTTATCAGTAATTGTCCTGGATGTAGGAAGTCCTTGAAAGCTGTAATTGCATTTATTACTGCTAGCATTTCTTTTGATTGATGTGAAGGTGCTTTTCCTTTTGGGACCATTTGCCCTGAATGCACCTGTCCGTCATGTGCCCCAGGCGTAATCTGAGGCGTCTGTTGTGATGACTTGCTTTGCTTGAGGCTTGCAGAATGGGAGGCCTGTGTTTGCTTGACATGCTTGGGCCCACCATAGAAATTCCTTTTGCAAACATGGAATTATTGGTATTATTGTTTCCAAACTGTGGCTGTGTTGAGACCATAGGTTTTTTAGGTACCATTGAAGTTTCCTCATATGCAGCTTTGCACATGGGATTAAAAGAATGCAAGATGCCATGAAGCCCAGAGCCTGCAGGATTTTCCTTGCAGTAAGCCTGGTACATTTTGCTAGTATTTTGAAGTACTGAGTTAGTTGCCCCTGTTTTTCTGGCGTAAGATAGGCCATCTGGGTGTTTGTGTCCAAGTTGGCACCCAGGAAAGTTATTTTCTGAGATGGAGTTAGCCTGGATTTCTCTTTGTTGATGGTGTATCGCAGAGAATGCAGTAACCGTGTTACATATGCCAGATGTTCCAAAAGTATGTGCTTGCTGTCCGCTTGGATCAGGCAGTCGTCCAAATAAGGGTAAATTTGTATCCCTTGAAGTCTGCAGTAGGCAATCACTGATGCCAGGCACTTTGTGAATACTCTGGGCACAGTAAATAAGCCAAAGGGCAATGCAGAGAATTGATAGTGGATTGAACCTGCAAGAAATCTGAGGTATCTTCTGCAGCTTTGTCTGATTGGGACATGCAGGTATGCCTCCTTGAGGTCCAATGTTACCAGCCAAAACTCCTTGCCCAGCATGGGAAGAAGCTGCTGTAATGTGAGCATCTTGAATTTTTTTACGAGTAAAAATGTGTTTAGGATGGATAAGTCCAAAATGGGTCTCCAGTCGGTTCCTTTCCTTGGTACCAGAAAAAGTCTTGAATAAAAACCTTGACCTTGTTCGTGAGTAGGTACCTCTTGAATAGTTCTCATTCTTATGAGCTTTGAAATTTGTAGTTGTGCCTCTGCCCTTTGATTGTGTGGCAGGTTTGGCATGCCTCTCATTTTTGGAAGAGTGTGGAATTGAAATTTGTAGCCTCTGTTTATAATGTCCAGGATCCATTTGTCTGTTGTGACAATATGCCAATTTCTTGCAAATAATGCTAGCTTTCCTCCCAAAGGTGCTGCCAGCTGAGACATGCTTGGCATGGAAATGAGGGAGTCATTGGGTTTGTTTCCTGTATTGTTGTGCACTGTCTTCGCCACCTCTTGGTGCTGGAGTTTGCCATTGTCGGCCTCTATATGATCCTTGCGATTGTCCTCTGCCCCTTGTGCGTCTGTATCTACCTCTTTGGGGCTTGTCAGTGGCTGGAAAGGAACAGTTTTTTGAAGGCCAATTTCTGCTAAAAGGTGGTGGTTGGACCTGTAAAAAGGCTTTGACAGTTTGCATAGATTTGGCTTTTTCTTCCATTTTCCGTAATATCTCCTCAGCATTAGTACCAAACAGTACATCCTTTTGTAAAGGAGCATCTAGAAGCTTAGCTTTCACATGATCAGGCAAGTTTTGTTCCCTAAGCCAGGCATGTCTGCGAATGATTGATCCTGTAGCAGCCGCTCTACTTGAGGCCTCTAGGGCATCATAACCACATTGTAAGGTGTGTTTACCCACTTGTTCTGCACTATGCATCATATCCTGTAACTCCTTCAAATCTGGTTGTTCAGGTTGAGACATTTTATTCCTTAATTGTGATAACAGGAACTGTTGATATTTAAGCATATGAAACTGACAATTTAAGGCCCTCATGGCTAGGGTGGCCGAGGTATATACCTTTTTTCCCCACCTTTCTAAAGATCTTGACTCTCTTTCTGCAGGAAGTGGATTCTTGGCAGTGGAGGCCTTCAATCCCTTGGGGCCTTGAGAAATGGTTTCAGGGTCAGCATTATGGCTTTTGAAAAGAAACTGGTGAGAGTTAGGTACTCTGTAGTACCTATCAGGTTTGACTGGTGCAGGAGGCAGAGAATCCGGGTTAAGGCAAGCCTCCGAATAAACATCATCAAGTATGTCCAAAACAGGAGGTATTGCCAGAGGTCTGTGTTGAGGTAACAAAAGAAATTCCCTAAGTCTTTTCTTGGAATCTGAAAAGACTTGGCCTTCCCAATGGAAGTGTTCCCTCAAAGTGTGTAAGGTTTCCCCAAAGGAAAAATCCTCAGGAGGAGATACAGAAGGAATGGACTGCTCTGCATCCGAATCCTCAAAAGGGGAGTAAGAGTGTTCCTCTACATCAGAATGTTCTGATAAAATGGATCCCTGATCAGAAGAGGGAGAATCTTCCTCCACTCTGGGTCTCTTGTCTGGAGGGGGTTGCGAACCCCTGAGAAGAGTAATTAAATCCTCAGCCATTTTACGCATCTGTTTTTTAGGCATGGGGCCTGGAGATGGGCCCTGTGCAACAGGTCTCTTGGGATGCCTGGCTGCTTTGGATTTAGTAAAGGCCTTAATAGAAAAAGAAGATGAGGGTCTAAAGACACCATGGATGGAAGTGGACCTGTCCACATTAGTAGGCTCAACATTAGCAAAGGCTTTGGTGGTTGTAGTCTGGGAAAGGGCCGAGGTACCAGCGGTCTCGGGTACAGAGGACACCGCCAAAGGAGTGTCGTCGGTAGTCAGGGACTGCAAAGGCATCTCGCTGAGAACCAGACCACGTGTAGCCTGTTTTGGCATGGTGTCAGCTGGGACCGTGGGCCTCGCGTGTCGGTCCTTGTCCTTGCGTGTTTTGGACAAAACGGTAGTCGGAGTGTCCGACGACATTTTATAATCAAAAGCTTTACCAAAATAGTGTTGGGCGAACTCCGCCCGACGCTTAATAGTGCGTTTATTGAAGGTAGCGCAAAAGCGACAACCCGAGACGTCGTGGTCTGGGCCTAAACAAGGTATGCAGAGGGAATGGAAATCCTTATGCGGTATTTGCTTCCCACAAGAAATACTATTATTAACTTTTTCTGACATCGGTCTGAGGCAAGAAAAGTTTCCCCAACAGGGTACTTAGCTTTAATGAAGACTTCGGTTTCCAAAATTTCCGTAATTCAGGAGCTGGCCGACCGGCACTTGCGAACTGCTTCTGCTTCGGGCACCGCGCGGCAAAAAAGACTGAAGAACATGGCGTCGGCTGTGTCTTATATACTCTGGCCTCACTGACGTCAGAAGAGAAAGCAACGACAACCGACGCCGGACCAAGACTTTGGAATTCGGCCGACCGAGGGACCGCCTGACAGCAGAGAACCCATCTGTGATTACTGCAGCTGTATGCACGATGAACATCAGGTCTGGTTACTTGTTTTTTATGCTGCTTTAATTAATAAACTTTTTTCAGGTCACAGTTTGCTGTCTCATTGTCTTTTTGGATGTACCTTGCTTTGTGGAGCCATGCAATTGCCTTTTGTGCAGGAGGACTTGTTTGGTGGTTAGTTAAATCTTGAACCAAAATATTTAGAAGCAAAAATATACAGATGCTTAATAGTGCATTGGTTAAATTTAGCACAAAACCGACAGTAAGGCACGTTGTGGTCAGGGCCTAGGGAAGGAGTACAGTACAAATGAAAATCCATATGAGGAATTTGCTTCCCACAAGTAATGCAATTATTAACTTTTACTGACATGGGTAAGGGGCAAGAAAAAGTTTCCCCAACGGGGTACTTAGCTTTAGTTTGAAGACTTCGGTTTTGAAACTCGAAAACGAAAATTTCAGGAGTCGGCCGACCGGCACTTGCGAACTGCTTCTGCTTCGGGCACCGCGCGGCAAGAAAGACGGATTAAAATGGTGTCGGCTGCATGTTTTATACCCCTGATGACCTGACGTCATGGAAGAGGAGACAGCAACCGACGCAGGACCCAAGACTTCAGGCCGACTGAGGGCAACCTGTAGATTACCCAAATGTAATGACTGCAAAAGTGAAACACGAAGAACATCCACTTTAGATGCATCAGAGAGAGTTTGACTTTTTTCAATGGCAAGAAAGTTCTGAAATTTTGGCTTACCAAAATCTCCTCTTGTGCCATTGTAGAGCGCTTTTGATACTGGCCAGATGTCTGACTCTTGGCAAGACACGTCCCATATAGCTTAGGCTACTGCAAAAGTGATCTAATGAACATTCAAATGCAACATTAAAACGTGAATGTTTGTGTCTTTCAGCTTTTCCCGGTTAGGGGTCGCCGCAGCAGAACTCCGGTCCACTAATGACTGGTAGCAGAGTTTTACGTGCTGGCTTGCCGGGCCTAACACACAACCTTCAACGAAGGAACGCCCATTATTGCATGTTGCCACACAGAAGACGCTCTGAGAATCGAACGGGCAATGTCTAACTCTGAGGCGACAACGCTACCGCAGCACCACCACCGCAGTCAACACTAAAACGTGAATGTCTTTGTCGGGTACCTCTTAACAGTTCTAACTAATTTATAAGTATAACACTAAAACGTGAATGTAATACTTATAAATTAGTTAGAACTGTTAAGAGGTACCAGAACAAAGATGTCCTTTCTTGCCATTCCTTTTTGCTCTATATATGACACTACTGACAATAAATATTAGAATATCAGAGGTAGAAGGATATCAATGGGTGAAAGAGGAAAAAATAGCACTGTCTACAAGTGATGTAATACGATACATAAATCAGAGCAAGGTACAAAGAATAAAAGGTTATGTCTTACCATAACTTGGCATCGTGTTGTCCTCATTCCTCCTCATGATAGTGTCTCTGATCCGACTTCAGCCACATTCTACAGACTTGTATGCGACTCTCAAGCTCTTCCCTCTTACCCATAATGCCCTACATTCACCGATGTACTTCAGATTGAGGATGATGGTTCTATATATCCATCACTATACACCAAAGAACCGCAGAAGAGTCTCAGACATAGGACAAAGAAGTCCCTTCATAATTCAGGTTCGTCTAGAACAAAAGCGGCAGTGGGATGGTTGGGTGGGTAAGTGAGGAGGAATGAAGGAAGACAACATAGACGCCAAGTTATGGTAAGACATAACGTTTTAATCTGTTTTCTTCATTCCTCCTCACGATAGGGTCAGAGTCCACAGATACGTAAGATCCTGGGTGGCCCTCATGGAAGGATATGCAAGAGCATTATTGAACCAAAGGAGGCCCTGCTACTGGATATGATATCCAACTTGTAGTGCGATACAAAGGTGTGACCATTACACCATGTGGCTGCTGGGCAAATATCAATGGAGGTTCTAGAATAGAAAGCAGAAGTAGTAGCAATAGTTCTGGTAGAAAGTGCCCTGGGAGGTCTAGGCAATTCCAATCCTTTAGATGAGTAAATGTACAAAATGCAGCCTGATATCCATTTTGCCAAGGTAATTTTAGATGCCGCTTTTCCTATTCTATTAGATGAAAATGCCACAAAGAGCTGATCAGACTTCCTGTGTTGTTTGGTCCTGTGCAGGTAAAAAGGAGTTATCTATAATGTCTACAAGATGAAGAACATACTCTCCTTTATTGAAGAAATTTAGAAAGAACACTGGTAACTGGACTGGTAATTGGTAGTTGGACAGTGCAGTGTTACAGCAGTTGTATTGTTGCCTCAGAGCAAGAGGTTTCTCTGGTTAGATTCTCAGCTGGGGTGCATTCTGTGCAGAGTGTGCATGTTCTCCCTGCGTTTGTGTGGGTTTCTTCCAGGTGCTCTGGTTTCCTCCCACTTTATAAAGACATATATTTGGAGTGTTTCTTCCTGGGCCTCCACCGAAAATTGGCTTTGTTCCAAGTTGTATTTTCTGGTAAACAAATGTTAAATAAAAATAAATAAATAATTGGGTGGATTGATTGATATTGTTCTCATTGGCTACTCTGGGCATAAAAGAAGGATTGGTGTCTTTATGAAAAACTATGTAAGGAGACTTGGAGGCTAAGGCTTGTAAGTTCAGACATCCTCTTACCAGAAGTTGTAGCCACCAAAAGGACGGTCTTCCATGACAAAAAACTTCATGTTGCAACTTGCAGCTGGTTCAAAGTGTCCCTGGGTCAAAGCCTGCAACACAACAGTGAGGTCCGAGGGAAGGGATGGGTCCTTGATTGGAAGCCTCAACAAGAAAACACCTTTCATGAAAGATCTGTATAGCCTAAAAGTGAACAGAGAACAAGACTGAATTGCAGCATAGACATTAGAAATATCAGCTAACTGAAGCTTGAAAGTCAAGAAGCTAGCACCTTCCTCAAACAGGGTACTAAGAAATAACAAAATGTCTGACACTGGTGCTGAGAAAAGGTCAATGCTTCTGCTCGTGGCCGAAACAGCAAATCTCTTCCACTTACTGCTGTAGACGCTGGTTCCTTCCATGCCCTGTGGGACACCAAATCAACCAGGGCATCTGCCAGGGACGGGATAGGGATGGGGGAACAGTCACCCAAGATGTAGACTGGATCATCCCAAACACCTCCAGGAAAACGGACTCCTCAGAAGAAAGAGGTTGGGCAGACCACCCACCTTTCTGTTTCAGGATCTCTAATATGTCCCCAAAGGAGATGTCTTGAGGAGGGGAGCCTTCTCCCTCATCAAAGCCAGTGTCCTCGGTTCAAGACTTCAATGGGGAGTCAATATGCCTCCTTTTGCACATCTTCTTCCAAGGGACTTCATCAGCTGGGTACTCTGAGGAAGTGTCAGAAAAAGGGATTCCCTCCTGACCAGGGAGTTCTTGGACACCACTCAGGACAAAAGACTCATGGCAGGATGAATGGGTTCAATGCCTGGATCTAACAGGGGTGGATTGAGGGACATGTCATCGGATCTTCAACATGGGAGAAAACCCTTTCCACTATCTGGAAGGCCGAAGGAATGGGAGAAGTCCTTTCCGTCTCCCCCAAAGCCAAAACCACCAAGGGAAAACAGCCAGGACTCACCCCAGATCCATGACCACCAGAAGGGACCAAACCCGAACTGCTGAGTGCCAAGGTGTCTAGGGGAAGGAATGGCTCCGAGAAACAGGAGCTGACCCCAGTCTCCCAGACACAGCACTGGCACTATGGCTCCGAGACACGCTCTGCTCTGAAAGAACTAAGTACAGTTGTGTACACATACCATAAATGTTGATGTTAGAGTGTATTCACTGTTGCAGTCATCACATTTGGGATATCTGCTTGCAGTAGCCCTCAGTCGGCCTGCTTAAAGTCTTGGGTCCTGCATCGGTTGCTGTCTCTTCCGTGACGTCAGGTAGTCAGGGGTATAAAACATGTAGCCGACGCCATTACATCAGTTTTTCTTGTCCCAGATGTCAGGTGCCCCCATAACGGGAAGCAATAAAATAAATATAAATATATGCAAGGATATACCTCCAATAAAAAAGGAAAACACCAAAAAGCTTTTAAGCATAGTAAAGAAGAGTAGAGGTATAGCCAAAAAAAGTCAGGGGGCTGGAGGGAGGGTAACCAGGACTGCAGCAGTGAATACACTCGAACATCTACATTTATGGTAAGTGTACACAACTGTACTATGTTCTTCATGTTTCACTGTTGCAATCATCACATTTTGGTAGATTCCCAAAGCTAAGGATGGGAGGAGGAATTTAGATAGCATTAGGACCAGCTATAAGGCCCTGCAAGACTGCAGTGGCAAAGCCAGCTCTGGATTTAGAGAAAATTGGCAAATGGTAATGCTTGGTGAAAGTATGTACAGAACTCCAGGAAGCAGCTTCTAGGATGTCCCTGGTAGGGACACCTTTGAGAAAGGCTGTAGAGGTAGATGCAGCCCTGGCTGAATGGAGTCTGATCCCCTGTGGGATAGGTTTTCCATGGTGCTTATAGCAGAAATGAATGCAATGGCTTATCCATTTAGAAATGGTTTGCTTTGAAAAAGCCTTCCCCTTTGCCCCTGCAGAAAATGCCACCAGCAGTTGTTCAGATTTCCTTTGAGGTTTAGTCTTGTCCAAGTAAAATCTAAGTTGTCTGTGCACATCTAAGGAGTGCAGTATTCGTTCCCCCTTGTTCTGTGGATTAGGAAAGGAGGTTGGCAAATGAATGGACTGATTAAGAGCCACACTGGATACCACCTTGGGCATGAAGGAGGGATTGGTTCCGAGGACACCGTGTCTGCATGAAAGATAATGAAAGGCTCCACTGCCATAAAGGCCTGTAATTCAGATACCCTTCTTGCTAAAGTAATTGCTAAAAGAAAGGCTGTTTTCCAAGAAAGGAATTTTAAATCTGTACTAGCAGCTGGCTTGAACGAAGGAAGGGCGAGTTTCTCCAATACAAAGTTATGGTCCCAAGCTGGAGTTGGGGCTCCCCTGGGTGGTCTTAAATCTTTGGCCCTTCTGAGGAACTGCTTGAGCAATGGATGAGAGAAGAGGGGAGGTTCTGTGTTATAAAGAGCTGAAATGTCTGAGGCATGAATTTTGATGGAGGAAAAAGAAAGGCCCTTGTGAAGCATCTCCGTTAAGTATTGCTGTGCTCATCCCTTGAGATTGGTTCCAGGCACAGAATCTTTTCCATTTTTCAGCATAAGATTTTCTAGTTCTAGGCCTCCTTGCCTCTAAAATGATTTCCATCACTGGTTTACTGAGGGATAGTAAAGGAGAGATTAGGTAATTAGTCATGCTGCTAGGTTCAGGGTGTGAAGCTGAGGGTGCAGACTCTGGTTCTCCTGCTGAGACAACAGGGTAGGAGTCTGAGGCAGGTGCCATGGGGCCAACAGTGACACACTGCACAAGAGAGGGTACCAGTGTTGGCTTGGCCAGTCAGGTGCAATCAATATCGCCCTTGGTTCGTCCTGTTTGATCTTTAGTAGTACTTTGGAGAGGAGAGGCAGAGGAGGAAAGGCATAAACTGATAGGTTTTTCCAGCTGAAGGACAGAGCATCCACTTTCCAAGCTCGTTTGTGGGGAGTCCTTGTGCAAAATTTGTCTAATTGGTAGTTCTGGGGGAGGCAAATAGGTCTATAGCCGAGCTCCCCCATTTATTTGTCAACATGCTGAAAATCATTGGTTCCAGTTTCCATTTGTGTGGGTCCATGAGGTTTCTGCTTAGTCTGTCTGCCAGTGTATTTAGTTTTCCTAGCAGGAATTGAGCTTGTAGATGCACTTGGTAGCTCAAGGATGTGTTCCACAGTGCCATGGCTAGTCTGCAGAGGGGGTAAGAATGGGTACCCCCCTGCTTGTTTATGTACCACATAACAGAGGTGTTGTCCGTCTTTACCATTAATTGTCCTGGAAGAATGTGGACCTTGTAGGCTGTCAGAGCATTCTGTACAGCTAACATTTCTTTTTGATTGATATGTAGGTGCATTTGACTTTGGTTCCATTTGCCCTGAATGCACTTCCCGGCCAGGTGAGCTCCCTATGCATAGCCTGATGCTTCTGTTATTAGGGTTTGGGCGGCAGGGGGTAAAGTGAATGGTAGTCCCTTGTTTTGGTGGCAAGCCACTGGCCACCAAAGGAACTCAAACCGTAGGCAAGGTATGACAGGAATCACTGCTTCTAGATCCTGAGAATGTTGACACCATAGGCTTTTTAGATACCATTGTAGTTTCCTCATATGCAGTCTTGCATATGGAAATTAGAAGAATGCAGGAGGCCATGAACCCCAAGGCTTGCAGTAATTGCCTTGCAGATAGCAGGGCTTTTGTGGCCACTAGTTTGAAGTAGGTTGTCAAATTAATTTGTTTCTCTGGCGTGAGGAAAGCCATCTGGGAAGTTGTATTCAAGCTTGCTCCCAGGAATATAATTTGTTGACAGGGTACCAGGTGAGATTTCTTTCCATTTATGGTGTACCTCAGACAAGTTAGCAACCTTTGTACAAAAGACAAATGATTCAAAAGTATGTCCTGGCTTTCTGCCTGAATTAGATAATCGTCCAGGTATGGGTATATTTGAATATTTCTTTGCATGAAAAATGCAATGACTGGAGCTAGGCACTTTGTTGGAAGTGCCCCCCCCCCCCCCCCCCACTGCTTAGTCCTGTGTGTACCCTTGGACTGAAGCCTGGGTGCTCTGCTGGATCTGGGTTTGCACTGAGAAGGCCTGGAAGAGGCAGGAAAAGTACAGTTTTGTACCTACCATAAACGTAGATGTTCGAGTGTTCACCCTGCTGCAGTCATCACACTTGGGTTATTCTGTCGTCAGATGGTCCCGCAGTCGGCCGGAATTCCAAAGTCTTGGTCCAGCGTCAGCTGCTGTCGCCTCTTCCCTGACGTCAGTGCGCCAGGGGTATATATAGTGAAACCGACGCCATTTTCTTCAGTTTTTCTTACCCCAGATGTCAGGTGCCCCCAAAAAAGTTGGTCAAAAATTTGTACCAAATGGAGTGACCTCTGCACAAACACAAAATCCCTTCATCTATAATCAAATACATCAGTAAGGTATTGAAGAGATTTAGTCAATAGATCAGAGGGGATGGACTGCAGCAGGGTGAACACTCGAACATCTACATTTATGGTAGGTACAAAACTGTACTATGTTCATCGTGTTACCCTGCTGCAGTCATTACACTTGGGTTGAATCCCAAAGCTAAGGTAGGGGGGAGGTATCATAGAGGGTTAGTGGAGGCTATAAGGCCCTGCAGAACTGCAGTGGCGAAGCCCGCCCTGGTCTTAGAGTAAAGAGGTAAGTGATAGTGTTTGGTAAAGGTGTGTACTGAACTCCAAGTTGCAGCTTCTAAAATCTCCTTGGTTGGAACCCCCCTGAGAAAGGCTGTACAGGTAGCTGTTGCCCTGGTAGAGTGGGAACTAATGGTAGCAGGGACTGGTTTCCCATGATGTGTATAGCAGAAACATATGCAATGACCTATCCATTTAGAAATGGTTTGCTTTGATATAGCCTTCCCTTGAGAAGCTGTAGCATAGGATACAAAGAGCTGGTCAGATTTTCTGAAAGCCTTAGTTTTGTCCTAGTAGTAACGAAGTTGCCTGTGAATGTCCAAGGAATGCAGGAGTCTCTCACCTTTGTTCTGTGGATTTGAGAAGAAGGTGGGTAAGTGGATGGTTTGATTTAAAGCCACACTGGAAACCACCTTAGGCATAAAGGAAGGATTAGTTCGTAGAGAAACTCTGTCTTGATGAAAAATGAGGAAAGGTTCCACAGCCATTAGTGCCTGTAGCTCTGAAACTCTTCTAGCTGAAGTTATTGCTAGAAGCAGGGCAGTCTTCCATGATAGGAACTGAAGATCTGCAGAGAAAGCTGGTTCAAAGGGAGGTAGCGTTAGTTTTTCCAGAACAAAATTGAGGTCCCATGTTGGTATAGGAGCTCTCCTGGGTGGTCTAATGTTTTTTGACCCTCTGAGGAACTGCCTTAGAAGAGGATGTGAAAATAAAGGTGGATCCGTGTTGTAGTGAGCTGAAAAAGCTGAAGCATGGATTTTAATGGAGGAAAAAGAAAGTCCTTTGTGCAACATCTCAGCTAAATACTGTAGAATGTGAGGCATGTAAGGCTGAATTGTGTCTTGGCCTTTAGCTTGGTTCCAGGCACAAAACCTTTTCCATTTGTCCGAATAAGCCTTCCTGGTGCTTGGCCTCATGACTTCCAGAATAACATCCAGAACTGCTTGTGAAAGGGGAGCTGGTTGGATGTTTAGTTGATTTGCCATGCAGCCAGATTTAAAGTTTTGAGCTGGCTGTGGAGAATCTGATTGTTTTGTTGCGTGAGCAAATGGGGGATTTGAGGCAATATCCATGGAGGGCTGTGGGCCATATTTCTCAACAGCGGGTACCAGTGCTGACGTGGCCAGTCTGGGGCTATGAGAATCAGTCGTGGTCTCTCCTTTTTGACTTTCAGAAGAACCTTTGTGAGGAGAGGCAATGGAGGGAAGGCATATACTGTCAGGTTTTTCCAACTGAAAGAGAGTGCGTCCACTTTCCAAGCTTGTTGGTGGAATGTCCTTGTACAAAATTTTGTTAGTTGATAGTTTTGAGGACTGGCAAACAGGTCTATGTCTGGAAGGCCCCATTTTTGAGTTATCATTGCAAATATTTGTGGATCCAGTTTCCACTCGTGGGGATCCTTGATGTTTCTGCTGAGGTCGTCTGCCAATGTGTTCTTCTGTCCTGGCAGGAACTGAGCTTGTAACTGAACTTGGTAAGCCAGAGCTGTGTTCCATAAGGTCATTGCTTGCCTGCATAGAGGGTAGAAATGTGTACCCCCTTGTTTGTTTATGTACCACATTACTGTGGTGTTGTCCGTCTTTATTGCAAGTTGTCCTGGATGTAATAGATCCTTGAAGGCTGTCAGAGCTTTCTGTACAGCTAGCATCTCTTTTTGGTTTATGTGCAGATTTCTTTGATCTGTGGTCCATAGGCCTTGAATGCATTGTCCTGCCATGTGTGCCCCCCAGGCGTAGTCTGAAGCATCTGTTGTGATAGTTTGCCTGGCTGGGGGCAAGGTGAAAGGCTGACCCTTGTTGAGGTGACATGCCTGTGACCACCATAGAAATTCCTGCTGTAGGCAGGGAATGAGAGATATCATTGTGTCCAAGCTGTGGCTGTGTTGAGACCATACGCTTTTTAGGTACCACTGTAATTTCCTCATATGCAGCTTTGCAAATGGTATTATTAGTATGCAAGATGCCATGAAGCCCAAGGCCTGCAGAATTTTTCTTGCAGTTAATTGGGTCTTTGTTGCCATTGTCTTGAAATATTGAGTCAGTTGTAGTTGCTTGTCTGGCATTAAGATAAGCCAGAAGAACCTTTGTGAGGAGCGGCAATGGAGGGAAGGCATATACTGTCAGGTTTTTCCAACTGAAAGAGTGCCCAAGGCCTGCAGAATCCGTTGTATTCAAGCTGGCACCCAGGAATGTCATTTTTTGTGAGGGTACTAGTTTTGACTTCTTTTTGTTTACTGTGTACCCCAGGCAGTTTAGTAGATGCTTTACAAAGTCCAGATGATGTAAGAGAATGTCTTTGCTTTCTGCTTGGATGAGGCAGTCGTCCAGGTATGGATATATTTGAATTCCTCTTTGTCTGCAGTATGCAATTACTGGTGCCAGGCATTTTGTGAAGACTCTGGGCGCAGTAGATAAGCCAAAGGGCAGTGCAGAGAATTGGTAATGGGTTGAACCTGCAATGAAATGGAGGTATCTTCTGCAACTTTGTCTGATAGGGACATGCAGGTATGCCTCCTTGAGGTCCAACGTTACTAGCCATGCTTCCTTGCCCAACATGGGAAGTAGCTGCTGTAGTGTTAGCATCTTGAATTTGGGTACTTGTAAGTAAGTGTTTAGAATTGAAAGGTCCAGAATTGGTCTCCAGGCATCGTCCTTTCTGGGCACTAGAAAGAGACTTGAGTAAAATCCTTGGCCTTGCTCTTGAGTAGGTACCAGTTGAATGGCTCTCATGTCCATGAGAGCTGTAATTTGCTTTTGTGCCTCTGCCCATTGAATTTGTGGCAGGTTTGGCATTCCTCTTTTCAATGGCAAGGTGTGAAAGTGGAATCTGTATCCTCTTAAAATTATGTCTAGGACCCATTTGTCCTTTGTGACAATGTGCCAGCTGTCTGCAAAAAGTGAGAGTTTTCCCCCCAAGGGGGCTGCCAAGAGAGTATTGCTTGGCCAGATGAGGTGCAAGTCATTGCGTCTGTCTTCTGGTGGATTGAGACCTGTCTTCTCCCTTCTGTGTTGCAGTGCCCCATTGGCGAGGTTTATACTGGGGCTTGTGGTTGTCCTCTGCCCCTTGGGCGTCTGTATTTACCCCTCTGTGGTCTGTCAGTCGCTGGAAAGGACCAATTTTTTGTTGGCCAGTTTCTGCTGAAGCGAGGGGGATGTACCTGTAGGAAATCTTTGACTGTCTGCATAGATTTTGCCTTATCCTCCATTTTCTTTAAAACTTCTTCTGCTCTAACTCCAAAAAGAACATCCTGCTGTAAGGGAGCATCTAGTAGTTTTGCTTAACATGATCAGGAAGAGTTTGTTCCTTTAACCAAGCATGCCTACGTATAACGGACCCAGTGACAGCTGCTCTGCAGGAGGCCTCCAAAGAATCAAACCCACATTGTAAGGTATGTTTGCCCACCTGCTCAGTGGCGTGCAACAGATCCTGCACTTCTTTCAATTCAGATTGTTGAGGGAGAGTGGTTATCCTTTGCTTTAACTGAGAGATTAGGAATTGCTGATACTTAAGCATGTGAAATTGACAATTCAGTGCCCTCATAGCTAGTGTGGCTGAGCTGCAAACCTTTTTCCCCCATCTGTCTAGTGCTCTAGAATCCATCTCAGAAGGTACTGGGTTTTTAGCCATAGAAGCCTTAGCCCCGGGACCCTGGGAGATAGTCTCTGGGTCAGCTACAGGGCTTTTGTAAAGAAATTTGTGTGAATCAGGCACTCTATAGTATCTGTCAGGCTTAGCCGGAGCAGGAGGAAGAGAGTCTGGGTTCAAACTGGATTCTAAGTAGACATCATCCACAATGTCCAAAACTGGAGGGATGGCAAGTGGTCTGTGTTGTGGGAGTAAAAGAAACTCTCTGAGCCTTTTCTTGGAGTCAAGAGTAGTCCTGACCCTCCCAGTGAAAATGTTCCCTCATAGTGTGTAAAGTTTCCCCAAAGGAGTAGTCTTCAGGAGGAGAAGCTGAGGGAATAGAGTCCTCAGCATCAGAATCTTCATAAGGAGAGAAGGAGTAATCTTGGTCCTCAGAGGAGTCTGAAGAAATGGACACTTGTTCAGAGGATGCATAATCTTCCTCTTGTCTAGGCCTTTTGTCAGGAGGGGGCTGGGAACCCCTGATTAAAGAAATCAAATCTTCAGCCATTTTGAGCATCTGTTTCTTAGGCATGGGGCCTTGAACAGGAGACTGAAGTGCAGTCCTTTTAGATTTAGTAGGAGTCTTCGACTTAGAAAACGTTTTAATGGAGAGAGTCGTCAGTCTGAAAACGCCTTCAGAAACCGATGGCGTTTCTGTAGCACCAACGGCTTTTGTAGCAATGTCGTCGGAAGGGCCTGAACTAAATGGCTGCGTCGGCCTGGTGCATTCCGGCAAAAATTCCGTTGCGGTCCCGGGTTCCAGATCTGCGGTAGTCAGGGGCTGCGTCGGAGCCTCACTGAGGACCGGAGACCAGGTCAGCCGAGGCCTCGGAATCTGGCTTAGGCCTGGGCTGTTTGTCCTTATCCTTGCGTTTTTTGTGCACGCCGGTAGTCGGTTGCTCCGAAGGCATGGTGTAGTTAAATTTCCTACCGAAGTAGTGTCATGCGAAATCAAAGCGTCTTTTAATAGTACGCTTATTAAACCTTGCACAAAACCGACAATTAGTGACGTCGTGGTCTGGGCCTAGGCAAGGTATACAATAAGAATGAAAATCCTTATGAGGTATTTGCTTCACACAAGAAATACAATTGTTAACTTTTTCTGACATCAGTCTGAGGCAAGAAAAGTTTCCCCAACGGGGTACTTAGCTTTATAGAAGTCTTCGGTCTGAAATTCGAATTCGAAAATCTCAGGAGTCGGCCAACCGGCACTTGCGAACTGCTTCTGCTTCGGGCACCGCGCGGCAAGAAAGACTGGAGAAAATGGCGTCAGTTGCACTATATATACCCCTGGCGCACTGACGTCAGGGAAAAAGCGACAGCAACCGTCGCCGGACCAAGACTTTGGAATTCCGGCCGACTGCGGGACCGCCTGACGACAGAATAACCCAAGTGTGATGACTGCAGCAGGGTAACACAATGAACATGGACCAATTCTTAGAGGGCCAATGCCTACTAAATTTTAGAGGTTGTACTTGTAAGAAATCTTTAACAGTTTGCATAAATTTAGCTTTTTCCTCTTATCTTTTTAAGAAATTCTTCTGCCTTGATGCAATATAGACGGTCCTGATTTAAGGGAGCATCCAGTAATTTAGCTTTAACATGATCTGGCAAGGATTGCTCCTTAAGCCAAGCATGCCTTCTAAGTACAGACTCAGTGACAACATTCCTGCAAGATGCCTCTAGTGAATCAAAACCACATTGCAAAATATGTTTTCCAACCTGTTCAGCAGAATGCATTAAATCTTGTAAATCCTCATTTTCAGCACAATCCAGAATCAACATCATTTTCTGTTTAAGCAATCCAATAATATGCTGCTGACACTTTAACATATGAAACTGGCAGTTTAAGGCCCTAATGGCCAAGGTTGCAGAAGTGTATAACTTCTTACCCCAACTATCCAGCGCCCTGGAGTCTCTATCAGAGGGGGTAGGATTTTTGGCAGTAGTAGCTTTAATGCCCTTGGGTCCTGTGGAATGGTCTCAGGATCCGCAGTAGGATTTTTGAAAAGGAACTTGTGAGAGTCAGGAACCCTGTAATATCCATCAGGTTTTCTGGGAGCAGGAGGTAGAGAGTCAGGGGGACAGGCTAGATTCCAAAAAGGCATCATCAACAATGTCTAGTACAGGAGGGGCAGTTAAAGGCCTGTGCTGGGGCAGGAGTAACATAAGCAAACTCAGTCCTAGGTCTCTTAGAGAGGGAAGGTTGGCTTCCCGGGATTAAAGTAATAAGGTCTTCAGCCATTCTTTTCATTTGTTTTTCAGGCATAGAGGCTGGACCATGCGGTCTGGGCATCGGTTTTCTAAGCATGGTTCGAGTTTTAGGCCTTGAAGAAAAAGATGGCTTCAGTTTAATATGCAAGTTAATAGGCCTGAACACACCCTCAGAAGCCGGTGCCTGCACAGAGGCTCCTGACCCATCTAAGGTAGAGACATCCGTAGGTTCCACAGTTGAAGCATCTCGTGGCACACTGGACTCCAAATGGGTCACAGTAGAGGAATGCGAATCTGAAGTAGCGGGTATCAGGGGCTGCGAAAGCACCTCACTGAGTATCAACGAACTGGCGGCTGGCTTAGGAGAAACGTCGCTGGCAGCTTTGGACCTAGGCGGCCTGTCTCTGTCTTTATCTTTGCGTTTTTTCAGAATGTCAGTAGTTGGATGGCACAAAACCAACAGCGAGGTACGTCGTGGTCAAGGCCTAGGCAAGGAACACAGTACGAATGAAAATCTTTATGAGGTATAACATAAATAACATTCTTACCTCCTATTCAAATCTGTCGTCCCTCAGGTCATCCAAAAGTAGTCAAGTATTGACCATCAAACCTAACAACTCAGGAGGGGAAGCTCTCTATGCCAATTCCATTGGCAAGACTTGGAATGCCCTTCCAAGCAACCTTAGACAAATGACCACTCTGGACCAATTTAAAATTCACCTCCAAGCGTTTCTAAAAACCCAATGGTTATGCCCATGCCCTAACCCCGACTAATATCACATGCCCTTGACCCCAAACGGCCTAGCCTAGCCACTACGTAACCCAATTCAAATGGGTGCACCCTATAACCTTTACAATCCATCTAACCAACTCCTTTTTTTCCCAGGATTACATCTTTTCTTATTACTTATTGTTCTTATCCAATATTAGAAGTGTACTCAACATATTGTACTAAATGTCTAATTTCTATTGTATTGTTTGGAATATGTGCTCTTGTACCACTGTTCTTTGGAGCTTTTCCAATATTAGAAGTGTACTCAACATATTATACTAAATGTCTAATTTCCATTGTATTGTTTGGAATATGTGCTCTTGTACCTCTGTTCTTTGGAGCTTTTCTCCCCGGGCCTCCACTGAAAACGGATATGTATCCAGCTGGACTATCCCGGTCAACAAATGTAAAATAAAATAAATAAATATTTGCTTTCCACAAAAAATGCAATTATTTACTTTTACTGACATCGGTTTAGAGCAAGAAAAAGTTTCCCCAATGCGGTACTTAACTTTAAGTAGAAGACTTCGGTTCTGAAACTCAAAAACAAAAATTTCAGGAGTCGGCCAACCGGCACTTGTGAACATTTTCTGGCACCGCACAGCAAGAAAGACTGATGTAATGGCGTCAGCTGCATGTTTTATACCCCTGACGACCTGATGTAATGGAAGAAGAGACAGCAACCGACTCAGGACCCAAGACTTTGTTAATCAGGCCAACTGAGGGCTACTGCAAGCAGATAACCCAAATGTGATGACTGCAACAGTGAAACATGAAGAACATCAGGGCTGGTCAAGGGAATCCTCAGAATTGAGGAAGGGAGCTTCCCCTGCACAGAGTGTGGCACACATGGCAGTCACAAATCCCACGACTCCGAAACTGAAGATCTGATCGGAGAAGGAGTTCTGATGGTATGGCCAGGGTAGCTCACGGATCCGACAAGGGACAGAGGCGAGACTACCTCCAGCTGGATCTGGGCCTTGAAGAACTCATCATCATCTTGTCCATATCCTCCTTGGACCAGCTTCTGGAGGACCTGGATGAAGCTGATGAGGAGATTTGGGAATGTTTTGATTTGGAAGAAAGAGCCGGGGACCTTGTTAAGGCCCTTGGATCCTGAAGCGCTAGATCCGACATAGGAACCAACGAAGGTGTAGGAGAAGTGGTAATAACATCCCCTGGATCCAAATGCACTGATGGATCGAAAGGGGGATTCTGGACTGTGGCAGTCAGATCAGAAGATTTGAGTTATTATGTCTCTAGAGAGTCCCTTGGGGAAACAGGGAGTGACCTCTTTTTTGCCTCTTTGGTGGAAGCCGGTGAGGAAGAAGAAGTAGCAGCAGCCAAGGAAGTGGTCTTAGCCTCCGGAGCAGAAGGAAGAAGGCCCTAAAAATCAACTTGTTTCTTCAGTCGGCCAATGCAACCAGATTAAAGGAAGAACATACTGGACAATCAGCTTTTAAATGCTCAGCCCCCAAACAATATATGCACTCCTTGTGGACATTCTGGCTGTGGATTTTGTGTCCACAAGAAGTGCAATGTTTGAACCTAGGTGAAGGCTTATCCACCATGACCAGTAAAAGCCTACCAAAACTAAACTGTCAAACCTAACGGACATGACCGTATCGAGGTTACTAACGCAGACCTACTACTAGACCAAAGGTAAGTTAAGTTTCAAAGTTTAGAGATGAGGGAAAAAACAGATAACGATAAAAAAACAGAACTAAGTGCTAGTTTTTTTTTTTTTTTTAAGAAAAGGAGCTCTCTCTCTCTCTCTCTCACACCCACACACACACACACACACACACACACACACACACACACAAATAAAAAGAAGAAATAAAGGAAGAAGGACTTGCAGTACAAACTATCAAGGGTTTAGCTTGAGACCACAAAACCAGCATCTGGACGGTGAAGCAGCAAACAAGTCCCAAGGTACTTGGGTGGATGTAGGGCATTATGGGTAAGAGGGAGGAGCTTGTGAGTTGGCTCCAGGTCTGTAGAATGTGGCTGAGCCAGATCCAAGACCCTATTGTGAGAAGGAATGAAAAAGACAACATAGCTTTATTTTGACATTTGTTTAGCAGCAAAGTCAGACTGAGTGAATGACCGTTTTCAGTGGAGGCCCGGGGAGAAAAGCGGCAATGAACATACTAAAAAAGATTAAATTACAATATTAGAAAGGTTTGGACAATATCACAGATATACAATTAATGGATCCATTAAATGCAGAGAGGACACTTAAGTACAAGAAAAGTACAGTTTTGTACCTACCATAAATGTAGATGTTCGAGTGCTAATACAGCTGCAGTAATCACAGATGGGGTTTTCAGCCGTCAGGCGGTCCCTCGGTCGGCCGAATTCCAAAGTCTTGGTCCGGCGTCGGTTGTCGTCGCTTACTCTTCTGACGTCAGTAAGGCCAGAGTATATAAGACACAGCCGACGCCATGTTCTTCAGTCTTTCTTGCCCCAGATGTCAGGTGCCCCCAAAAGGAAGGCAATACATAAATAAGGCTTATCTACATATGCAGGCAATGCAATGTAATGCAAAATCAGTGTAAGCAAGCAAATAAAACATAGCAGGATAACCCAGTCAGGTGGTATGAAGAGGTTGTTAGGCCCCATGCCTTTACCAAGTGGGGAAGGAGGGAGGGAAACCTGTACTGCAGCTGTATTAGCACTCAAACATCTACATTTATGGTAGATACAAAACTGTACTATGTTCATCGTGCATACAGCTGCAGTTATCACAGATGGGTAGAGTCCCAAAGCTATGCATAGGGTGGTAGGTACTATGAGGAACTGGGTTGAGCCAGAATGCCCTGCAAAACAGCAGTGGCAAAGCCTGCTGCTGTTCTGGAATATAAGGGTAGGTGGTAGTGTTTTGTGAAGATATGTACAGAACTCCAAGTGGCTGCCTCCAAAATATCCTTAGTAGGAACGCCTCTGAGGAAGGCTGTAGAGGTGGCTGTGGCCCTGGTGGAGTGAGATCTGATACCAGTAGGGACAGATTTCCCATGATAGGAATAACAAAACCGTATGCAGTGGCCAATCCACTTGGAAATGGTCTGTTTGGTAACTGGTTTCCCTTGAGCCCCTACGGCATAGGACACAAAAAGTTGTTCTGATTTCCTGAAGGACTTTGTTCTGTCCAAATAATAACGTAGCTGCCTATGGATGTCTAAAGTGTGAAGCAGCCTCTCCCTTTGTTTTGAGGGTTAGGATAAAAGGTAGGTAGGTGTATGGCTTGATTTAAGGCTACCCTGGATACCACTTTTGGCATAAAAGATGGGTTGGTAAGAAGGGAAACCCTGTCCTGATGGAAGATGAGGAAGGGCTGCACCGCCATGAGGGCCTGTAGTTCAGAAACCCTACGAGCTGAAGTGATGGCCAGAAGGAAAGCTGTTTTCCAGGACAAATGTTGCAGATCTGTTGAGGCAGCAGGTTCAAAGGGAGGCAATGTTAATTTTTCTAGTATGTAATTAAGGTCCCAGGCTGGTATTGGTTGCTTCCTTGGAGGTCTTATATTCTTAGCCCCTCTGAGGAACTGTCGTAAGAGTGGGTGAGAGAATAAAGGAGGATCCGTGTTGAATTCTGCAGAAATGGCTGAGGCATGTATTTTTATGGAAGAAAATGATAGTCCACTGTTCAGCAGTTCAGCTAGGTACTGTAAAACCTGAGGCAAGTTCAATTTTCTAGGGTCCTGGCCTCTTTTCTCATTCCAACAGCAAAACCGCTTCCATTTTGGAGTAAGCTTTTCTAGTAGATGGTCTTCTGGCCTCCAAAATGACATCCTGCACCTCCTTGGAGAGTAGGGACTGTTGTGGTGTCAAGGAATTTTCCATGCAGCGAGGTTGAGTGTTTTCAGCTGACTGTGAAGAGTTTTGTAGCTGTTCTGAGTCAGTAGGAGAGGCATTAGAGGCAGGGACCAGGGAGGAGTATGTGTTAGGCTCCTCAGGAGTGGATACCAGTGTTGCCTTGGCCAATCTGGAGCAATCAGTATCATCCTTGGTTTGTCTGTTCTTGCTTTCAAAAGCACCTTGGGCAGAAGGGGCAGAGGTGGGAATGCATAAACTGTCCATGCTGTCCAACTGAATGAAAGGGCCCACTTTCCAGGCCTTTGGATGAAAGGTCCTTGAACAAAACTTTTCAGTTGATGGTTCCTGTGGGAGGCAAAAGATCTATGTCTGGCCTCCCCACGCTTGGATTATCTCTGTAAACACCTGAGGATGTAACTTCCATTCGTGTGGATCTGTCATATTTCTGCTTAGAGTGTCTGCCAGTGTGTTTTCCAGTCCTGGCAAGTACTGTGCTTGAAGTTCGATTTGTCTTTCCATAGCCAAGTTCCAAAGAGTCATGGCTAGTCTGCACAAGGGGTATGAATGTGTTCCTCCTTGTTTGTTTATGTACCACATTACTGTGGTGTTGTCTGTTCTTATCAGTAATTGTAGAAAATGAATGGATGGTGCAAAAAATGAACTGATAAACAAAGTACAAGCACCAAAATCCCAGCGCACAGTACCTCAATTAGGGCTGCAAGATGTGTATATAATTGTAGTCCGACACAAGGAATATTCCAAATAGCAGCACTTTAATCCAACACAGCAGCAACAGTACGTAGGAACAAATACACCACATGTTTTGTCCACAACTTCATCAGAATGACTACACAGCCTGAATCTCTTCCACACTGACAACCCCGATGCCCGATCGGGGTTGTCAGTGTGGAAGAGATTCAGGCTGTGTAGTCATTCTGATGAAGTTGTGGACGAAACGTGTGGTGTATTTGTTCCTACGTACTGTTGCTGCTGTGTTGGATTAAAGTGCTGCTATTTGGAATATTCCTTGTGTCGGACTACAATTATATACACATCTTGCAGCCCTAATTGAGGTACTGTGCGCTGGGATTTTGGTGCTTGTACTTTATCTTATCAGTAATTGTCCTGGATGCAGGAAGTCCTTGAAAGCTGTAATTGCATTTATTACTGCTAGCATTTCTTTTTGATTGATGGGAAGGTGCTTTTCCTTTTGGGACCATCTGCCCTGAATGCACCTGTCCTTCATGTGCGCCCCCCAGGCGTAATCTGAGGCGTCTGTGGTTATGACTTGTTTTGCTTGAGGCTTGCAGAATGGAAGGCCTGTGTTTACTTGACATGCTTGGGCCCACCATAGAAATTCCTTTTGCAAACATGGAATTATTGGTATAATTGCTTCCAAACTGTGACTGTGTTGAGACCATAGATTTTTAGGTACCATTGAAGTTTCCTCATATGCAGCTTTGCACATGGGATTAGAAGAATGCAAGATGCCATGAATCCCAGAGCCTGCAGGATTTTCCTTGCAGTAAGCCTGGTACTTTTGCTAGTGTTTTGAAGTACTGAAATAGTTGCCCTTGTTTTCTGGGGTAAGATATGCCATCTGGGTGTTTGTGTCCAAGTTGGCACCCAGGAAGGTTATTTTCTGAGATGGTGTTAGTCTTGATTTCTCCTTGTTGATGGTATATCCCAGAGAAAGCAGTAACCGTGTCACATATGCCAGATGTTCCAGTAGTATGCGCTTGCTGTCCGCTTGGATCAGGCAGTCGTCCAGATAAGGGTAAATTTGTATCCCTTGAAGTCTGCAGTAGGCAATCACTGATGCCAGGCACTTTGTGAATACTCTGGGCGCAGTAGATAAGCCAAAGGGCAATGCAGAGAATTGATAGTGGATTGAACCTGCAAGAAATCTGAGGTATCTTCTGCAGCTTTGTCTGATTGGGACATGCAGGTATGCCTCCTTGAGGTCCAATGTTACCAGCCAAAACTCCTTGCCCAGCATGGGAAGAAGCTGCTGTAATGTGAGCATCTTGAATTTTTTTACGAGTAAAAATGCGTTTAGGATGGATAAGTCCAAAATGGGTCTCCAATCGGTTCCTTTCCTTGGTACCAGAAACAGTCTTGAATAAAAACCTTGACCTTGTTCGTGAGTAGGTACCTCTTGAACAGCTCTCATTCTTATGAGCTTTGAAATTTGTAGTTGTGCCTCTGCCCTTTGATTATGTGGCAGGTTTGGCATGCCTCTCATTTTTGGAAGAGTGTGGAATTGAAATTTGTAGCCTCTGTTTATAATGTCCAGGATCCATTTGTCTGTTGTGACAATATGCCAATTTCTTGCAAATAATGCTAGCTTTCCTCCCAAAGGTGCTGTCAGCTGAGACTTGCTTGGCATGGAAATGAGGGAGTCATTGGGTTTGCTTCCTGTATTGTTGTGCACTGTCTTCACCACCTCTTGGTGCTGGAGATTGCCATTGTCTGCCTCTATATGATCCTTGTGACTGTCCTCTGCCCCTTGTGCGTCTGTATCTACCTCTTTGGGGCTTGTCAGTGGCTGGAAAGGACCAGTTTTTTGAAGGTCAATTTCTGCTAAAACGTGGTGGTTGGACCTGTAAGAAAGCCTTGACAGTTTGCATAGATTTGGCTTTTTCTTCCATTTTCCGTAGTATGTCCTCAGCATTAGTACCAAATAGTACATCCTTTTGTAAAGGAGCATCAAGAAGTTTAGCTTTCACATGATCAGGTAAATTTTGTTCCCTAAGCCAGGCATGTCTACGAATGACTGATCCTGTGGCAGCCGCTCTACTGGAAGCCTCTAGGGCATCATAACCACATTGTAAGGTGTGTTTACCCACTTGCTCCGCACTATGCATCATATCCTGTAACTCTTTTAAATCTGGTTGTTCAGGTTGAGACATTTTGTTCCTTAATTGTGATAACAGGTACTGTTGATATTTAATCATATGAAACTGACAGTTTAAGGCCCTCATGGCTAGGGTGGCCGAGGTATATACCTTTTTACTCCACCTTTCTAGAGATCTGGATTCCCTTTCTGCAGGGAGTGGATTCTTGGCAGTGGAGGCCTTTAATCCCTTGGGGCCTTGTGAAATGGTTTCAGGGTCAGCATTATGGGCTTTGTAGAGAAATTGGTGAGAGCTGGGTACTCTGTAATACCTATCAGGTTTTACTGGTGCAGGAGGCAGAGAATCAGGGTTAAGGCAAGCCTCCGAATAGACATCGTCCAGTACATCCAAAACAGGGGGTATAGCCAGAGGTCTGTGCTGAGGTAACCAAAGAAATTCCCTAAGTCTTTTCTTGGAATCTGAAAAGTCTTGGCCTTCCCAATGGAAGTGTTCCCTCAAAGTGTGCAAGGTTTCCCCAAAAGAAAAATTCTCAGGAGGAGATACAGAAGGAATGGACTGTTCTGCATCCGAATCCTCAAAAGGGGAGTAAGAGTGTTCCTCTGCATCAGAATGTTCTGATAAAATGGATCCCTGATCAGTAGAGGGAGATTCTTCCTCCACTCTAGGTCTCTTGTCAGGAAGGGGCTGAGAACCTCTGATAAGAGTAATTAAATCTTCAGCCATTTTAAGCATCTGGTTCTTAGGCATGGGTCCAGGAGATGGGCCCTGTGCAACAGGCCTCGTGGGATGCCTGGCTGCTTTGGATTTAGTAAAAGCCTTTATTGAAAAAGAAGATGAGGGCCTAAATACACCATGGGTGGAGGTGGACCTGTCCACATTAGTAGGCTCGACATTAGCAGGGGCTTCGGTTGTAGTCTGGGAAAGAACCGAGGACCCAGCGGTCTCGGGTACCGAGAACACCGCCAAAGGAGTGTTGTCGGCAGTCAGGGACTGCAAAGGCGTCTCGCTGAGAACCGGGCCACGTGTAGCCTGTTTTGGCGTGGTGTCGGCGGAGACCGCGGGTCTCGTGTGTCGGTCCTTTTCCTTGCGTTTTTTGGACAAAACGGTAGTTGGAGTGTCCGACGACATCTTATAATCAAAAGCTTTACCAAAGTAGTGTTGGGCGAACTCCGCCCGACGCTTGATAGTGCGTTTATTGAAGGTAGCGCAAAAGCGACAGCCCGAGACGTCGTGGTCTGGGCCCAAACAAGGTATGCAATGGGAATGGAAATCCTTATGCGGTATTTGCTTCCCACAAGAAATACAATTATTAACTTTTTCTGACATCGGTCTGAGGCAAGAAAAGTTTCCCCAACGGGGTACTTAGCTTTAAAGACGACTTTGGTTCCAATTTTTTCGTAATTCAGGAGCTGGCCGACCGGCACTTGCGAACTGCTTCTGCTTCGGGCACCGCGTGGCAAAAAAGACTGAAGAACATGGCGTTGGCTGTGTCTTATATACTCTGGCGTTACTGACGTCAGAAGAGTAAGCGACGACAATCGACGCCGGACCAAGACTTTGGAATTCGGCCGACCGAGGGACCGCCTGACGGCTGATAACCCCATCTGTGATTACTACAGCTGTATGCACGATGAACATCCATATGGTAGAGCAGTCAATATACAAGAAACAAGAGACCAGGTACAGTATCAGAGAGCTGTTTTGTGGTTACAACAGAAGCAAGACACACTGAATACATGACACTTGAGAAACACCTAATATATATGACTTCAAATTATACATGAGAAATAAAATTGTGACACATTGGATACAGATTGAAGCAAGGGAATTTCAGCAGTAAATTTCAGGAATGATTCTAAGATAAAGAAAGAGTAGAGTATGAGTAGAGAGAGTATTCAATAGAAAATGCATTACTGAAAGATAAGCCAGTAAAGAGGGGAAGCAAGGTGGGGTAACCAAGATTAGTGAGAGAGAGAGGAATATTAGTGGATACTATGGTGGTGTGGAACACGGGCATATCCAATTGTTGGATAAATGTTCTTTCAGTCTTGACTTAAAAGAAAAGTAGTGAGGTACAAGTCTGACAGATTCTAGAATGCTATTCCATGATTTGGCAACACAGTGAGAGTAAACACTAATTCCATAAGATCTCTGGGGTTTGTAAATAGATGATAGATAGTTGTCAGAAGAACATAGGTCTCGAGATGAATTACAATGTTGAAGAAATGATGAGGTAATTTGTGAAAATGAGGACCTGTACAGTACTGTGTGTTAACATTAGTTGATTAAAGGTCAGTAGGTGGAGTAGTTCTAGCCAATTAAGGGACTTGAGAGAAGAACAGTGGTGAGAGTGGCGGGCCTGTCCTGTGGCAAATTTAACTATATTATTATAGCACTGAGTTTTAGTTTGAGGGAAGTTTGAAGATTGGTTAAAATAGGGGAAGTGTACAGAAGGAAGGGTAACAGATAAGTGGTGGCAAGGATCACTTTTGCGGAGCTGGAGATACATTTTTTAGCCCTATATAACATGCCCAGTTTTTGATTGGCCTTTTTTATATTGTTGCTGATATGGAGGGCAAAAGTACAGTTGTGTACACTTACCATAACAGTAGATGTTCAAGTGTATTCACTGTTGCAGTCATCACACTTGGGTTATCTGCCTGCAGGTAGCCCTCAGTCAGCCCGAATACCATAGACTTAGTATTTCTGTGTCGGCTGCTGTCGCTTCAGTACTGACATCAGGTCGTCAAGGGTATAAAAACAGGCAGCGACTCCATTACATCAGTTTTTCCAAATGTCAGGAGCCTCCAAATAGGGAGCAAAGTAAATACCAATAACCCAGTAAGGGGCGAATAATAGGCACAGAGATGAGAGAGAGAGAGAGAGAGAGAGACAAGGGGCCTGGAGGGTGGGAAACCAGGACTGCAACAGTGAATACACTCGAACATCTACATTTATGGTAAGTGTACACAACTGTACTATGTTCTTCGGGTTTCACTGTTGCAGTCATCACACTTGGGTAGATTCCCAAAACTGAAGAAAGGGTGGAGGCAGTCAAGAAAAGTTGAGGCTGGCTAGTATGCCCTGCAGGACTGCTGTTGCAAAACCCACCCTGGATTTGGAAAAGACAAGTAGGTGGTAATGCTTGGTGAAGGTGTGTAGATAACTCCAGGTCGCAGCTTCCAGAATGTCCCTGGGTAGGGGACTCCCCTGAGGAATGCTATAGAGGTAGAAGTAGCCCTGGTGGAATGAGTTCTGACCTCCTGTGGGGTTGGTTTCCCATGGTGTTTGTAGCAGAAATGGATACAGGGTGCTATCCATTTGGAAATGGTTTGTTTTGAAATGGCCTTGCCCTCTGCCCCTGGTGTAAAATTGACTAGCAACTGGTCAGATTTCCTGAAGAATTTAGTCCTATCCAGGTAGAATCTGAGCTGTCTGTGCATGTCCAAGGAGTGCAAGATCCTTTCCCCTTTATTTTGAGGATTAGGGAAGAAGGTTGGCAGATGGACAGATTGGTTGAGAGCCACACTGGACACCACTTTTGGCATAAAGGGTTAGTCCTGTGGGAGACCCTGTCAGCATGAAAAATAATGAAGGGTTCCACAGCCATAAGTGCTTGTAGCTCACACACTCTTCTAGCTGAAGTGATGGCCAGAAGCAAGCCTGTTTTCCGAGAGAGGAATTTTAACTCTGCTGATGCTGCAGGCTCAAAGGGGGGTAGCGTGAGCTTTTCCAGTACAAAGTTAATGTCCAAAGCAGGGCTGGGTGCTCTCCTTGGTGGCCTTAGATTGTTTACCCCTCTCAGGAACTGCTTGATGAGAGGGTGAGAGAAGAGAGGTGGCTCAGTGTTGTAATGAGCCGAGATGGCAGAGGCATGGATCTTAATGGAGGAGGAGAATAGGCCTCTGTGTAGTAAATCTGCTAGGTAATCCAGAATTAGAGGTACGGAGTGCAGTGCTGTGTCTTGTCCTTTAGACTGAGTCCAGGAACAATACCTTTTCCACTTATCAGCATAGGATTTCCTTGTACTGGGACTTCTGGCTTCAAGAATGACGTCCAGCACCTGCTTGCTTAGGCTGGTCACTGGGGGAGAATTCAAGGAATAAGCCAGACTGCAAGATTCAGAGTTTGCAGTTGTGGATGCAGGACCTGTCCCTCCTGCTGGGTGAGGAGGGTTGGCATGTGGGGTGGGTGGCACCGATGACAGGCTGCACAGTAGTGGGTACCAGTGCTGGTGTGGCCAGTACAGGGCAATCAGGATTGCCCTTGGTTTTTCCTGTCTTATCTTGAGTAATACTCTTGTGAGAAAAGGCAGAGGGGGAAATGCATAGATTGAGAGGTTCACCCATTGGAAGGATAGGGCATCCACTTCCCAGGCCCTGCTGTGAGGTGCAGAATTTGCTAAGCTGGTAGCTGTAGGGGGAGGCAGAACGGTCCACCTCTATGGTCCCCCATTTCAGGTTTGGAAGGCTGAAGGTGCTGGGGTCTAATTGCCACTCATGTGGGTCCAGTAGACTTCTGCTTAAGTTGTCTGCCAGAGAGTTTTGTTTGCCTGGCAGGAATTGAGCTTGCAGATGAATCTGCATGTCCAAGACCATGTTCCACAGGGCCATGGCTAGCCTGCACAGTGGGTAAGAGTGGGTTCCCTCCTGCTTGCTGATGTACCTCATAACTGTGGTGTTGTCTGTTTTTATCAGCAGGGGTCCTGGTGAGAGTAGGGATGTGAAAGCTGTCAGAGCATGCTGAACAGCTAGCATCTCTTTTTGGTTGATCTGCAGATGAATGTGACTTGGGCTCCAGTGGCCCTGAATGCACTTGTCGTCCAGATGTGTCCCCCAGGTATAGTCTGATGCATCTGTGGTTAGGGTCTGGGCAGCGTGGGGTTGAGTAAAGGGAAGTCCCTTGTTGTGGTTGCATGCTGCTGTCCAGCAAAGAAACTCTGTCCTTAGACACGGTATGATAGGCAGGACGGTTTCCAGATCCTGAGAATGTTGGCACCAAAGACTTTTTAAGTACAACTGAAGTTTCCTCATATGCAGTCTGGCATATGAAATTAGTAGAATGCAAGAGGCCATGAACCCCCAATTTCCTTGTGGATAGCTGGGTTCTGGTGGTCATTTGAGTGAAGTAGCCTTTCAGATAGCATTCCTTACTCCAGGAAAAACAAGCCTATCTAAGCTTGCTCCCAGGAATACAATCTTTTGACTGGGGATTAGTTTTGATTTATTTTCAATGATAGTGTACCCCAGGGAGGTTAGAAGGTTCTTTACAAATGTCAGATGCTACAAAAGCTTTTCCTGACTGTCTGCCTGAATCGGGCAATCATCCAAGTACGGGTACATTTGAATCTTTCTCTGTCTGCAATAGGCAATGGCTAGAGCCAGGAATTTTGTGAAGACTCTGGGAGCAGTGGAGAAGCCAAAGGGAAGTGCAGAGAACTGATAATGCATAGATCCTGCCCTGAAACATAGGTATTTTTTGCATGAGTCCCTGATAGGGATGTGCAGACAGGCTTCATTTAGGTCTATGGTGGCTAACCGGGCATCTTTGGACAGCATAGGAAGAAGCTGCTGAAGGGTGAGCATTTTGAATTTTGGTACCAACAGGAAGGTGTTTAGAATGGAAAGATCTAGGATTGGGTGCCAAGTGCCCTCTTTTCTGGGTACCAGAAAAAGTCTTGAATAAAACCCTTGACCTATTTGTTCTGCAAGAACAGGTTGAATTGCCCATATGGAGAGCAGGGATTGAACTTGGCTTTATGCCTCTGCCCACTGGTTTGGAGGAAGGTCTGGGAACCCTTTTGGGGTTGGCAGTGAGTGGAACTAAAACTTGTACCCCTGGGATACAATGTTGAGGACCCATCAGTCTTTGGTGATGGAGGTCCAGTTTTTGCATGATGGGCATGTTTTCCTCCTAGGGGGCACGAGCAGTTGGGCAGAGGTGAGGAGTGGAATTGAGAAGTCATTGTGAATTCTTTCTGTAAGGGGGTGGCTTAGCACTCCCTGCTTTTGAAGGGAAGGCACTCCATTGCTTATATCTCTGCATACCCGGAGACTGTAGTCTGGGGGGGGGGCCTGTTTCCCTTGGGTCTAGTTCTGGGTCATGCTGTGAACAAGGGTAAGATTACCAGCAGAGCAGATTAGAGTCATCGGCACACTGAATAACAGATGCATGTTTTGAGGTCGTGTTAAAGTGATTTATGAAAACGTTGAAGACTCAGTATGGAGCCTTGGGGTATCCCAGTGCTAACTGGTAAATATGGAGAGAAAGGACGGTCCCAGAGCTAACTGGTGAACCATTACTGGATTGTTGCAATTAAGCCAAGCTGAAACAGCTGGGATAAGAGTTTGGTGTGGGAGACAGTGTCAAAGGCCTTTGAAAGATATAAGAATACAGATGAGACAAATTTTTCAGTCACAGGCTTTATTGACAGTGTTCGTAAAGGATAGTAGAGCTGTTAAGGTACTATGGGGCAGGTCTGAATCCTTGTTGGGTAGGGGAGAGATGATTTTTGTCTAGTATGTATTGAAGTTGTTTGTGGATAACATTTTTCTAGAAGTTTTGAGTGGTGAAAAAATGGAAATTGGCCTGTAGTTAGATGTTTCTGTGGAAGTGCCACCTTTGTGGAGAGGAATGATAAAGAACTTTTTCCACAAAGAGGGGGCATAAGCTTCATTGACAAGACTTGTTGATTATGGATACTGGGTAAGCAACTGAATATGCTGCCATTTTAAGTAATTCACTGGGAAGATTATCTGCAGAGGGGAAGCAAGGCTTGAATTTACACAAGAGGGATTTTATGTAGGAAGTAGGAGCTTGTTGAAGTTTAAATGAGGAGAGAGTGGTGGTGGTAGAGGAGGCTGGAAGGAAATTATTAGTGATGGATTCTATACTATTAATGAAATAAAAGCCAAACAGAGACCCTATATCGGGTGCAGTATTGTCACAGGCTGGTTGAGGGGAGGACTGATTTATAGGGTGTAATATTTTTTTGATTGTATGCCAGAAAGTTTTCGGGTTGTATTTGTACTGATTTTGAGGCTTAGAATAGACTTGTTTTTTTATCTACGTTAACCTGTTTCTTTACAAGATTGTGCAGAGCTCTGTATTGTTTAGATTACTGTGTGCCTTTTGTTTTAGGTAGGTAGTCCAAGACTTCTCTCTCACTTGCATTAGTGATCTGGTATAGCAGTAAAGCATGGGGTATAGTTGGTTTTGACTCTTTTCCTTCTTGTGGGAGCTAAACTGTTCAAACTGTCTAGGAATGTGGAGTTAAATTGTTCAACTGCCTCATCTAGTATTTTAGAAAAGACCAATTAATAGAGTTTAAGTTGCTTATAAAGGCCTGATGGTCAAAGTAAGTAAGGTTCATAGGTAAGTACTAGGCTATCTGCCCGAGGGCAGATGTAAGCCTAGCCAGAATGTGTTGGCTGTCGCCACCCCCTCAGATTAGTTCCCTGCATCTCTGTCCATCAGAGCCACTGCAGTGATCCCCGGGGTAAATTTTCTGTTTCCCATCCACTCGTCAATGTTTCTCTTGAAGAGTGTTAGTGAGGGGCTCTGCCACTGACTTTATGTGGGGTACATGTATTTTTATCAAACACAGGAAAGTACAGCTGTGTAGTTTTTGATGTAATAAACTGCTGGTGTATCTTTTGGCAGTGTCGTGGATTTTTTTCTGGTGGCATCAGGTTGTGAACAGTCTTGCAGGTTTGTTGTTTGCATGGGTGTGAGATAAGTCTAGTTGTACAGATAGGGTGGTAATCACAGAGTCTGACAGTGTATCAGAATGTGCAAAATTATTAGGATTGGAAACTAGTATCCAGTCAATGGTTGAGCCGTTATTGTTGGATAAGTTGGCATGGGTTGTGGAAGTAATAAGCTGAGAAAATAGAGGTTAATGCTACTGGTGGGGAAGTGCGAGTTAAGTTAATGCCAGTCACTGTTGGCATCGCCTAAAAAAAAGAAGTTATGTTCTTACCATAATGTTCCATGTGAGTTGTTCATTTCACCTTTGTTCTTGCAGGTGGGTACGGGAGTTGGCCGCTTTTCAAGCTCAAGATATTTCAGTAGCTCAAGGCACAGCACCTATCCTATGTTGCTCTCTGACTAACCCTCAGATCTAGTTTGCTGAATCCAGCAACAAAAGAACAGCCTAACATACCCTAAATGTCAATATGTGTATATATAAAAAACATATAAAACATATAAAACATATATATACATATATATATATATATACACATACACAAACACAGTTAACCATAGGAAGAAAGTCTTGTAGAAGGAAAGGACATTAGACAAACCCAGCCAGACCTCCAGTCGTAACTGGTCTTCAAGAACCCGGGAGGGGATGGAGGGTTGGAAATGTAAGAACAAAGGTGAGATGAACAACTCACATGGAATGTTATGGTAAGAACATAACTTCTTTATGTGAAGTTGCTCAATCTCGCCATTTGTTCTTACACGTGGGTAGCGTCCCAAGCCCCCAAAACCCTGGGCGGCTCACGGGAATACATTCCTGAGAACAGTGGAACCAAAGGAAGCTCTGTCCCTGGAGGCCCTGTCCACTTCGTAATGAGTGATAAACGTATGTGGTTTTGACCAAGTGGCTGCTGCACAAATGGTGTCCAAAGGAAAATGAGCTGCATGAGCTAGAAATGTGGATACCGCCCTAGAGGAATGAGCTTTCACCTTGTATTCTAAAGTCTGATTGGCTGAAGAGTATACAAACTTTATGCAATCTGATAACCATTTAGACAAGGTAACTTTAGACACAGATAGCCCTTTTTTGTTATCAGCGTAGGAGACAAAAAGTTGTTCAGATTTTCTAAAATCCTTTGTTCTGTCCAAGTAAAATCTCAACTGTCTGTGGACATCAAGTTTATGCAGCATATACTCCATTTTGTTAGAATGATGTCTGAAAAAAGTGGGCAACTCAACAGACTGATTCAGATTAGTCTTGGAGCAGACCTTCGGAAGAAAAGAGGGATTTGTCCTGAGAGATACTCTTATCAGGAAAAAAATAACAAGTAAGGGGGCCTAACAGAAAGAGCTTGAAGTTCAGAAACTCTATGAGCTGAAGTGATAGCCACCAAAAATAATGTTTTCCATGATATGAATTTCAAGGGGCAAGAGGATGCAGGCTCAAAGGGGGGAAGCATCAACTGAGATAATATTAAATTTAGGTTCCATGGTGGAACTGGTTGTCTGATGGGTGGCCTTAGGTAATGAGTCCCTTTCAAAAACGTTTTACATAATCTGCGTGACATAAGAATAGATCCTTCAATCCCCAAGTGAAAATTAGATATAGTGGCCAATTGAACTCTAACAGTGGCTGCTGCAGCACCTTCCTGAAAAATCGTTGCGAGAAATTCCAGAACCATATCAAGAGGGGCAACATAGGGATCAATATCGCATTGAGAGGCCCAGTACACAAAACGTTTCCATTTACTACTGTACATTTTCCTAGTGGAGACCTTATGAGAAGAAACCAGAATATGTTGAACTTCGGAAGAAAGATTATATGACCTGGCTAGGTTGGGAAGTGGAGCAGCCAAGCTGTCAGTTTGAGGGGACTGAAGAGAGGGGTAAAGAACTCCTGACGAATGTGTCAGAAGGTCTGGCACTAGGTCCAGAAACCAAGGTTCTTCCAGTTGACATTGGTGAAGAAAGGGGAACCATATCTGCCGAGGCAAAAAGGGGGCTATCAGAATAACTGTCCTTCCCGAGCCCTTTGCTTTCATCAAGAATCTGGGAATCAGTGGGGTTGGAAGAAAGGCATACAGGAGACCCGAGGGTCAATCGTGCACAAGTGAATCCCTGGGACTCTCCCCCGGTGGAGGGTTGAGGGCAAAGTAGCTTCTGCATTTGGCATTCATCAGAGATGCAAAAAGGTCGTAGCAAGGCTGGCCCCATCTGCAGAATATCCTTTCCGCCACATTCCGTTTGAGGGACCACTCATGGGGTAACAGAATCGCTCTGCTCAGTTTGTCCGCTATCACGTTGGATTTCCCCGGGATGTGCGTTGCTAATAGAAAGCGCCCTGTGGACACAGCGCACTTCCAAATCCTCAAAGCTTCTCGGCAAAGGGGTAAGATTTGGTTCCTCTCTGTTTGTTGATGCACTAGACTACCGACATGTTGTCTGTCTGAATCACAATCGTCCCCTGAGATAGAGAGTCATGAAAGTGCTGCAATGCTAAAAGCACTGCTCTCAACTCCAGGACGTTGATGTGCAAATGACATTCTATCTCTGACCAGGTGCCTTGGGCAGTCTTTCCCTGAAAAAGCCCCCCCCCCCCTATCAGGGAAGCGTCCGTGGTCACCGTGGCTACTGGAGGGGGTAATACAAAACGGTCGACCTACTGTCACCTGGTGGCTGTTCAACCACCACAGAAGGTCTCTTTTGCAAGCATTCGTCAATAGAATCTTGAATGACATCGGAAGCTGCTGGTAGGACCACTGGGTGAAAAGCAACCATTGGAGTATCCGCATGTACATCCGGCCCAGAGGTACTGCTATGAGGGAAGCTGCCATTGTGCCTAATAGTTTTAACACCTGAGAAGCAGGTACTTTATTTTCTTGTAGCAAGCATGACACCTGATTTCTTAGGGAAGTGACTCTTTCTAGAGGTAATTTGACCAGGGTGGTGGTAGTGTCTAGGTCTGCTCCGATAAATGAGATATGCTACGATGGTAATAAAGCAGATTTTTTTGAAATTTATGGTTATTCCTAACCGAGAACAGAGATTGATCATATGATCCTTGGACTGGATGAGTTGATGCCTGGTGGTGGCGGACAGGAGCCAGTCGTCCAGATACGGAAACACCCGGAATCCTTGACTCCTCAGGTGAGCCGTAACCACTGCCATACATTTGGTGAACACTCTGGGGGCTGTAGTGAAGCCAAAGGGCAGAGCTCGAAATTGGTAATGACTGGCCCCCTGCAGGAAATGCACGTGATCTCTGGATGGTCTGGCCATTTTGATGTGGTAGTACGCATCCTTGAGATCTAAAGAGCACATCCAATCACCCGTTCCCAGGAACGGGAGTATCGATTGAAGCGTTACCATCCAAAACTTCTCCTTCTTTACAAATGTAGTGAGTTTGTGGAGGTCTAAAAATGGGCCTCCAGTCCTCGGTTTTCTTTGGAACTAAAGAGAACCTGGAGTAAGTTCCGGATCCTATCTGGTCCGGCAGGACTGGCTGGATGACTCTTTTTCTAGCAGGTTTTGGATTTCTGTTACTGCTTGATTCCTCAGACTGGGTGGAACATCTGGGATTCTTTTTGGGGGTAACAGTGGTTCTACAAAGGGAATGAGGCAACCTCTGGTAACTATGTTTTGTACCCAAGAATCTGATGTAATTCCTAGCCAGGCATCTGGGTACAAAGCCAAGCGACCCCCGACTGCCTCCAGAGTAGGACAGTCGAGCCTCCTCTCAGGAGCGCTGATAGGGCTTGCCAGGAAAGTGCTCCCTGTCACCCTGGTTCAGCGGACCCCCTCTGCCGCCAAAGCGGCGTCTTCCATTATTGCCCCTTCCTCTGCCCCTGAAGTGGGGTTCACTACGTGTGTTCTGGAAAGCTCCTTGGGACTTCAGAAACCACATTTTTCCACTTCTTTGCCCTTTGGTGTACGGTCTAGTGGGGGTGGAAAAACGGACTCTTACGGCAGCTAGAGTCTTTCCTTCTTGCTCACACCTAGTGAGGGTCTCCTTGACTTTAGGCCCAAACAATGAAGAGCCATCAAACGGGGTATTGACAAAGGAAGACTTGAAGGCTTCCGCAAAGGAGCACAAGCACATCCAGGACCGTCTCCGCAGAGCAATTGGTGAACCTGCTGCTTGACCCGATCCCATGGCTGCATAGGAAATGAGCCGCATGGATGAGTTGACTATGGAATTAAGGGTAGAAAGCTGGGCTGTAACCTTTTCCAAAATAGCCTCATCTGTGTTACCCTTTAGAGTATCTCCGAGTTCTTGAAGGAGATCTCGTTGAAGGCGAGTAAAATGGGTCAAGTAGTTTAAGCGATCTCATGGCAAATGTTGCAGAACTAAAAATGCGTGTCCCGTATCTGTCCATTGTCCTGGAATCCTTATTAGGAGGATGGACAGTAGCAGAAGTCTCTGACATCTCTTTTTTGGTGGCCGCCGCCACCACCATGGCATCAACAAGGACTCCTTTGGTGAGGAAGGATTTCTCTTGAGGGGCAGTGATGAATTTATTGGGCCTCCGAGAGACTGCTTCCATGGTGTCAGGGGACTCCCACGCCCTTCAAGCGACCAGATCCATTAGTTTGTCGAAGGGCGGAGTAACCCAGGAGGTGGAGGGCTGAGACCCAAAGGCCTTCAGGAGCACCGACTCATCCTCAGTAGGGCGAATGGACTGCTAGTCACCCCTCAGCTTAAGTATTTCTAGGATGTCTACAAAGGAGACATCCTCCGAGGGGGACCGTGGGGACCCCTCCGATTCCTCTAAGTCGGTGTCTGATGTCAAGGATTCCTGAGGGGAATCCAAATGCCTCCTCTTGCAGAGTCTCTTTCTAGGAACTTCATCGGTGGGGGCAGCTGGTGAAGTTTCAGTAGAGCAGGGGTCACCCAAAGGGGATACCTGAGGCTCTGGGTCTCGTCGCTTAGTAGGTGCTTTAGACAAAGAGGCAGAACTCAACATCTTCAGGGAGGAAAAGGACAGAAATCACAAGAGGCCAACATGTGCAGCTATAAACTATTTAATGAAAAATAGCTATAATCCAGGCATGAAATGCCACTAAATACATGTAATCCTGTTCAAACCGGTTTCGGCTTTACAGCCTTCCTCAGTGAAAAAGCATTTCATATCCACAAAGAACTCATGAATATTTATACATACCATCAACCAATAGGAAAAATGGTATAGTCCAACCCTAAGGCTGGTGTTTCAGTCCCATTACTATATGGTAAATATGCATAAATCTCATCATCAAAGTAATGGATATCACCATGTGACTTGTACATAAAACAAAGATATAAATATATATGACATACATAAGGAGTAACAAAAAATAATAAAAATTACAAAATAAACCTGTGAATATTGTACTGTACTGTGAATATGTTGTGACAAACCATAAAGTCCCCAGTAACATAAAAATACATATAATATAATTCTTTGTGGATATGAAATGCTTTTTCACTGAGGAAGGCTGTAAAGCCGAAACCGGTTTGAACAGGATTACATGTATTTAGTGGCATTTCATGCCTGGATTATAGCTATTTTTCATTAAATAGTTTATAGCTGCACATGCTGGCCTCTTGTGTTTTCTTTAATATTGGTTTGGCCGGGCATACCGTATTGGCGAGGCGTGGGCTTTAATTGTTAGGAAGAGGAGAGACCTGTAGTGCGAGTCTGAACAGACAACACCCTCCTCATGGCATCAAAGGCCCTGGAGTCTCTGCCCAAGGAAGCCACTGGTTCCGAAGAAGACGGGAGCCTCGCAGGTGCAGAGGGCTCCGAACCAGAGGATGGAGCCGAGCTCACCTGCACCGAAGCCCCGAGGGGAAGTGTTGGAACCGACACGTTGGTTCGACCCCCCCCCCCCCGGAACCGACGAGAGAGTGTTGGATCTGAGACACTTCAGACGGCACCAAAGAGGTCAGGGTGGGTAGAACCGAAGTCATTGGGACAGGACTTGTCTCCACGGGTTCCACAACCATCAGATCTTCTGCCTCCGAAGGTCTGGGTAGGCTCTGAGGAGGCATAGTCACAGGCAATGGGGCAGGAACAGGGCTCGAACCCAGTTGGGACGAAGCCGAGAGCAGTTTAGCCAATGCCGGGTTCTCCAAGAGCCTCTGCACCACAAAATCCACATCAATATCTGACATCCTTGAAGATCGGGTGGAAGGGGCCAAAGAAGCTACAGATATAAGTATTGGAGATTTTAAAGTCTCCGATACCGGCTCCAAAACCAAAGGTTGGCTCCGAATGATCAGTTCGGCACACGGTTCCGAAGACCTAGGAACCGGTGACCGATCCTTAACAGAGGTGCTTGGAGCCGAAGACTTAGACTCCTAGGACACTCGAGACGACTTCGACCCTTTTGAAGACTTGGAGGTTTGGTCTGACTTGTCCAAAGCTTCTTGAAACTCAGGTGTTAACAGACCTTGATCAATAAATTTCCTACGTCTCTCTAACAGAACTCTGCCACTAAAAGAGTGGCAGATGGAGCAATCCTCCTGCAAATGCAGAGGTCCCAAACAATACACACAGGAAATGTGGTTATCTGTTATTGACATTTTTTGGCCACAGTCACATCTTTTAAATCTGGACCTTTGCTTTTGGTCAGCCATCATGTCCATAGAGTAAGCACAATTAACAGATCCCTGGTAATTTCAAGTACAATAGTACTATCCAAATACAAAAAATAGAAACACCAAGACAGACAATTATCAGAGCCCTGATTATATAAGTACAACAGTACAATCCAATAATAAGCAACAATTAACAAACTAGTCAAAAAGGGATAGGAAGAAATTTAGATTGCTGCACAACTATAGCAAAGGATGAAACCAACTGAAGAGAGAGCAAGGCCCAAAGCAACCCGCTCCAATAAACACACTGAAAAGGGCAAAGCCCTAAAAAAAAAAGATAGTATGACAAGGGATATTGGTAGATAAACAGATATATCTAAATAAAAAGTAAACTTAGCTGTAGAAAAGCTTCTTAATAAACTTTCACTGGCTCGAGCACACTGAAGACTTGTGATCCGTTGCAGCGGCAAACTAGATCTGAGGGTTAGTCAGAGAGCATCATGGGATAGGTGCTGTGCCTCGAGCTACTGAAAGATCTTGAGCTTGGAAAGCGGCGACTCGGAGCCGGTACCCACGTGCAAGAACAAACAGCGAGATCGAACAACTTCACATTGATGGTTTCAAGAGAGATATTAGCTGACGCTCATGAAAGTACTAAATGATTTGAATCTAAAATTATATTTTTCTCTGGTGCCCTGATGAAATGAAACACTTAGGAGTGTGGTAAAAACAGGATGCCAAAGAGAGGAGGCATAAAACACAAATAAATAGCACATATAATAAGGAAATGGAAGGTCATTTATGGATAAAGAAAATAAGACATGGTACAAAAATGTTCCTAGTGCCACAGATTTTATGTGGGGTATACGTATTTTTATCAACCACAGAAAAGTACAGCTGTGTAGTTTTTGATGTAATAAACTGCTGGTGTAGCTTTTGGCAGTGTTGTGTATTTTTTTCTTAACAGTTATGTAAGTAAACTTACTATAACAGTAGACGTCTGAATGATCAGTGCTGCAGTGGCCTAAGCTATAAAGGTTATATCCTGCCAAGCATATAGCAGTCGGCCAGCTTTCAAAGCTTCAGGGCATATTCCACATGTCCAAACCATATCAAACTGCGACGAATAAAGGTTTGGGCACCAAGCCCTTCAATCTTTTGTGGCGAGAGAGAGACACCGAGCACGAGTCTAAATCCTCAAGACTACCAATGCTAGGAAAAGAAAACTAAATGTCCACACACTGGCATAAAAACATAAAAAAGACAGAGAGAGGGAGGGAGCGGCTACTGTAGCAGTGATCTTTCCAACATCTAATGTTATGGTGAATTTACTTGCACAACTTTACTATGTTGTTCTTTATGATCACTGATGCAAAACAGCTTAAGCTATATGGGTAGATTACCATAGCTTAGGTAGACTTGGAGGAAAAGGAGGAGGTGGGGGTGGGTCCAGAAGCCCCTGGATAATGACCTTATTAAAGCCTGTTCTACACCTGGAGGTGGAATATAGTTTACAGTCTTTGTAAAAGTATGCACAGAGGACCAATTTGGTGCTTTGAGAATAATTCTAGAATCCAACCCTTTCCAAAATAAACACCAAATGAAGTCAAGTTTTGTTGTGGTGGGAGTAACAAAAGCTAACAGTATGAGACAATCATTTGAAAATAGTTTGAAATTGGTTGCTCTTTCTTCTGACCCTCACAAGAAATGAACTGATCTGAAGTCCTGAAAGATTTTGTTCTGTCAAAATAGTACCAGAGTTACCTGTCGACATCCAAGGTATGGAGTTATCCTCTTTCTGGAAAGAAACCAGAGATAGGGACAGTTTGGCTTAAAGTAAACTCTAATACTACTTTAGGGCATAAATGTAGGATTAATTCTTGTCCAGTGAAAGGAAAATGCATTTCCCTTCTAGGCCTTCTTGCATGGAGTCCTGGAGTAGAGTTTTACCAACATATTGTTTAAAGTGGGGGCAAAAAGATATACCTGAGATGTTCCCCACAGATGTCTCAATCTTTGAACACCCTTTAATTCAGTGTCCATTTGTGAGGGTCTGCCCTGGTACTGCTCAGTCTGCCACACAACTTTGCTCTAATGGAATGCAAGAAACCTGTAGACTGAGACTGTGCTGAAAAGCTATATCCCACATTACCATGGAGAGTCTTTACTGGTTCCCCCTTACTTTTGTACCATATCACTGTGTCACTGCATGTAAACACTTGTACAGGTCCTGGTGACCACATATGACTGAGTGAGTTGAGAGCATTTATAAAAGTTAATATCTCTTTTTATTTCTATATATTCTGCTTGGTCTTTTTTTTGTTCCAAAGACCATGCACTTTTATTCCCATTGACACTGCTCCACAATTGAGGTCTGAGGCATATGTTGTCACTGACTGAGCTGGAGTGGAGGCATGGGGGAAGAATGAGACACTGGGATTGTGAGAAACTTGGCGTCTCCAACTACATAATCTCCCTTTTCATAAACCCTAAAACTGGAAATCTGAAAAGTCAAGGAATGTTCATGCTGGAACCACAGAAATTTCAGGTACCATTAGATCAGTCTCACAAGGAGCTGAAAGCACAACTGCAAGTTGTCAAAACTTTTTCAGATGATACAAGAATGTCATTTGGTCTTCATAAATGTACAAAAGCAACCGATAAAGCAGGAAAACTACAGCACCAAGAAAAAAAGAAGTTACGTACTCACCATAACATTCCATATGTGTTGTCCATCTTCGCCTTCGTTCTTACTAGGATGGGGTTCGGATCCGACTCTGCCTTTATATTCAAGCTCGAGGTCTTCTACCAGCTTGTGGCTAAACCCTATCCCAGCATGCACCAGAAAACCTCCCCAGAGCTTGTTTGCAGTTATAATAGTAGTATGAAATAATCACAGTAAAATAACTCCAATGAAGAAGGCCAGAGAATATTATTATCTAATTGTACCAACTCTGTCTTCCAGGAGTAAAAAAGGCCGGGGGAATGGAGGGTGGGATGTAAGAATGAAGGCGAAGATGGATAACACACATGGAATATTATGGTGAGTACATAACTTCTTTATGTGTTGTCCTATCTCGCCTTCATTCTTACTAGGATGGGACAGCATCTGTAGCACCATCTTTCTTGGGTGGCTCAACAGAGAATATTCTTCAGAATCATGGAACCAAAGGAGGCCTGGAGGTCGCATTGAGTTTGTGATGAGAGATAAAGGTATGTGGTCTTTCCCATGTTGCCAAAGCACAAATGGTATCAATTGGTAGTTTAGCCAAAAAGGCGGAAGAGATTGCAATGGCTCTTGTACAGTGGGCTTTAACTCTTTTGGGGAGCTCTCTATTTTGAGACTCAACAGATGAAAGTTATGCAATCTAAAAGACATTTTGAAAGTGTTACCTTAGAGAGTGAAGTACCTTTCTTTGAATCTGAAAAGGAGATAAATAGCTGGTCAGACTTTCTGAAGTCCTTAGTCCTGTATAAGTAGAAATGTAACTGTTTATGCACATACAGTTAACGTAACATGTATTCTGCCTTATTCTCATAATTTGGGTAAAACACTAGCAGCTCTATAGATTGGTTCAAATTTGATTCTGAACATACTTTTGGCAAAAGGGAAGGGTTTGCTCATAAGGACACCCTGACTCTATGGAAAAGCAAGTAGGGGGGCTTTATTGACAAGGCTTGCAGCTCTGACACTCTCTTCTAGCAGAGGTAATAGCTATCAACAGAATAGTTTTCAATGTCAAGAACTTGAGTTCAAAAGATGATGCTGGCTCAAATGAGGGAAAAATTAAACTAGATAGGATTAAATTTAAGTCCCATCATGCTGGGAGGGTCTTTGACAGGTTGTCTTAATAACAAAGTACCTTTAAGGAAGACTTTGCATAGTTTGTGATTCATAATATTGAAGCCAGATTCACCTAAATGGCAATTGGATATCGTTGCTAGCTGAACTCTAATGGTAGCTGCAGCTGCACCTTCAATGAATAGCTTTGCCAGGAATTCTAGAATGGAATTCACTGGGGCAGAAAAAGGGTCAATATGATTATGAGAAGCCCATAAGGAGAACCTTTTCCATTTTCTTCTATATATCTTTCTTGTTGAAGCCTTATGAGAGGAAATTAGGAAATGCTTAACTGAAGAAGAGAAGTTAGGAAACCTAGCTATTGTTGGAATCTGAGCAGCCAAGCTGTCAATTTGAGAGTCTGAAGGAAAGGGTGGAGCATTCCTTACGGATGAGGTCTGGAACTGGGTCCAGCGACCAAGGCTCCTCCCGGAGATGAGGCCATAGAAAGGAGAACCAAATTTGACAAGGCCAGTATGGAGCGGAGTATCAAGTCCTTAACAAGAATTTGACTTTCTGAAGTACTTTGGTTATTAAAGGGGGGGGCATAGAGGAGTCCTGAGGGCAAATCGTGAACAAGTGCATCTCTTGTCACTCCCACAGAGGGGGGATAAGGGCAAAGTAGCTGCTGCATTTGGCATTCATGTATGTTGCAAAAAGGTCGCAGCAAGGCTAGCCCCATTTGTAGAAAATCTTTTCCACTACTTCATGTTTTAGGGACCACTCGTGAGGCATCAGAATTGCTCTACTGAGTCTGTCTGCTATAATGTTGGATTTCCCCGGGATGTGCGCTGCTATCAGAAAACGTTAGGAGGAGGTCGCCCCATACCACACCCTTAGGGCCTCTCGACAAAGGGGGTAAGATCTGGTTCCTCCTTGTTTATGTACCATACAAATGACATGTCTGTCTGTACTGCAATAGTTCCCAGCGGAAGAGAGTCCTGTAGTGCTAGCAATGCTAGAAGCATCTCTCTCACCTCTAGGACATTGATGTGCAAGTGAGCCTCGTGATCCTGCCAGGTGCCTTGGACCGTCTTTCCTAGATAATGAATGCCCCCCCCCCCATCTGAGAGGCGTCTGTGGTCACTGTGGCCAATGGATGGGAAGTACAAATGGTCGAGCTAGAGTCACAAGTGGAGTAAAGCTACCAACAAAGATCCTTCTTGCAAGTTATTATTTTGTGGGACATCGGCAATGCCTGCATAGACCACTGAGTGGACAGCAGCCACTGGAAAATTCTCATGTGTAGATGTGCTAAGGGGAACAGAATTATTGCTGCTGCCATGATCCCCAAATCTTTTAGGACTATTCTTGCTTGAGTCCTTTTCTTCGTGAGAAGACTTAAAATCTGACGTCTTAAAACTTGAACTCTTTCTGGAGGAAGTCTGGCCATCATGTTTGCTGAATCCAATTCTTCTCCTACAAATACGCCATGCTAAGAAGGAAGTAAGGCAGACTTCTCGTAGTTTATTCTAATTCCTAGGTGAGAGTAGAGAGCACAGTTGTGTACACTTATCATAAATGTAGATGTTTGAGTGTATTCACTGTTGCAGTCATTACATTTGGGGTAATCTGCTGGCAGGATGCCCTGAGTCGGCCTGATTAACAAAGTCTTGGGTCCTGCGTCGGATGCTGTCCCTTTTTCTATGACGTCAGGTCGTCAGGGGAATAAAACATACAGCTGAAGTCATTACCTCAGTTTTTCTTGCCCCAGATGTCAGGTGTCCCTCGAATGGGGAGCAAAATAAAATTTAACACACAAAAATATACCTCCAACCAAAAGCAAGTACGCCAAAAAGGCTTTTTAAGCATAGTAACAGAAAGTAGAGGTATAGTCAGAGAAAAAGCAGGGGGCTGGAGGGAGGGTAACCAGGACTGCAACAGTGAATACTCTCGGACATCTACATTTATGGTAAGTGTACACAACTGTACTTATGTTCTTCATGTTTCACTGTTGCAGTCATTACATTTGGGTAGATTCCCAAAGCTATGGTTGGGGGGATGGATTTATACAGCATTAGTACCAGCTATAAGGCCCTGCAAGACAGCAGTGGCAAAGCCAGCTCTGGATAGTTTAAAAAATTGGTAAATGATAATTGCTTGATGAAAGTATGAACTGAACTCCAGGTAGCAGCTTCTAGAATATCCTTGGTAAGAACACCTCTGAGAAAAGCTGCAGAAGTAGATGCAGCCCTGGTGGAATGAGATCTGATCCCCTGGGGGAATAGGTTTTCCATGGTGCTTATAGCAGAAATGAATGCAATGGCTTATCCCTTTAGAAATGGTTTGTTTTGAAAATCGCCTTTCCCTCTGCCCCTACAGCAAATGCTACCAGCAGTTGTTCAGATTTTCTTCGGGTTTTAATCCTGTCCAAGTAGAATCTTAGTTATCTGTGTCATCCAATGAATGCATAATCCGTTCCCCATTGTTTTGCGGATTGGGAAAGAAAGTTGGCAAATGAATGGACCGATTAAGAGCCACACTGGATACCACTCTGGGCATGAAGGATGGATTGGTCTTGAGTGACACCCTGTCCGTATGAAAGATGATGAAAGGCTCCACTGCCATAAGATCCTGTAACTCAGACATCCTTCAAGCTGAAGTGATTGCTAGAAGGAAGGCTGTTTTCCAGGAAAGAAATTTTACGTCTGCAGTAGCAGCTGGCTCAAAAGGAGGTAAAGTGAGTTTCTCCAATACAAAATTAAGGTCCCAGGCAGGGGTTGGAGCTCTCCTGGGTGGTCTCAAGTTTTTGGCCCCTCTGAGGTACTGCTTGAGCAGAGGATGAGAGAAGAGGGGAGGTTCTGTGTTATAATGAGCTGAAATGGCTGAGGCATGGATTTTAATGGAGGAAAAAGACAGGCCCTTGTGAAGCATCTCAGTTAAGTATTGTAAAATCTGAGGTAAATTGGGCATTGCTGTGCTCATTCCTTGAGATCGATTCCGAGCACAGAATATTTTCCACTTGTCAGCATAACATTTTCTAGTACCAGGTCTTCTCGCCTCCAAGATGACAACCATCACAGGTTTGCTGAGGGATGCTAAGGGTGAATTTAAGTGATTAGCCAAGCTGCAAAGTTCAATGTTGACAGCTGAGGGGGCAGAATCTGGTTCTCCTGCTGAGAAAGTAAGGAAGGTGTCTGAGGCAGGTGCCACGGAGATACCTGTGACACACTGCGCAGGAGCGGGTACCAGTGTTGGCGTGGCCAGTTTGAAGCAATCAAAATCATTCTTGGTTTGTCCTGTTTGACTTTTAACAGAACATTGCAAAGTAGAGGCAGAGGAGGAAAGGCGTAGACTGATAGGTTTTTCCAGCTGAAGGACAGAGCATCCACTTTACAGGCTTTTTTGCGGGGACTCCTTGTGCAAAATTTGTCCAACTGGTAGTTCCGGGGGAAGGTAAATAGATCTATGTCTGGGCTCCCCCATTTGCTTGCCAACATGTTGAAAATCTGTGGCTCCAGTCTCCACTCGTGTGGGTCCATGAGATTTCTGCTTAGTCCGTCTGACAGTGTATTTAATTTTCGTGGCAGAAATTGAGCTTGTAGGTGCACTTGGTAGCTCAAGGCCGTGTTCCACAATGCTATGGCTAGTCTGCAGAGGGGGTAGGAATGTGTACCCCCCTGCTTGTTTATGTACCACATAACCGTGGTGTTGTCCGTCTTTACCATTAGTTGTCCCGGAAGAATGTAGTCCTTGAAGGCTGTCAGAGCATTCTGCACAGCTAACATTTCTTTTTGATTGATAATGTAGGTGCATTTGATTTGGGTTCCATTTCCCCTGAATGCACTTCCCTGTCAGGTGAGCCCCCCATGCATAATCTGATGTGTCTGTAGTTAGGGTTTGGGCGGCAGGGGTAGTGTGAATGGTACCTCCTTGTTTTGGTGGCAGGCCTCTGCCCACCAAAAAAGGAACTCCAGGCGTAGGCAAGGTATGATAGGAATCATTGTTTCCAGGCTGTGACAATGTTGACTCCATAGACTTTTTAAGTACCACTGTGGTCTTGCATATGGAATTAGAAGAATGCAGGAGGCCATGAACCCCAAGGCTTGCAGTGCTTGTCTTAAAGATAGCAGGGTTTTTGTGGCCACTTGTTTGAAGTAAGTTACCAAATGAATTTGTTTTTCTGGCATAAGGAAAGCCATCTGGGCAGTTGCATTCAAGCTTGCACCCAGGAACGTAATTTGTTGAGACGGTACCAGTTGTGATTTCTTTTCGTTTATGGTGTACTCTAGACCAGTCAGAACCCTTTTTACAAATGCCAGATGATTTAGAAGTATGGCCTGGTTTTCTGCCTGAATTAGACATCACCCAGGTATGGGTATCTTTGAATATTTCTTTGTCTGCGAAATGCAATTACTGGAGCCAGACACTTTGTGAATACCCTGGGCGCAGTAAACAAGTCAAAGGGCAGTGCAAAGAACTGATAATGCAAATAGCCTGCTTTGAAGCGTAGGTATCTTCTGCAAGATTCCCTGATTGGGATATGCAGGTAAGCTTCTTTTAAATCTAGAGTTGCCAACCAGGCATCTTTGCCTAACATAGGAAGTAACTGGTGAAGAGCCAGCATCTTGAATTTTGGAATGTCCAGAAAGGTGTTTAGAGTAGACAGGTCCAGAATTGGACGCCATGTTTTATCTTTTCTGAGTACTAGGAAGAGCCTGGAGTAGAATCCTTGCCCCTTTTCCTCTTCTGGTACCGGTTGAATAGCCCCCATGTTTAAGTGGGAAAGTACTTGTTTCTGAGCCTCTGCCACTGATTTGGACCAATTCTTAGTAGGCCAGTGCCTACTAAATCTAGGAGGTTGCACTTGCAAAAAAATCTTTTACAGTATGTATAGATTTAGCTTTATCTTCCATCTTTTTTAAAACTTCTTCAGCCTTACTGCCAAACAGGCGGTCCTGATTTAAAGGAGCATCCAACAATTTTGCTTTAACATGTTCAGGCAGAAATTGCTCCTTAAGCCAAGCATGCCTTCTAAGCACAGAGCCAGTAACAGCAGCTCTGCAAGAGGCCTCTAAAGAATCAAAACCACACTGCAAAGTATGTTTTCCAACTTGTTCAGCAGAATGCAATAAATCCTGTAAATCTTTATTTTCCACACAGTCAGAAATCAACATAATTTTCTGTTTAAGCAGTCCAATAATATGCTGTTGATATTTTAACATATGAAATTGGCAGTTTTAAAGCCCTGATAGCCACTGCTGCAGAAGTATAAACCTTTTTACCCCATCTATCCAGAGCCCTGGAGTCTCTATCAGAAGGGGTAGGATTTTTAGCAGTAGAAGCCTTAATGCCCATAGGCCCTTGAGAAATGGTTTCAGGATCTGCAACAGGATTCTAGAAAAGGAACTTGTGGGACTCAGGAACCCTGTAGTATCTGTCAGGTTTACAAGGAGCTGGAAGCAGGGAATCAGGAGCCAAACTGGATTCCGAGAACACATCATCAACAATGTCTAGTACAGGAGGTATAGCCAAAGGCCTATGTTGAGGTAAAAGAAGAAAATCCCTAAGCTTCTTTTTTTAAATCAGTGAATTCCTGGCTTTCCCAGTGGAAATGCTCCCGTAAGGTATGAAAAGTTTCACCAAAAGAGAAATCCTCGGGGGGTGGGGGTGGGGGCAGAGGGAATGGAATCCTCTGCATCAGAATCCTCATAAGTACGTAAGGATAAATCTAAGTCATTAGAAGAGTGAGAAGAAACAGAATCCTTATCTGAAAGATTCACAGTCAAGCTCAGGCCTAGGCCTCTTAGAAAGAGGGAGGTGACTATCCCTTCGGCCATTTTGATCATTTGTTTTTTAGGCATAGAAGCCTGAACATGTGGCCTGGGCATTGTTTTTTTCGACATAGATCGAGATTTAGGCCTTAGTATTGAAGGTGGAGTAGGTTTGATATGCAAGTCTGTAGGCCTGAATACACCCTGAGAAGCCAGTGCCTGCACAGCGGCTCCGGACCCATCCAAGGCAGAGATTTCTGCGGGTTCCACAGATGAAGTATCTCGTGGCATACCGGACTCCGAATGGGTCTCAGTAGAGGCCTGCGAGTCAAAAGTAGTGGGTATCAGGGGCAGCGAAAGGGCCTCACCGAGTACCGGTGAACTGGCGACTGGTTTAGGAGAAGCGTCATTGGCAGTTTTGGACCTCAGTGGCCTGTCTCTGTCTTTATCTTTGTGTTTTTTCGAAATTCCGGTAGTCGGATGGCTAACTGACATCATTTCTGTATAATTAAACCGAGAACCGAAATATTTAGAGGCAAAAATGTACCAATGACGGATAGTGCGCTGATTAAATAAAGCAAAAAACCAACAGCAAGGTACGTCGTGGTCAGGGCCTAGGCAAGGAATACAGTACAGTTGAAAATCTTTGAGAGTGCCTTTCCACAAGTAATGCAATTATTAACTTTTACTGACATTGGTAAGGAGCAAGAAAAAGTTTCCCCAACGGGGTACTTAGCTTCAAGTTGAAGACTTCGGTTCTGAAACTCGAAAAATGAAAATTTCAGGAGTCGGCCGACCGGCACTTGCAAACTGCTTCTGCTTCGGGCACTGCAAGGCAAGAAAGACTGGGGTAATGACGTCGACTGCATGTTTTATACCCCTGATGACCTGACGTCATGGAAGAAGGGACAGCATCCAACACAGGACCCAAGTCTTTGTTAATCAGGCTGACTGAGGGCAACCTGCCAGTAGATTATCCCAAATGTAATGACTGCAACAGAGAAACACGAAGAAAGTACAGTTGTGTACCTATCATAAATGTAGATGTTCGAGTGTATTCACTGTTGCAGTCATTACATTTGGGTTATCCTGCTGGCAGGCTACCCACAGTCGGCCTGAATTCCAAAGTCCTGGTCCGGCATCGGTTACTGTCGCCTCTTCCCTGACGTCAGTGCGCCAGGGGTATAAAAGATACAGCCGACGCCATTTTCTTCAGTTTTTCTTGCTCCAGATGTCAGGTGCCCCCAAAAGGGTAGGCTAAAAAACATTGCTTATAAAAGCATGCACTAAAATAAAATACCTTCATCTACAAGCAAATACACCACATAGGTTGTATAGGATAGAGAAGTACAGATAAGTCCCAGCAAAGAAAGGGGGATGGTGGGTGGGTAACCTGGACTGCAACAGTGAATACACTCGAACATCTACATTTATGGTAGGTACACAACTGTACTATGTTCGTGTTTCACTGTTGCAGTCATTACACTTGGGTTGAATCCCAAAGCTGAGGTTGGGTGGCTGGGTCTAAATAGAATTAGCAGTGGCTATAAGGCCCTGCAGAACTGCAGTGGCAAAGCTTGTTCTGGATTTAGAGCAAAGAGGTAAGTGGTAATGCTTAGTAAAATTGTGCGCAGCCTCCAAAATATCCTTGGTTGGTACTCCTCTGAGGAAGGCTGCTGAGGTGGCTGCTGCCCTGGTAGAATGTGGTCTAATGCCCTTAGGCACTGACTTGCCATGTTGTGAATAGCAGAAACAAATGCAGTGTCCTATCCATTTTGAAACGGTCTGCTTTGAGATAGCCTTTCCTTGTGATCCTGCAGCATATGCCACTAAAAGTTGCTCAGTCTTTCTGAAAGCTTTAGTTTTGTCCAAGTAGAAGCGTAGCTGTCTGTGTATGTCCAAAGAATACAGAAGTCTCTCCCCTTTATTCTGTGGGTTAGGGAAAAAAGTAGGCAAATGAATGGTTTGGTTAAGAGCCACACTGGACACTACCTTAGGCATAAATGTTGGGTTTGTCCTTAGAGAAACCCTGTCCAGATGGAAGATAATAAAAGGTTCCACAGCCATTAATGCCTGTAACTCTGTGACTCTTCTTGCTGAAGTTATTGCTAGGAGCAGAGCTGTTTTCCATGATAAGAATTTTATCTCAGCTGTATTGGCTGGCTCGAAAGGAGGCTGTGTGAGTTTTTCCAAGACAAAATTGAGTTCCCATGCAGGTATTGGTGCTCTCCTTGGAGGTCTTATGCTTTTGGCCCCCCTGAGGAACTGCCTAAGCAATGGATGTGAAAAAATAAGTGGGTCTGTATTGTAATGAGCTGAGATGGCAGAGGCATGGATCTTAATTGATGAGAAGGATAGGCCTTTGTCTAGCATCTCAGTTAGATATTGTAAAATCCGAGGAATATTTGGAACAAGCGTGTCAATTCCTTGTGCCTGGTTCCAAGCACAGAATCTCTTCCATTTTTCTGCATAAGATTTCCTGGTGCTGGGCCTCCTGGCCTCCAAAATAACATCCATAACCGCTTTAGAGAGAGGTGTATTCTGAATGGTTACACTATCCGCCATGCAGCTAGATTTAGGGTTCTGAGTTAGCTGTGCAGGATCTGATTGTTTTGTTGGGTCAGTAAATGAGGAATTTGAGGCAATGTCCAGGCTGGGCCTTGGGACAAGTTCCTTAGGACTGGGTACCAGTGTTGGTGTGGCCAATCTGGGGCAGTTAGTATCATTTGTGGCTTCTCTTGTCTGACCTTTAGGAGTACCTTGGGGAGGAGAGGCAGTGGAAGAAAGGCATATTACTGTAAGGTTGCTCCAGCTGAATGACAAGGCATCCACTTTCCATGCTTGTTTGTGATAAGTCCTTGTGCAGAATCTCTGAAGTTGGCAGTTGTGAGGGGAGGCAAAAATATCTATGTCTGGGCATCCCCATTTCCTTGTTATCATGCTGAAGATTTGTGGATCTAGTTTCCACTAGTGAGGATCCCATGAGGTTTCAGCTTAATTCGTCTGCCAGAGCATTTGTTTTTCCTGGCAGGAATTGTGCTTGCAGGTGCACTTGGTAAGTCAATGCTGTGTTCCACAAAATCATGGCTTGTCTGCAGAGGGGGTAGGAATGTGTGCCCCCCTGCTTGTTTATGTACCACATAACTGTGGTGTTGTCCATCTTTATCAGCAGCTGTCCTGGATGAAGTAGGTCCTTGAAGGCTGTCAGGGCATTTTGTACAGCGCTAGCATCTCTTTTTGATTGATGTGAAGATGCCTTTGGCTTGGGGGCCATGTGCCCTGAATACATTTTCCTGCCATGCGGGCCCCCCAGGCATAATCTGATGCATCTGTTGTTAGTGTTTGCCTGGCTGTGGGTAAAGTGAATGGCTGTCCCTTGTTGTGGTGACAGACCTGTGCCCACCATCGAAACTCCTGTTGCAGGCAGGGAATGAGTGAAATTAATGCTTCCAGGCTGTGGCAATGTTGAGTCCAAACACTTTTTAGATACCACTGTAGTTTCCTCATATGCAGTCTTGTATATGGAATTAGCAGAATGCAGGAGGCCATGTAGCCCAGAGCTTGCAGAATTTTTCTTGCAGATAACTGGGTCTTTGTTGCCATACTTTCGAAGTAAGAAGTCAGTTGCCTTTGTTTGTCTGGCGTGAGATAAGCCATCTGGGCAGTTGTATTTAAGCTTGCACCCAGGAATATTATCTCTTGAGAGGGTACTAGTTTTGATTTCTTTTTGTTTACTGTGTACCCTAGGCAAATTAGTAATCCTTTTACAAACGCCAGATGCTTTAGTAGAATGTCTTTGATCTCTGCTTGAATAAGGCAGTCGTCCAAGTAAGGATATATTTGAATTCCTCTTTGTCTGCAAAATGCAATTACTGGTGCCAGGCATTTTGTGAAGACCCTGGGCGCAGTAGATAAGCCAAAGGGCAGTGCAGAGAATTGGTAGTGCATTGAGACAGCTATGAATATGAGGTATCTTCTGCAAGATTGTCTGATTGGGACATGCAGGTATGCCTCTGAGGTCCAATGTTACAAGCCAAGCCTTCTTGCCCAGCATGGGCAGAAGCTGTTGCAGAGTCAACATTTTGAATTTCGGAATGTCCAGAAAAGTATTTAGAATAGACAGGTCCAGAATTGGTCTCCATGCTTTGTCCTTTCTTGGTACTAAGAAAATTCTTAAGTAAAATCCTTGTCCTTGCTCTTGTTGTGGCACTGGCTGAATAGCCCTCATGTCCATGAGAGATGAAACTTGCTTTTGTGCCTCTGCCCATTGACTGTGTGACAGGTCTGGCATAACTTTTGCCTTTGGAAGGGTGTGAAAGTAGAACCTGTAGCCCTGAGAGACTATATTTAGGACCCATTTGTCCTGGGTGATCGTGTGCCAATTTTGTGAAAAAAGGGCTAGCTTTCCCCCTAAGGGTGCTGCCAAAAGATAAATGCTTGGCATTGGCAGAGGGAAGTCATTGGGACTGTTTCCTATACGGCTGTGATTTGCCTTCTCCGCTTTTGGAGGTAGAAGCACCCCATTGTTTGGGCCTGTATGAGCCCTGGAGCTGAGATCTGCATCTAGGGCGTCTGTATCTGCCTCTTTGTGGCCTGTCTGACATGGGAAAGGACCAATTCTTAGAAGGCCAGTTTCTGCTAAATCTGGGTGGTTGTACCTGTAAGAAATCCTTCACTGTTTGCATAGATTTAGCTTTATCCTCCATTTTCTTCAACACCTCTTCTGCCTTAACACCAAACAAAGAATCATGCTGTAATGGAGCATCCAATAATTTTACTTTAACACAATCAGGCAGAGTCTGTTCCTTTAACCAAGCATGCCTTCTAATAACAGAACCTGTTACAGTGGCCCTGCAAGAGGCCTCCAGTGAATCATAACCACATTGCAAAGTATGTTTTTCCACTTGTTCAGCTGCATGCAATAAATCCTGCAATTCCTTGTTCTCAGAACATTCAGAATTTGTCAACATTTTCTGTTTTAATAGACACTTAAGTATTGCTGATATTTAAGCATATGAAACTGACAATGTAAAGCCCTTACAGCCAAGGTAGCAGAAGTGTAAACTTTTTCCCCCATCTGTCCAGTGCCCTAGAATCTCTATCTGAGGGGACAGGGTTTTTCGCAGTAGCAGCCTTGACCCCTTTGGGACCCTGAGAAATAGTTTCTGGGTCAGCAGCAGGGTTTTTATATAGAAATTTATGAGAATCTGGAACCCTGTAGTATCTGTCTGGCTTAACAGGTGCAGGAGCCAGAGAGTCGGGAGACAAGCCGGACTCTGAAAATACATCATCTACAATGTCTAGAACAGGTGGAATAGCAAGAGGTCTGTGCTGAGGTAGTAGAAGAAAGTCTCTGAGCCTTTTCTTAGAATCTGAATAATCTTGGCTCTCCCAGTGGAAATGCTCTCTCATGGTATGCAGGGTTTCCCCAAATGAGTAATCCTCAGGAGAAGAAGCTGAAGGAATAGATTCTTCAGCATCAGAATCCTCATAGGGAGGAATAGAGTATCCCTGTTCTGAAGAGGAGTCAGAGGAAATGGAAACCTGATCAGAGGAATCATATTCAGTATCTTGCCTAGGCCTCTTATCAGGAGGGGGATGGGGACCCCTGATCAAAGTAATTAGGTCTTCGGCCATTTTAAGCATCTGTTTCTTAGGCATGGAAGTCTGTCCTGGAGAATGCTGTACTTGTTTCCTTGTCTTTAAAACTGTTTTAGTCTTTGTCTTGGATGCTGAAGTTAGCTTGATATAAAGCTGTGTAGGTCTGAAAACACCTTCAGAAGCAGATGCCTGCTCAGCGGCTCCGGACCCATCTGAGGGATTAGTTTCCGAAGGTCCAATACCTATAGTATCCAGAGGCCTAGTTGTCTCCACGTGGGAGTCGAATGCGGCCTGTGGCTCTGAGGTAGCGGGTGTCAGGGGGCTGCGAAAGCGCCTCACTGAGAACCGGCGACTGGCCTAGAAGAGGCTTCGTTATCAGTTTTGGACCACGGATGCCTGTCCTTTTCTTTTTCCTTGTGCTTTTTATGAATTCTGGCCGTCGGTTGTTCCGACGGCATTATATAGTTAAACCTTTGGCCAAAGTAATGAAAAGCAAAATCGTACCGACGCTTAATAGTGCGTTGGTTAAATCTAGCACAAAATCGACAACTAGCAATGTCGTAGTCAGGGCCTAGGCAAGGAATACAGTAAGAATGAAAATCCTTATGAGGTATTTGCTTCCCACAAGAAATACAATTGTTAACATTTTCTGACATCGGACTGGAGCAAGAAAAAAGTTTCTCCAACAGGGTACTTAGCTTTATAGAGGACTTCGGATCTGAAATTCAATTTCGAAAATTTCAGGAGTCAGCCGACTGCCACTTGCGAACTGCTTTTGCTTCGGGCACCACGCGGCAAGAAAGACTGAAGAAAATGGCGTCGGCTGCATCTTTTATACCCCTGGCGCACTGACGTCAGGGAAGAGGCGACAGCAACTGACGCCGGACCAGGACCTTGGAATTCAGGCCGACTGCGGATAGCCTGCCAGCAGGATAACCCAAGTGTAATGACTGCAACAGTGAAACACGATGAACATCATCTGCAAAGTGGTGTCTCTTGCTTTTATTAGTAGATACTCAGCGGTGGTGGTTAGGAGCCAGTCGTCTAAATATGGAAACACCTGGAATCCTAGGTGTCTCAAGTGAGCCTCGACTACTGCCATACATTTAGTGAACACACTGGAGGCTGTAGTGAGGCCAATGGGCAGAGCTCAAAACTGGTAGTGACTAGCTCCCAGCCGAAAGTACAGGTGTCTCCTGGATCACCTGTCCATTTTTATTAGGTAGTACGCATCCTGGAGGTCTATAGAGCATATCCTTTTCTGGGACAAGAAGACTGGGAGTACTGACTGCAGTGTTACCATCCGGAACTTGGATTCTCTTACTGATTTGTTTAAATTGTTGAGATCCACAACTGGTCTCCAGTCCCCTGTTTTCTTTAGAACTAAAAAGAATCTTGAGTAAGTTCCGGATCCTATTTGGTCTGCAGGAACTGTTTAGATGAGTCTTTTGTCTAGCAACGTTTGAATTTCTAACATTGCCTGTTCCCTTTGACTGGGTGGAGCATCTGGGATCTTTTTTATGTTTGGGACGAAGAAGGAAAAGGGTATGGTGTAACCTCTGGATATGATGCTTTGTACCCATTTGTTTTTTATTTGCTGCCAGGCTTCTGGGTACAAAGATAAGCGGCCTCTGACCACCTCTAGAGACAGACAGATGGGCTTCCTTTCAGGAGCGCTGAAAGGGATTACCAAAGAAAGATTCTCGGTTGCCCTGATTCTGCAGACTACCCTCTGTCATGTGGTCAGTGTCTTCCATTACTACTTCCCCCTCTGCCCCTGGGGAAAGAATCACCACGTGTGTCCTGGAAAGCTCTCTGAGATTTTTGGAACCACATTTTGCCACTTCTTTTCTGACCTTTGGGATATAGTCTGGTAGGCATGGAAAAATAGACTCCTACAGCAGACAGAGTCTTTCCGTCTTGCTCACACCTGTTAGTGTGTTGTTGACTATGGACCCGAACATGGACGAGCCATCAAATGGGGCATTCACAGAGAAAGATTTAAAAGGCTCTGCAAAGTCACACAAGCGGATCCAAGAATGCCTCCGTATGGAAATTACTGAAACCCCTGTTTGACTTGCGCCATCCACTGCATAAGAAATCAGTCTCATGGAGTGGTTGACAACTGAGTTTAAGGTAGAGAGCTGAGAGGAAACTACCTGAAACCCCTTCAGCTACTGAACCTTGGAGAGCATCTCCTAGCTTTTTCAGGAGGTGTGTCTGTAATCTAGCAAAATGGGTAAGGTAATTCAGCGATCTGAGGGCAAAAGTCACTGAAGAAAAAATGCGCTTTCCATACCCGCCCAGTGGACGAGACTCAGTGTTTGGTGGAAGAACAGAAGATGATGTCTCAGAGTTCCTTCTTGGTGGCTGCCGCCACCACCATAGCATCTACTGGGACTCCCTTAGTTAGAAAGGTTTTGTCTGACGGGGATGTTATAAATTTGTCTGGTCTCCTAAGAACAGGTTCCACTGAATCTGGGGACTCACACACCTTCCAAGAAACTAGGTCCATAAGTTCATCAAAAGCTGGAAACACCCAAGAGGTGGAAGGGTGAGATCCAAAGGCCTTCAGGTACATGGACTCCTCTGTCGAAGGGTTGGTGAACTTCCAGCCACCTCTCTGTTTCAGTATTTCTAAGATGTCTCCAAAGAGGACATCATTAGGAGGTGACCATTGGGACCCTTTCAGCTTCATTGAGGCTCATGTCAGAAGTGATGGACTCCTCTGGCGAGTCTAAATGCTTCCTCATGCATAATCTCTTCCGAGGGACTTCTTTGGAGGGGTACTCTGGAGAGGTTTCGCAAGAGTGGGGGGTGTCCTGTGGGGCATCCTGAGACCTAGGATCTCTGTGTCCTGATGGATGCAAGGACATAGAGGCAGACACCAGTGCTTTTGGGAGTAGAATGTCTGGATATGACAGCGGAACTGTCTGTGGAGACAGTACTCTCCTTATCACCTTAAGATTCCTCCCACTCCTAATCAGAGGATATCCCTGGATCTGAAGAAATCGAGGGAACCCCCGGGATCAAGGACGATGGTCCCGAGGCTGAGGTAGAAGCCAAGCTCACCCAAGCCGATGCTTTGAGAGGCAAGGTGGGATCAAACAACTGTCCAATCTGACTAGCCACCCCAGACGCAACTGGAAAGCATCGGCTCCTAGACTCCTCAAGCTGCGATGGAGCAGAGGATGTTGGAGCAATGGTCAGACCCGAAGAACCTGTCACAGGTCTCGGATCTGGGGTTTACACTAATATCAGCTCAGGACATTCCGAAGTCTCAGGTTGGATCGGAGGAGGAACTGGAGCAGAAGGGGAGGATGTGGTCGGATCTGAAGCCCTCGGGGTTGGATCTGAGAACAACTTGGCCAGCGCTGGTGTCCTTAAAAGCTTCTGTACCACTCAATCCACATAGTCAGATAGGCTCCTAGAAGACAGATTTGAGGGGGCTGAAGACTTGGCATGCTGTAATATTGGTGACCTTAGAGTAGGGGAGAACGGCTCCAAGGCTGGAGACCAGCTCCGAATCTCAAACTCTGCCAGCACCGAGATAGGTGGTGTCAGAGCTGTAGACTTTTCGGATCCGATGGGCTTAGGATCTGGTGTGGAAATTTTGGCAACCTTTTTTGATGGCTCAGATAAAGCACTAGAAGAGGAAGATCTCTTCCCAGACTTGTCCAATTTAGAAGATGGGGACTTGTCAGTTTTTGGTAAACCCGGACCTTCTTGTATAGCCTCTGAGAAGGGAGTTTTCAGCAGTCCTCTTAATATCAATTTGTTCTACCACTCCAAGAGAGCTCTGTGGTTAAAGGAATGGCAAATTGAGCAAGACTCCTGGAGATGGACAGCACAAAGTGTGCATCTATCACTTAAGGTAATTTTCTGTTGATATTTCTCACATTTTTTGAAACCTAATGATTTAGAATCCTTACTAGACATTTTGACAGAGAAGAAGGGAAAAAAGGTAGCTAGAGAACTTTTTTTTTTAAACAGCAATAATTTGACAGAAAAAAACAGTTATAGGGAATTAAAGGAGGGCACAGCCCTCTAACAAACAGGCTATGCCCAGGAGATGGAAAGGGGAGGAGATAGTCCTCTAACTTAAACAGGCTGAAAGGAAGGTAGTTTTCTAACTTAAACTGCTTCAATCGGATTTCCAGAAGAGAAAAACAGAGAAAAAACAAGAATAAGAGCCCTCTAACTTAAATGGGTTATTTATCTTTTAAAATAGAAGCCAGGATAGGGACAACAAGGCCTGGATGGACGACGATGGCCAATAGCAGAAAAACAGCCACAAAAATGGAAATAAACTATCTAGCAAGCAGTTTAACCATTTGAAGATAAAAACACAACGAAGAGTAAGCAATTACTAAAAGTAGAGTATGATGAAGAATATACTTAGCCAGAGCTAGCAGAATGAGCACCCAATCTTGTATAGCAGCAAACGAGATTTAGGAGGTTTTCTGCTGCATGCTGAGATAGGGTTTAGCCCCGAGCTGGTAGAAGACCTCGAGCTTGAATATAAAGGCAGAGTCAGATCTGAACTCCATCCTAGTAAGAATGAAGGCGAGAAAGGACAACAACACATCATCAGTTTGGGACAAAAATGTGATAAAAGAACTTGAGCAAGAGGAAGTGTATAAATATTTCAGTGTATAAATATTTCAGAATTGATGAAGAAAACATGAACAAATACAAATAAAGTAAGGAATACTTTTAGAAGGCTTAAATTAATCCTGAAAACAACGTTGACATCTAGGAACAAAATTCAAGCTATAAACCAATTTGCTCTTCCTGTCAACTTACAGTTTTGGAGTGAATGACTGGCCACAAAACGTGTTGGTCAGATTAGAGAGGAAAACAAGAAGGACGCTTCATGCTCAAATGATTTATAAAAATCAGTGCATACCAAGATTATATATTCTCTGTTCCGAAGGAGGGATGGGCCTCCTTGAAAATGATTACATGTATAGATCTGCAATCGTGAGACTGCTCACATCTGCTGACCTCACAAGACCCAAACATAGTGAAAGTTTTGAAACATGAGGAGAATAAATCTAAGATGACTTTTCCGCTTAATCTAGCAGAAGCATACTGGCATCAAGCAGGAATGGAAATCAAACCAGAAGCAGATAAACATCAGGCAGCAAATGAATGTGCCAAAAAACAAAAAAAGAATATAAGATGAAAGACAAGATGAGAAGGCAAAAAATGTGGAAAATGCATAAATATAGTTGCAAGTATAGAAAACTTCTGGAAGAACCTCATGTTGATCAGGATTGAACGCAAGAAGTGTTAAGGGAAGGCAAATTCAAACCAAGACATGAAAGGTTAATAATGGCAGCCCAAGACAGTGGGCTACATACACATTGTGAACATGTGGGAGAAACAGACAAATGTAGATTTCATAAAACCGAATTGGAAACAGTCGCACATCTTGTTGCTGGTTGGGATATACTAATGGTAGGAGGACTGTATACTGAAAGCCATAAGAATGTGGCAAGACTGCATTGGGAATTGTGCAAACATTATAATACTGAAGTACCTGAAAAACACTGGAAACATAAGCCACAAAACATTATACAAACAAAGTTTATATCACACGGGATCATCCATTAACAACAGTTCAAAAAACAGATGTGAAAAAAAAACAGATACAGTAGCCCATGAAAAGAAGACAAAAGTAGCATTGATCACTGAAACTGCTACACGCAGTGACTACAGTGGCTTACGTACAGAGACAGAGTCATAAAATACCAGGATTTGCAGGCAGAAATGAGAGCAATGTGGAAGAATGATACTCAGACAGATTATTTATTTTACATTTGTTGACCGGGATTGACCGACTGAGCTGAAGAGCCTTTTTTCAGTGGAGGTCTGGGGAGAAAAGCTCCAACATATTATACAATTTAAATTATAAATTAGCATTAAACAGCAATGTTACAGGATAAATACAAGGCATTAAGCAATACAATGTTATACAGTGTCAATAATCAGGAGTATAGCATAACTATTTCAAGATGTATAAAAAGAAATAGGTCATTAAGATGAGTACAGTTTTTGGGGTAAGTGGTTAAAAATACCCAGTTTTATCATGATGTAGTTGCATGAAGGCAAGACAATTACAATAGTGTTTCTCTGAGGCAATTTGCTTAAGAGATTTTAGAAGACAGTAAAAAGAGTAATCAAGGAAGATTAGCGAGAGCTAGTGAGAAGGATGACTTAAGGGCAGAAAGTAGATTAAGGTATGAGAAGTAGGGGATGTTAAGGAGGGAGAGTGCAGTGGCAGGACCAGTGACTTAAGTGCTCTTTGGTGGCTGTCTTAAATTGTTTAGGATGCGTAAGGGTCCTGATTTCTAGTGGGAGCGTATTCCAGGCAATAGTGGGGTGATAGCTGTACATGTTGTGTCCAAATTTAGACTTGGGTTTGTAGATTTGTAGTAGGTCTTGATTAGAGCTTCGGAGAGGTCTGGAGGAAGAATAATGGGAGATGACAGCGGATAGTGCTGGGCAGTAGGAAGGCTGGCATAGGATAGAATGGATGATCTGGAGCTGAGAGAGAAGAAGCTGGTGGGGGTAATTCAAGCCAGTTTAGGTGTTTGAGAGAGAGACCGTGATTGGGTTTGTTGGGCAGCAAATCTAGCTACCTTGTTATAGGTAGATTTGAATTTGGTCAGGAGTGCCGAGTTAAGATTTGTGAGAATTTGAGAATTGTACATTAGACTGGGTAGAAGGTAGGTAAGAGAGAGAGAGTAATCTTGCCTTCAGAGGTAAGGAATTTCTTATTACGGTAAAGGAGCCCTAGTTTTGAATGTGTACTTTTGATACAGTTATTAACATGCAAGTCAAATTTAAGCTGATCGTCGATGGTTGCGCCTAAGAGCTTAGTACTGGATTCTACCTGAATGGGAGTGTTATTAAGGGAATGTATGGAGAATGAGGGTTTAATATTTATGAACTTTTTAGGTAGGAAGAGTAAAGTACAGTTGTGTACCTACCATAAATGTAGATGTTCGAGTGTATTCACTGCTGCAGTCATTACAATTGGGTAATCCTGCTGGCAGGCTACCCGCAGTCGGCCCGAGTTCCAAAGTCTAGGTCCGGTGTCGGTTGCTGTCGCCTCCTCCCTGACGTCAGTGCGCCAGGGGGTATAAAAGATGCAGCAGACGCCATTTTCTTCAGTCTTTCTTGCCCCAGATGTCAGGTGCCCCTAAAAAGGTAGGCTAAATTATACCAATAAGCATGTATACACAAAAAACAACTTTTCCTTCATCTACAAGCAAATACACCACATAGGTTGTATAGAATAGAGAAGTACAGATAAGTCCCAGCAAGGAAAAGGGGGATGGTGGGAGGGTAACCTGGACTGCAACAGTGAATACACTCGAACATCTACATTTATGGTAGGTACACAACTGTACTATGTTCATCGTGTTTCACTGTTGCAGTCATTACAATTGGGTTGAATCCCAAAGCTGAGGTTGGGAGGCTGGCGCTAAATAGGATTAGGAGAGGCTATCAGGCCCTGCAGAACTGCAGTGGCAAAGCCTGCCCTGGATTTAGAGTAGAGAGGTAAGTGATGCTGCTTTGTAAAAGTATGCACTGAACTCCAAGTTGCTGCCTCTAATATGTCTTTGGTTGGTACTCCTCTGAGGAAGGCTGCTGAAGTGGCTGCTGCTCTGGTTGAATGTGGCCTAATGCCCTTAGGCACTGATTTGCCAAGCTGTGAATAGCAGAAATGAATGCAGTGGCCTATCCACTTTGAAATAGTCTGTTTCGAGATAGGCTTTCCTTGTGATCCTGCAGCATATGCCACTAGAAGTTGTTCAGTCTTTCTGAAAGCTTTGGTTCTGTCCAAGTAGAAGCGTAGCTGCCTGTGAATGTCCAAAGAATGCAGAAGTCTCTCACCCTTATTCTGTGGGTTTGGGTAAAAGGTAGGCAAATGAAATGTTTGGTTAAGGGCCACACTGGACACTACCTTAGGCATAAATGTAGGGTTTGTCCTTAGAGAAACCCTGTCAGGATGGAAAATGATAAAAGGTTCCACAGCCATGAGTGCCTGTAACTCTGAGATTTGTCTAGCGGAGGTTATTGCTAGGAGCAGAGCTGTTTTCCAGGATAAGAATTTTATATCAGCTGCAGAGGCTGGCTCAAACGGAAGCGGTGTGAATTTTTCCAAGACATAGTTGAGGTCCCATGCAGGTACTGGTGCTCTCCTTGGAGGTCTTATGTTTTTGGCCCCTCTGAGGTACTGCCTTAGTAATGGCAAGAGAAAAAATAGGTGGTTCTGTATTGTTTGTTTGTGTCTTTCGGCTTTTCCCGGTTAGGGGTCGGCACAGCGGAACTATGGTCCGCTAATGATTGGCAGTTGATTTTTACGTACTGGCTTGCCAGGCCTGATGCACAACCTTCAACGAAGGTCCACCCATTCACGCATGTGTCCACGCAGAAGACACTCTAGCTGAGAATCGAACCGGACAGCGTCTTACTGTGAGGCGACAATGCTACCGCAGCACCATGAGCTGAAATGGCAGAGGCATGAATATTAATTGATGAAAAGGAAAGGCCTTTATCCAGCATCTCAGTTAAGTATTGCAAAATCTGAGGAATATTTGGAACAGTCGTGTCAATACCTTGTGCCTGGTTCCAAGCACAGAATCTCTTCCATTTTTCAGCATGAGATTTTCTGGTGCTAGGCCTCCTGGCCTCCAAAATAACATCCATCACTGCTTTAGAGAGAGGTGTGTCTTGAATGGCTACATTATCCGCCATGCTGCCAGGTTTAAGGTCCTGAGTTGGCTGTGCAGTATCTGACTGTCTTGTTGGGTCAATAAGTGAGGAATTTGAGGTAATGTCCAAGCTGGGCATTGAGACAAGCTCTTTACGATTGGATACCAGTGCTGGCGGGGCCAGTCTGGGGCAATCAGTATCATTTTTGGCTTCTCTTGTCTGACCTTGGAGAGGCGAGGCAGAGGAGGAAAGGCATATACTGTTACGTTTTTCCAGCTGAAAGATAGAGCATCCACTTTCCATGCTTGCTTGTGCTAAGTCCTTGTGCAGAATCTCTGTAGTTGGCAGTTGTGAGGGGAGGCAATAAGGTCTATGTCCGGGCATCCCCAGTTCCTTGTTATCATGCTGAAGACTTGCGGATCTAATTTCCACTTGTGGGGACCATTAGGTTTCTGCTTAGTTCGGCTGCCAGAGTATTTATCCTTCCTGGCAGGAATTGTGCTTGCAGATGTACTTGGTAAGTCAGTGCTGTGTCCCACAAGTTCATGGCTAGTCTGCAGAGGGGGTAGGAATGCGTGCCCCCCTGCTTGTTTATGTACCACATGACTGTAGTATTGTCCGTCTTTATCAGTAGTTGTCCTGGATGAAGTAGATCCTTGAAGGCTGTCAGGGCATTCTGAACAGCTAGCATCTCATTTTGATTGATATGTAGATGGATTTGACTTGCGGACCATGTGCCCTGAATACATCTTCCTGCCATATGGGCCCCCCCCCAGGTATAATCTGATGCATCTGTTGTCAATGTCTGCCTGGCTATGGGTAAGGTGAATGGCTGTCCCGTGTTGAGGTGACAGGCTTTTGCCCACCATCGAAACTCCTGTTGCAGGCAGGGAATGAGGGTAATTATTGTTTCCAGGCTGTGGCAATGTTGAGTCCAAACACTTTTTAGATACCAATGAAGTTTCCTCATATGCAGTCTTGCATATGGAATTAGCAGTATGCAGGATGCCATGAAGCCCAAAGCCTGCAGAATTTTTCTTGCAGATAACTGGGTCCTTGTTGCCAACATTTTGAAATAAGTAGTCAGTTGTCTGTGTTTGTCTGGCGTGAGATAAGCAATCTGGGCAGCTGTATTTAAGCTTGCACCCAGGAATATTATCTCTTGAGAGGGTACGAGTTTTGATTTCTTTTTGTTTACTGTATACCCTAGACCTGTTAGTAATCTTTTTACAAACACCAGATGCTGTAGTAGAATGTCCTTGTTCTCTGCTTGAATAAGGCAGTCGTCCAAGTAAGGATATATTTGTATTCCTCTTTGTCTGCAAAATGCAATTACTGGTGCCAGGCATTATGTGAAGACCCTGGGCGCAGTAGATAAGCCAAAAGGCAGTGCAGAGAATTGGTAGTGCATTGAGCCAGCTATAAATCTGAGGTATCTTCTGCATGACTGTCTGTTTGGGACATGCAGGTATGCCTCTTAAGTCTAAAGTCACAAGCCAAGCCTTCCTGCCCAGCATGGGCAGAAGCTGCTGCAGAGTTAACATTTTGAATTTTGGAATATCCAGGAATGTGTTTAGTATAGACAGGTCCAGTATTGGTCTCCAGGCTTTGTCCTTTCTGGGTACCAAGAATAGCCTTGAGTAAAAATCCTTGTCCCTGCTCTTGCTGTGGTACTTGCTGAATGGCTCTCATGTCCATGAGGGATGAAACTTGTTTTTGTGCCTCTGCCCATTGATTGCGTGGCAGGTCTGGCATACCGTTTGGCCTTGGCAGAGTGTGAAAGTGGAACCTGTAGCGTTGAGATACGATATTTAAGACCCATTTGTCCTGGGTGATCATGTGCCAATTTTGTGAAAAAAGTGCTAGTTTTCCCCCAAAGGAGCTGCCAGAAGATAAGTGCTTGGTGCTAGCAGGGGAAAGTCATTGAGACTGTTTCCTGTATGGCTGTGATTTTTCCTCTCTGCTTTTGGAGGTAGAAGCACCCCATTGTTTAGGCCTGTATGAGCCCTGGGGCTGTGATCTGCCTCTGGGGCATCTGTATCTGCCTCTCTGTGGCCTGTCTGACACTGGAAAGGACCAATTCTTTGTAGGCCAGTTACTGCTAAATCTGGGAGGCTGTACCTGTAAGAAATCCTTCACTGTTTGCATAGATTTAGCTTTGTCCTCCATTTTCTTCAACACCTCTTCTGCTTTAACACCAAACAAGATATCATGTTGTAATGGAGCATCTAATAGTTTTGCTTTAACATGATCGGGTAGATTCTGTTCTTTTAACCAAGCATGCCTCCTAATGACAGAACCTGTAACTGCAGCCCTGCAGAAGGCCTCTAGAGAATCAAAACCACATTGCAAAGTATGCTTTCCCACTTGTTCAGCTGCATGCAATAAATCCTGCATTTCTTTGTTTTTTGCACATTCTGAATTTGTCAACATTTTCTGTTTAAGCAGTGACTTAAGATATTGCTGATATTAGCATATGAAAATGACAATTTAAAGCTCTTACAGCCAAGGTAGCAGAAGTATAAATCTTTTTTCCCCATCTGTCCAGGGCCCTTTAATCCCTATCAGAGGGGATAGGGTTTTTGCAGTGGAAGCCTTAACCCCCTTGGGACCCTGAGAAATAGGTTCTGGGTCAGCAGCAGGGTTTTTGTAAAGAAATTTATGTGAATCAGGAACCCTGTAGTATTTGTCTGGCTTAACAGGAGCTGGTGGTAGAGAGACAGGAGACAGACCAGACTCTGAAAATACATCATCTACAATGTCTAAAACAGGAGGAATAGCAAGGGGCCTGTGATGAGGTAATAAAAGGAAGTCTCTGAGCCTTTTCTTGGATTCTGAGTAATCTTGGCTCTCTCAGTGGAAATGCTCCCTCATAGTATGCAGGGTCTCCCCAAAAGAAAAATCCTCATGAGGGGAGGCTGAAGGGATAGATTCTTCAGCATCAGAATCCTCATAGGGAGGAAGGGAATATTCCTGTTCAGAAGAGCAATCAGAGGAAATGGAAACCTGATCTGAAGATTCATATTCTATCTCTTGCCTAGGCCTCTTATCAGGAGGGGGATGGGAACCCCTGATCAAAGTAATTAGGTCTTTGGCCATTTTAAGCATCTGTTTTTTAGGCATGGAGACCTGTCCAGGAGAACGCTGTACTTGTTTCTTTGTCTTTAGAGCTGCTTTAGTCTTTGCCTTTGAAGCTGAAGTTGGTTTTACATATAACTGTGTAGGCCTGAAAACACCCTCAGAAGCCGATGCCTGCTCAGCGGCTCCGGACACATCTGAAGGAATAGTTTCCAAGTGTCCAATACCTTGAGTTTCCAGCGGCCTAGTCAGCTCCACGTGGGAGTCGGAAGCGGCCTGTGGCTCTGAGGTAGCGGGCGTCAGGGGCTGCGAAAGTGCCTCACTGAGAACCGGCTACAGGCCTAACGGAAACCTCTTTGTCGGTTTTGGACCTCGGATGCCAGTCCTTTTCTTTGCGCTTTTTATAAAGTCCGGTAGCCGGCTGTTCCGACAGCATTATATAATTGAATCTTTTGCCAAAGTAATGAAATGCAAAATCGTACCGACGCTTAATAGTGCGTTGCTTAAATCTAGCACAAAACCGACAACTAGCAATGTTGTGGTCAGGGCCTAGGCAAGGAATACAGTAAGAATGAAAATCCTTATGAGGTATTTGCTTCCCACAAGAAATACATTAACTTTTCCTGACAACGGTCTGGAGCAAGAAAAAAAGTTTCCCCAACGGGGTACTTAGCTTTAATGAAGACTTCGGATCTGAAATTCGAATTTGAAAACCTCAGGAGTCGGCCGACCAGCACTTGCGAACTGCTTTTACTTCGGGCACCGCGCGGCAAGAAAGACTGAAGAAAATGGCATCGGCTGCATCTTTTATACCCCTGTTGCACTGACATCAGGGAGGAGGCGATAGCAACAGACGCCGGAGCTAGACTTTGGAACTCGGCCCAACTGCGAGTAGCCTGCCAGCAGGATAACCCAATTGTAATGACTGCAACAGTGAAACATGATGAACATCAGCTTTCTTTTTTTAGGGTTAAGGATGAGCTGGTTGTTGGAGAGCCATGTTTCAACTAAGTTAAAATATGCCTGAGTAGCTGAGAAGAGCTTAGAAGGAGAGTTGGCTGTGGTGATGACTATAGAGTCTTCTGCATATTGCACTAAAGATGACTGAGGACAGGAGGTAAAGAGCTGATTAGTAAAGATATTAGAAAGTAAAGTTCCAATAGTAGTAGGAGCAACAGATCTTATAAAAAATCAATTTATAATTGTACTTAGATATGGTAACAATACATGCATGTTTGTACAAACTGCAGGAGGAGTCATTCCTGTGCACATTGCAGGTGCTTCGAACAGCACTTCTGGTTAACAACAAAAACTGAAAGAATACTAATTTCATGAACTTTAATCGCAGTTTGGCTACGGAATGGGGTCCATACCGGTCATGGTATTAGAAACTCAAAAGAGAAATTAAAAAAATGGGAGAAACTAATATGGCCAAAAGAGAAAGGTGGAGTGGAACCACCAGCTCCTGAAACACACTTTAAAGCCAAACAACTAAGATTACAATATCTCACACAAGCCAAGAAAGTGCATTTTGTGTAAGCAAACATTCTGTAACAGTAGATGTTCAAATGATCACTGCTGCAGTAGCTTTAGCTATATGGGCTATAACTTACAAGGATATAACAGTTGGCTGAGCCTAACTGACCAGTTTGGTTGCCAGGCCCTTCACAGCCTTCCTCTAACAGAGAGAGGGAAGCAAAGCCTGAAAGGACAATGTTAGGAACAATAAATAACCACACCTTGGCATAAAAACACCAAAAAATGAGGAAGCTTGAGAGGAAGTGGTTACTGCAGCAGCAATCAATTGAACGTCTATTGTTATGGCAAGTTTACTTACACAACAGTATTGTGTTCATCATACTGATCACTGCTGCAGTAGCCTTGGTTTTATGGGTAGATTATGCTAGCTTACTACTTTTAGAAGGTGGAAAGAGAAGAGACCAGGAGACCCTGGAGAATGGTCCTTGCAAAGCCTAATCTAAACCTAAAGAAGGAATCAAGCTTCTAGTGCTTTGTAAAAATATGTACAGAGGACTGAGGTGCAGCTACTTCAGTACTTGTAGAATCCAACCCTTTATAAAAGGCCATAGGTGAAACCAAGGCTCTGGTAGAGTAGGCATATGACCATGCCTGGAAATGTTTTGTCGTCGTCAGTATAACAAAAAGCAATAGCCTGAGACAACAATTTGGAAATAGAAAAATCTGTGTCAAAGCAGACTTTCTTTTTAACTTCAGAACAAATGAACAATTGATCCGAAGACCTAAAATACTTAGCTGTGGCAAAATAGCATTAGAGATGTCTGTGGATATCCAAGATATGGAGTGTATCCTTTCTCCCTCAGGAAAGAAAACAGGGAGATAGTTTGGCTAAAAGCAAACTTGGATACCACTTTAAGTATAAAACAAGGATTAGTTCTCAAAGGCCCACTGCCCCTTTGGAAAATAGGATAGGATTGACTCACAATAACAGACTGCAACTCAAGATACCTTTCTTGCAGAGGTCAGAGCAATCAGTAAAACTGTTTTCCATGTTAATTCCTTCAAGTCAGCTGGTTCAAATAGAGCAAGAGTTAGCTCTCTAACACAAAATTAAAATCTTAAGTAAGGCCTACCAGTTTTGTTGGAGATCTCTTATGCAAAACCCCTTTCAAAACATTTTCAGATGCAATTGCACTGAAAGAGTAGGATCCATGGACAGACATGTTGAAACGGCCTATAAATAAATGTTGATGTTGTTAGAGGAGTAAGAAAAGCCACAGGATAGTAACTCAAGACAAATACTGTAAAACCAAAGAACAAACAGCCCTGAATGGGTGATAGTTATGTTGTTGGTACCAACTAGAAAATCTTTTCCATTTGCCAATACATGATTTTCTAGCAGATTTCTCTCCTCCATTAGTACCTGCTGCATATCCTCAGTAAAGACGTGCCTAAAGGGAACTAAGACCCTATCATCTTGGCAGTCAATTGAAGTTGACTGGTGTCGGGGCGCATCAAAAACCTCTGTTCTTTTGTCAGTACATCCAGTCTGTGTGGAAGCCTGTGATACTTGCCCCTGGCCATTTCCAATAGAAGAGAAAACCACTGTTAGGGCCAAAAGGGATTCACGACAATGATCTTGGGGATTCTTTCTGGATATTAGTGGAAAAGTAGAACAGCATACAAAAACATTCCTGACCTTTTTGTATGGAGCTCACGGAGGAAGGTTTGTCTCCAAATAAATAAATAAATAAATGGTGTCAAAATCATGGTCTGAAACTAAATACCAAAAAAATGCATTATTGTATCTTTTGGGAAGTCATCTACCCCACAAAAATACCACATTGGCAATATGACCCTAAGAGTTGACCCAGTTGTTCAGGATATGCGAACTTATGTGGACAGTGACCTAACTTTTGACCAAAGTGTCTAGTGCCGTAAGAAATTCCTTCTATACTGCACAGTTTATAAACAAAAGGATCTAAATCTAGGGATGTTATTGTTCCCCTTTACTCGGCCCTCATTAGGCCAATTACTGAATACAATACCACTCTCAACATGCATCTATCCAGACACATGCAACAACTGGAACAGACACTTTACTAAAGGGATATAAAGCCTAAGCAACATATCCTACATGGAATTACTCAAAGCCCTGTCACCATACCCTGTATCCTGCAGACTGCTACAAGGAGACCAGAGTCTAGCATACAAGGCATCCTCTGACCCTTTACTAATGGATTTACTACACAACAGCAAGTCAAATGGCATCAGAAATACTCAGTCTAGGAATCTAAACCTCTTTTCTGCAGAAGATACAGCTGCCATTCACATAAAAGAAAGTCCATCCTGTCCACTCCATCTCAGAACTATGGATGGGAAAAAAGAAGTTATGTACTTAGCATAACATTCCATGTTTGTAGTCCATCTCGCCTACATTCTTGCTGGATGGGTTCGGAGCCGATTCTCAGCTCTGACTCGGCCGGTACTAAAGCTCGAGAGCTTTTACTGGCTCGAGGCTAATCCCTATCCCATGGTGCCTCAAGGCAATTCCCCAGATCTTGTTTGCAAGAAAGTAAATAGATACATAATAGTCAGCAACTATCAATAACTACGCCCATACAAACAGAATACTCTGTATTACTATCCATGTTAGGTGGATGGAAAACTACAACCAAGTCAGACAGCATAATTGATAGTTCACCAGTTCCTCCAGAAAACAGGAAGGGGGAAGGAGGGTGGGATGCAAGAATGTAGGCGAGATGGACTACAAACATGGAACGTTATGGTAAGTACATAACTTCTTTATGTTATGTAGTCCTATCTCACCGTAATTCTTGCTGGATGAGACAGCGTCCATAGCACCTTTATCCTGGGTGGCTCAAGCAAAGAGACTCTTCAGCACAGTGGACCCAAAGGATGACCAAATCCAATTTGTAATGAGTGACAAAGGTATGAGGTCTTGCCCAAGTAGCTGCTGCACAAATGGTATCAATTGGGAGTTTAGATCTAAAGGCATTAGAAGTAGATACTGCTCTGGTTGAATGGCCTTCTATTTTGACTGGTAACTGTTTGCCAGCAGCTTTGTAAACAAAGGAAATGCAGTCTGAAAGCCATTTAGACAAGGTGACCTTAGAAACAGGCAATCCTTTACTTTTATCTGAAAAGGAAACAAATAATTGGTCTGATTTTCGAAATTCTTTAGTCCTGTGCAGGTAAAACCTGAGAATTCTGTGGACATCCAATTGGTGTAGTCTGTATTCTGATTTATTACTATGACTTGGGAAGAAAACTGGTAGTTTGATAGCTGTGTTGAGATTATGCTCTGAACATACCTCCGGAAGAAAGGAATGATTAGTTCTAAGTAAGACTCTATCCTTATGGAAAACAATGTAAGGAGGTCGAATGGCGAGGGCTTGCAATTCAGAAACTCTCCTAGCAGACATTATAGCCACTAAGAATAATGTCTTCCAAGACAAGAATTTCAGATCCAATGAAAAGAAGAGGGTTCAAAGGGTGGAGAAATTAAAGATGTAAAAACTAGGTTTAGGTCCCAAGCTCCAGTGGTTGCCTAATTGGAGATCTGAGAAGGACTCCTCCTTTCAAAAAGGTTTTGCATAAAGAGTGGGACATGATTGGATTTCCCATGTAGCCAAAAAGATAATTACAGATGGCAGCTAACTGAACTCCAACAGTAGCAGCTGCAGTTCCTTCGTGAAAAATAGATGCCAGGAAGGACAGGATAGACACTATAGGAGTTGAGTAGGGATCTATGCCTTGGTTTGCTGCCCAAATGGAGAACCTTTTCCATTTACTGGAATATAACTTCCTGGTGGAAGGTTTGTGTGAAGAAATCAGAATGTGTTTGACTGTAGGGGAAAGGGAAACATGCCTGGCTATTAGTGGAACTGGAGCAGTCATGCTGTGAATTTCAGGGTTTGGATAGCAGGATGGAACTGCCCTGATTGATGAATCAGGAGGTCTGGAGATGGTTCCAGAATCCATGATTCCTCCAAGAGATAGGAAGGGGAACCAGACTTGGTGAGGCCAGTAAGGAGCAATGAGGATCAGGGTACTCTTCAACAGTTTTGCTTTCTGAATTACTTTTGGAATGAGAGGAAAGCGTGGAAAAGTAGAGAGTCCCGGGGCCAACTGTGGACCAGAACATCCCTGGGTAACATCCCCGGATGGGGAATTAGGGTAAAGTAGCTGTTGCATTTAGTGATCATGTACGTGGCGAATAGGTCGCAGCAAGGCTGGCCCCATTTGCGAAAAATCTCTTCCACAACTTCTGAATTCAGGGACCACTCGTGAGGCATCAGAATTAATCGACTGAGTTTGTCTGCTATCACACTGGACTTCCCCGGGATGTGCGTTGCTACCAGAAAGTGTTGAGTGTCCATTACCCATTTCCATATTTTTAGTGCCTCTCGACATAGTGGGTTGTCTTTGGTTCCCCCTTGCTTATGTATGTTGTCGGATTGAATCGCAATTGTCCCAGTGGGAAGAAAACTGTGAACTGCTTGCAATGCATATAGCACTGCTCTCATCTCCAGAACATTTATGTGCAAGTGGTTCTCGTGATCCTGCCAAATACCTTTGACCATCATTCCCAGATAATGCCCTCCCCCCAATCTGGGAGGCATCCGTGGTCAAGACTGCATTTTCTTGAGGGGGAGCAAGTGGACGACCTAGATGAAGTTGATCCGTATGTAACCACCATGTTAGAGCCTTCTTGTAGGAATTTGTGATGAGTATTTGGTGAGACGGGGAGATCCTGCATTGACCACTGGGCAAATAGTAGCCATTGAAGTACTCTCATGTGCAGACGGACTAGGGCAACTAAGAGAATGCTGACTATCCTGGCCTGTACTTTGTCTCTCTTCAGCAAGAATTTGACTTGGTCGTGTAACGATTCTATCCTTTCTGGTGTCAGCTTTGCTTTCATGGTGGTCGAGTCTATTTCTGAGCCTAAGAATACAATGTGCTGCGATGGAGATGAGGCTGATTTTTTTAGGTTTATTGTAATGCCTAATCTGGCGCACAAGGATAGAGTCTCGTCCCTGGTTCTGATTAGTTGGTGGTAGCAGTGAGGAGCCAGTTGTCTAGGTATGGAAACATCTGGAATCCTTGACGTCTCAGGTGAGCCGTTACCACTGCCATGCATTTGGTGAACACTTTTTGTGCCTGTAGTGAGGCCAAAGGGTAGTGTTCGAAACTGAAAATGAATGGCTCCCAGCCGAAAGCATTAAGTGTCTTCTGGAGCGTCTGTACATTTTGATGCGGAAATACTCATCCTGAAGATCTACTGAGCACATCCAATTGTCTTTCCCGATAAAGGGAAATATCGACTGCAGAGTGAGCATTTGGAACTTCAATTTCTTTACAGACTTGTTGAGTTTGCTGAGATCTAGAATTGATCTCCAGTCCCCTGTCTTTTTTGGAACTAAAACGAATCTTAAGTTCTGGATCCTATTTGCTCTGTGGGGACTTCTTGGATGACTTTTTTTGCAGCAATGAGATGACCTCTGATGTTGCACGGTCTAATTGAATGGGTGGCACGTCTGGTAGAGACCGATTTACCAGGGGATTGGAAACAAAGGGAATAAGGTAACCTCTGGATATTATGGTTTGTACCCAACTATCTTGGGAAATTTGTAGCCAGGCACTTGGGTACAGTGAAAGATGACCCCCCGGCTGCCTCCAGAGATGGACAGTCGGCAAACACTCAGGGGCGATGGAAGGGTCGATCAGAGAATGTATCTCTATCTCCCTGATGTTGTGGACCTCCTCTACCGCGAGAGTGGCGTCTTCCATTATATCCTCCTCCTCTGCCTCTAGGGGAGATAACCACATTTTTCCTCCTGTTTGACGCTTGGGATAGGGCCTAGAAGGAAGGGAAAAATGGAGTCTGACAGCAGATAAGGTTTTCCCTTCCTGCTCGTACCTGGTCAAAGTCTCTTTTACCTGCGGTCCAAAAAGAGTTGAACCATCAAAGGGAACGTTGGTAAAGGAAGACTTAAAGGATTCCGTGAAGTTACAGAGACACATCAAGGAATGTCTCCTAAGAGAAATTCCTGCTGCGGCTGCTCTGCTCACGCCACCTGCTGCATAGGAAATCAGCCTCATGAAGGAGTTAGCTATAGATGTAAGGGTGGAGAGCTGCGCAGATACCATGTCCGTGGATCCCAAAGCTACTGAACCCTGAAGAGTGTCTCCCAACTCCTTCAGGAGATCCCTTTGAAGTCTAGTAAAATGGGACAGTAATTCAGCGATCTTAAGGTAAATGCCGCTGAAGAGAAGATACGCTTTCCATACCTATCCATCGCCCTGGACTACTCATTAGGAGGATGGATATTAGAAGATGTCTCGGACAACTCCTTTATCGTGGCCGTTGCTAGCACCATAGCATCAACAGGAACTCCCTTAGAAAGAAAGGACTTATCTTCTAGAGCAGTCATAAATTTGTTTGGCTTCCTCAGGACAGGCTGTGTCCAGGGAGGTCCAGGCTTTCCGGGATATGACCCCCAAGAGCTGGCCATAAGGCGGTGCCACCCAGGAGGTGGAAGGTCAGGAACCAAAGGCCTCAAGGTACACTGATTCATCCTCAGTAGGGTTAGAGATCTTCCAATCACCCCACTAAGGATTTCAAGGATGGCAGAAAAGGAGACATTCTCAGAGGGGGATCTAGGGGACCCTTCCGACTCATCCAAATCAGTGTCTGATGTGACAGACTCAGGTGAGTCAATGTGCTTCCTCTTACAAAGTCTCTTCCGAGGAAGCTCTCCAGTGGGATAATCTGGGGAGGTCTCGGAAGAGGGGACACCTCCAATGGGGGCTGCTTGAGTCTCTGGTTCCCTGCACTGAGGGGGTGGTGGGGAAGAAGAGTTTGCTGACGGCTGCTGGTGGGACATCGGGTCCAAAGGCAAGGCTTTGGCAATGGACAAAGCTTTCTCTACTGAAGGCCTTTCCAACCCAATCCAAAAACGACCTTCATTCCGAGGAGACGGAAGGTCGGCTCCAAGCAGAAGGGACAGGTTCCGAAGCAGACATGGGAACCGAGATCAGTCAAGACGAAGCACCAAGAGGGAGGATGGGTTCTGAAGAAAAAGCAGGGTGACTATCCCTCTCGGAGTAGACTCGAGAGCGTCGGATCCCTAGGCTCCAGATTGAGCCGCTGAGGACAGAGTTATCAGTTCCGAGGAAGCAGGAAGAATTCTCGGAACCGAAGAATCCAACACAGAAGAACCCGAAGTGTTTGGCTCCGAGAGCTAAGCAGTTGGAGGAAGAGCAGTAGTCTGTAAATGGGACGGCTCTGAAGCCTTTGGGTCCGGAAGAGCTAACTTTTTAGTCAGAGCTGGGTCACAGAGTAGCCTCTTCACCACCCACTCGATGTCCTCATCTGAAAGTGTCTTGGAGGAACGGGTGGAGACGGAAGGAGATCTCCTCCTCTCTAAAACAGGAGGCCTCAACATTGGTGAAACAGGGTCGAGAGCTGGGTCTCGATACCGAAGGTTGCCTCGGCACCGAAGAAACTGATGGCACTGAGACAGAAGAAGCGGAATCAGAGCCAGACTTTTTAGACAGCTCCGTGCCTGGAACCGAAGATTTTCTCTTCACAGTTTTGGAAGCTGTCTGACCAAGTTCCAGTTGTTCCTGGAAGGAACTAGTCATAAGACCCCTGTCTATTAATTTACATTTCCTCTCATTAAGAACCCCAGTACTGAAGGCATGGCAAAAGGTACATGGTTCTTGTAAGTGTACATCTCCCAGACAGTACACACAGCTAGTGTGACTGTCAGTCAATGACATGTTTTTGTGAACACTTGTCACATTTCTTAAACCCCAAAGGGCGATGTTCCTTATGTTCTCTGTCTTTCTCTTTGGACATGCTGACAAGAAAACAAGGCCAACAACAATTCTCAGTAACAACAACACTAACTATAACTAACAGCAAAGTTACGAAGAGAAGAAAAAGTTTTTTTTTTTTAAAAAAGGAAGAAGGACTAGCACTCAGGGAGGAAAGGCCCTCTAATTTAAATGGGCAACTATGGCCCTCTAAAACGGGCCGTACAATCCTAAAAAAGGGAATAGGGGATCAAGCACTCAGCAACAATCACACAGATAACAACTAACAACTATTAAAGGTAGAAAGTGAAGAAAAAGGAGGAGAAATAAGATTTATCAAAAAATGTTCTACTTAGCCAATGAGCCATTAAGGAGACAACCTCAAAGTGTTCGCGGCAAACGAGATCTGGGGAATTGCCGTGAGGCACCATGGGTTAGGGGTTAGCCTCGAGCCAGTAAAAGCACTTGAGCTTTAGTATCGGCAGAGTCGGAACTGAGAATCGGCACCAAACCCATCCAGCAAGAATTACGGCAAGATAGGACTACATAACATCAAAATATTTACCCCAGGACTGCCCCCTGTACTACTGATGGATGGATGCAGCTCCCAAACCCAGGAACCCCACTCGGCCTTCCTGAGAACACTGGAAAATATGAAGGTCTCTCCAAACACCATTATATTGGGCGACTTCAACTACCCAAACATAGACTGGGAGCATTACTCTAGCTCCAACACCCTAACCCAAAGGTTCCTAGAATTTATAAACTCAAATGCTATGGAAAAAGAAGTTATGTCCTTACCATAACGTTCCATGTGGAGTGTTCATCTCGCCTTGGTTATTACACATGGGTTCGGAGCCGATCCTCGGCTCCGTGCCGGCCGGCTGCAAGCTCTGCATCGAGAAGAAGCTCGAGGACATCTAATACCCACAATCCCCCTCTGCCTTTACCTCAGATCTAGTTTGCAAGCAAACCAGGCAACAATCACGCATACATGCCAAACTATATACATAATTACCTATATACAACATACCAAAGGTATGATAGTAATACCAACACTGCAACAGCAGAAGGAGAATATTCCAGACCAGGCACCAAATCGAACGTTCTTCCTAAGGGTGGGAAGGGTGGGAGTGTAATAACCAAGCGAGATGAACACTCCACATGGAACGTTATGGTAAGGACATAACTTCTTTATGTGAGAGTGTTCAATCTCCTTTGTTCTTACACATGGGTAGCGTCCTAGCTCCATGATCCTGAGGAACTCAAGGGAGAACGTTCTTGAGCACCGTAGCCCAAATAAAAAAACAACAGGGGGAAAGAAATTAAAATGAGCAAAAAAACTAAAAAAATAGCGCGTAACCACTGGTTAATATCCATCCTTCGGGACTTCATCAGAATAAAAAAATACTTGAAAATCCACATTTAAATACATATTGGCAAATTAATCACAGTACCTGATTGGTTAAACAATTAAACAATTAAAAACTTTGTTAATGAAAAGTATTAAACAACTAATGTGAAAGATTAAAAACACTGGTAAAATTTTAAAAGCAGAAATGGATGTTTCATCCTTGTCAATGTTAAACAAATCATTTTTTAAGAAACATTTGATGTTAACTACATCATTCAACCCAGGATTTTTGTCAGCATGAAGTTTAATTTGCCAAATGGCTTCTCTCTGTTCAACTTTTTGAAATCACCCCCTCTCAAATCAGAATGAACTACCTCTAAAACTGTAAACAAGAATTTTTTAAAATTCAAACACTGAATAGAATGTCTAAAGAGAGCACTATTGTCATTTTTAGTTTTAATATTATAAACATGTTCCACAATACGTGTGTAATAGTAGTCATCCCTACATAAAATGCAGGGCATGAACTACATAGACTTAAATAAACAACACCTTCTGTCTTACATGTTACGTATTCAGGAACAGAAAAAGAAAGGTCCATACTTTCTAACATAATCATAGGTCCTTTAGCTATAAATCTACATGTACTGCAATTGTTACAGGGAAACATACCCTTAACTATAGAAGAATGGGGTCCTGCTCTAGAGGAGGGTTGTTCAAGTGCTTTTTTGATGTTGAAAGAATTTCTATAAACAAAAAAAGGTTTGTTACCTACCACCTCATGTAAATCATGATTACCATGAATAATTCTCCAGTTTCTATTTAAAATATCACAAATCTGTTTGTTGTTAATGTTCATATCCAAAGAACACACTAAATTGTAATTGTTTCTAGTCCCTGAGTGTACAATATTTGAACAAATATTGTTGTCTTCCATTAAGATTGCTCTATAGTGGGTTTGTCTTTTCTCCATAACTTCACTTATGGTAGAGTTTAATAAATCAGGATCATAACCCCTAGAAAGAAACAAACCTTTTATAAAGTCAAATTCTGTGACTAGATCTTGAGCTCTCGTAGTCATCCTACAAGCTCGAATGAACTGCCCTTTTGGGATGTTACGTTTGACATGTGTAGGATGAGCACTGGAAAAATGAACATAGCTGTTAGTAAAGGTTTCTTTTCTGTGTATCTTACTCTGAAACTTCCTCGAATGAACATCCCACCATAAATTCACATCCAAGAAGTCAATGGATGTACCAAAACTGTTAAGGGTGTTAACTTCTGTAAAATAGATGCATTTTTTGGTCTCTCCTTATATAAAAAAGAGATCACAAAAAAAAACACGAATAGAACAAAATACCAAAATCCTTGGTAACTGTACTTAAAACACTATCCTCCCACCATGACATTACCAAATTTGCATAAGTGGGGACCTATGATAAGGACCTATGATTATGTTAGAAAGTATGGACCTTTCTTTTTCTGTTCCTGAATACGTAACATGTAAGACAGAAGGTGTTGTTTATTTAAGTCTATGTAGTTCATGCCCTGCATTTTATGTAGGGATGACTACTAGGAGCTTACACACACGTATTGTGGAACATGTTTATAATATTAAAACTAAAAATGACAATAGTGCTCTCTTTAGACATTCTATTCAGTGTTTGAATTTTAAAAAATTCTTGTTTACAGTTTTAGAGGTAGTTCATTCTGATTTGAGAGGGGGTGATTTCAAAAAGTTAGTTGAACAGAGAGAAGCCATTTGGCAAATTAAGCTTCATGCTGACAAAAATCCTGGGTTGAATGATGTAGTTAACATCAAATGTTTCTTAAAAATGATTTGTTTAACATTGACAAGGATGAAACATCCATTTCTGCTTTTTCACATAAAAAATTTTTACTAGTGTTTTTAATCTTTCACATTAGTTGTTTAACACTTTTCATTAACAAAGTTTTTAATTGTTTAATTGTTTAACCAATCAGGTACTGTGATTAACTTGCCAATATGTATTTAAATGTGGATTTTCAAGTATTTTTTTATTCTGATGAAGTCCCAGGACGAAAGCGGATATTAAAATTCAGTGGTTACGCTATTTTTGAAGTTTTTGCTCATTTTAATTTCTGGTTTCCCTGCCGGTTGTTTTATTTGTGGCTACGTGTGATTTTGGTTTTTACTTAGTGACTCCGTTCTTGAGCACAGTGGAACCAAAGGTTGCCCTATCCCTAGAAACCCTGTCCACTTTGTAATGAGAAATAAATGTATGTGGTTTAGCCCAAGTAGCAGCCGCACAAATGATGTCTAAAGGTAGACGAGCTGCATGAGCCAAAGATGTAGAAATTGATCTGGTAGAATGTCCTCTGGGTTTTGCTGATAATGTTTGATCAGAATTTTCATAAACATAAATGATACAATCAGTTAGCCACTTAGAAAGTGTTCGTTTCGTAACTGCAAGACCCTTTCTGCTGTCAGCAAAAGCTATAAATAGCTGATCAGATTTTCTGTGATCTTTTGTTCTATCCAAATAAAATCTGAGTTGTCTATGGACGTCCAGTTTGTGCAACATATACTCTAATTTATTAGAGTGGTCTTTAAAGAAGGTGGGTAATTCAATGAACTGGTTAATATTACCAGTAGAACAAACTTTGGGAAGAAAGGATGGATTAGTGCGTAGGGATACTCTGTCCGAATGAAAAATTAAATAGGGATGTTTGACCGAAAGAGCCTGCAGCTCAGACACCCGTCTAGCCGATGTAATAGCCACTAGGAATAATGTTTTCCATGACAAAAATTTCAAAGTGCAACTTGAAGCTGGTTCAAAGGGTGGTAGCATCAATTTAGAGAGCAGTAAATTTAAATTCCACGGTGATGTCGGGCTTCTGACTGGTGGTCTGATATGAAAAGAACCTTTTAAAAAGGCTTTACAGAGTCTGTGAGCCATAATAGGCGCACCACATTCTTCTATATGATAGCTAGAAATGGCAGCTAACTGTACTCTCAAGGTAGCTAACTGTACTCTCAAGGTAGCCGGAGAAGCTCCTTCCTGAAATAATTCGGTTAGAAATTCTAAGACCTTATTCAACGGAGCTGTAACAGGGTCCAATTGATGTGACTCCGCCCAAAAGACAAAACGTTTCCATTTACTAGTATAAGTCTTTATGGTAGAAACTTTATGAGAAGCTACCAATATATCCTGAACCGCCGAAGTAAGGGGAATTGACCTGGCTAAAAAGGGAAGCGGAGCAGCCAAGCTGCCAGATGGAGAGATTCCAGGGATGGGTGAGGAACTCCTGACGAGTGAGTCAGTAGATCTGGCTCTGGGTCCAGCATCCAAGGTCCCCGAACGCGGTGCTGCAAGAGAAAGGGGAACCAAATTTGACGAGGCCAGAACGGAGCAATGAGAATTATAGTCCTCTGAAGGTTGTTTGCTTTCTGCAGAAACTTTGCAATCAGGGGAAATGGAGGAAAGGCATAAAGGAGACCCGGGGGCCAATCGTGCACCAGCGCGTCCCTTGGGACTTCCCCTGGAGGGGGTAATAGGGCAAAGTAGCTCCTGCATTTGGCGTTCATTGGAGACGCAAACAGATCACAGGTAGGCTGGCCCCATTTGCGAAAAATCTGTTCTGCAACTGACTGTTTGAGGGACCACTCGTGAGGCAATAATATTGCCCTGCTCAGCCTGTCGGCTATGACGTTGGATGACCCCGGGATGTGCGTTGCGATCAGAAAGCGACGGTGGACTCTGCCCATTGCCAAATTCTCATGGCCTCTCTGCATAGTTGGTAGGACCTGGTTCCCCCTTGCTTGTTTATGTACCAGACTACGGACATGTTGTCTGTCTGAACTGCAATGGTCCCTGGAGGAAGAAGGGGAGCAAAGTGTTGCAACGCCAAAAACACTGCCCTCAACTCCAGAACATTGATGTGCAGATTGTACTCTAGATTGGTCCATTCGCCTTGGACTGTCTGTCCCTGAAAGATGCCCCCACCCTATCAGGGAAGCGTCCGTGGTTATCGTCGCTGACGGTGTGGGTAGCACAAATGGTCTTCCGCCGGATAGGTTGCAAGTCTGTAACCACCACATTAGGTGTGATTTGCATGTTTTCGTTATCAGAATTTCGTGAGTCAGTGGAAGATGTTGGAATGACCATTGTGCAAATAGAAGCCATTGTAGCACTCTCATGTGCAGTCTTCCCAGTGGTATTGCTATGAGAGAAGCTGCCATGAGACCCAAAACTTTCAGAACAATTTTGCTGGGGATTTTCTGGACGACAGCAGAAGGGAAATGTTGAACTGAAGTGCTAATATTCTTTCTGTCGGAAGTTTTAGAATTAACTGACGCGTATCCAATTCCGCTCCTATAAATAAGATATGCTGTGATGGCTGTAGCAAAGATTTTTCAAATTTACTGAAATGCCAAGGTGTGTACAAAGTTGTAGGGAGTAATCCCTGGCTTGAATCAGTTGGCCTGGTGGTGGCAGACAGGAGCCAGTCGTCCAGATACGGAAACACCTGGAATCCTAGGCGCCTCAGATGAGACGCTACCACTGCCATGCATTTGGTGAAGACCCTGGGGCTGTGGTCAGGCCAAAGGGCAGGGCTCGAAACTGATAGTGACTGGCTCCCAGCCGAAGCGCAAATGATCTCTGGACGCCCTGGCCATCTTGATGTGGTAGTATGCGTCCTTCAGATCTATTGAGCACATCCAGTCGTCCTTCCGTAAGAATGGAAGGATCGATTGAAGCGTGACCATTCAGAACTTTTCCTTCTTGACAAAGGTGTTGAGATGACTTAGGTCCAGAATTGGCCTCCAGTCCCCTGTTTTCTTTGGAACTAAAAAGAACCTTGAGTAAGTTCCGAATCCTATTTGGTCCGCTGGGACTGGTTGGATGACTCTTTTTCTTAGCAGCTTCAAATTTCTGTAGCTGCTGGTTCTCGCAGATGGGGTGGTACATCTGGGAGTTTTTCTTTGGAATGGGGTGGATAAAATGGGATTTTGTAACCTCTGGTAACAACGCTTTTACCCAATTGTCTGAAGAAAGGTTTTGCCAGGCCTGAGGGTATAAAGCTAAGCGACCCCGACTGCCTCCAGAGCAGGACAGTCGGGCCTCCTCTCAGGAGTGCTGAAAGGTTTGCCAGGGAGGTTATCCCTGTCACCTTGGTTTTGGGACCCCTCTGCCGCCAGGGCGGCGTCTTCCACCTCTGCCCCCCCCTCTGCCTCTAGAGGGGGCATCACCCTGTGTGTCTGGAAAAGATCTTTGGGGTTTTCGAACCACATTTTCCCACCACGTTGCCCTTTGGGGTACGGTCTGGAAGGGTGGAAAACGGACTCCGACAGCAGACAGAGTCTTTCCCTCCTGTTCACACCGGGTAAGGGTCTCCTTTACTTTAGGGCCAAAAAGTGTGGCTCCATCAAATGGGGCGTTAGTAAAGGAAGACTTGAAGGCTTCCGCAAACGAACATAAGCGCATCCAGGATTGCCTACGAAGAGCAATCGCTGAAGCCGCTGCCCTACTCGATCCTTCGGCTGCATAGGATATCAGCCTCATGGACGAGTTCACAATAGACGTAAGGGTGTTGAGCTGCGCTGTAACTTTTTCCGAGACAGCAGCATCTGTTGCACCCTGGAGGGTATCTCCCAACTCTTTGACTAGATCCCTCTGTAAACGAGTCAAATAGTTCAGGGAACGCATAGAGAAAGCCGCTGAACTGAAAATGCGCTTCCCATATCTGTCCATGGTCCTAGAATCTTTGTTAGGCGGATGGACAGATGAGGAAGACTCCGACATCTCCTTTTTCGTGGCTGCTGCCACCACCATGGCGTCTACTGGAACTCCTTTGGTAAGGTAAGCTTTGTCCTGTGGTGCCGTGATGTACTTATTTGACTTCCTAGGGACAGGTTCCACTGTGTCAGGGGTCTCCCACGCCCTTCGAGCAATTAATTCCATTAACTCATCAAAGGGCGGAGTGACCCAGGAGGAGGAAGGACGGGCACCAAATGCCTTCAGCAAAACTGACTCATCCTCAGAAGGGGGGAGGGCTTGCCAGTCACCTCTCTGCTTAAGGATCTCCAAGATGTCAGCAAAAGAGACATCCTCTGAAGGTGACTTAGGGGACCCTTCTGACTCATCTAAGTCAGTATCAGATGTTAAGGATTCTTGTGGAGAATCCAAGTGTCTCCTCTTACACAGTCTTTTCCTAGGAACTTCTTCGTGGGGAGCATCCGAAGAAGCCTCCGAGGAAGAGGGGCACCCTCCAGGGGTGGCTGAGACACTGGTGCCCGACGCTTGGGCGTGGCCGTGGGTGCAGAGGAGGATAACGGTCCTTTGCGGGAGGAGATGCTGTACCTGCTGATGTGGTTGTCTGGGTAGACAACACCTTCCTCATGAGGTCGAAGGCCCCGGGTCCCGAGTCGAGGTATCTCCCGGTTCGAAGAAATGGGCAGAATACCGAAACAGGAACCGAAGGCACCGACCCGAGGACGGAACCGAATCGATCTGTGCCGAGGCTCCGAGGGAGAGTCGGAACGAAACATCGGTCCGACTCGGTCCCGGAACCAAGGACAGACCTTCGGTCCGAGACTCCGGTACCGGATCGGATGGAGTCGAGGTAAACGGTACCGACCGAGAAAAGGACGGTTCAGGCACCGAGGGCTCCACAATCATCAGGTCAGCTTCTTCCGGCTCCGAAGACAGAACAGGTCTTGGAGGAGGAACAGATGGAGATAGTGGCAGGCCTTCAAGTCTCGACATCAACTGAGAGGAGACCGAAATAAGTTTGGACAAGGCCGTATGCTCCATAAGCTTCTGCACCACACGGTCCACGTCGGTGTCGGAAAGGGCTCTAGAAGAACGAGTCGAAGGGATCGAAGACGGAGCCGACCTCAACAGAGTCGGTGGGGGGAGCTCCGTCACCGGTTCCAAGACTCGAGGCTCGGAAACTGCCAATAGCTGAACACTCGGCCCGAAGTCTGTGGAACCGGTGATCTAACTACACTCGAAGAGCTCGGAGCCGATGACTTTGGCTCCGGCGTCTTCGACCCCTTCAAGACTTGGATGCCTGGTCTGAAGCATCCAAAGCCTCCTGGAAAGAGGGTTTCAGCAATCCTCTATCCATCAGTTTCCTGCGCCTATCTGTCATGACCCTCCCACTAAAAGAGTGACAAATAGAGCAATCCTCTTGTAAGTGGAGAGGGCCAAGACAGTAGACACAGGAACTGTGGTTGTCTGTGACCGACATTTTTTGGCCACACTGACAACGTTTAAAACCAGATTTCATCTTTTCAGACATATTAACAATGAACACAGTCAAGTCCAGTAAAGAGTCCAATCCAGTAAAAAAAGTCAAATCCGGGTAAAAGTCTGTTAGATAAAGCTAAAACAAGACTAACAAGTTTCTAGTCAACTAAGTCGAATCCGAAGTCTAATCCAGTAATAAAGTGCCAAAGGCAAGATTACAAAAACTTTTAGTCACAAGTCAAGAAGGGGTAGGCCCCGAAAAACTCTACTCGAAAGTTAACAAGTTAACTTGTTCAAAGTATAGAGAATTCCTGCACTCACACACCTACTCTTTAACTAAGTAACTAATTTTAAAGAACTTTTCTGAAAACAGTACAGAATAGATAAAATATCTTATCTGAACAGCCCCGAGCTAGTCTCCAGCGATGCGTACTGCAGCAGCGGCAAACTAGATCTGAGGTAAAGGCAGAGGGGGATTGTGGGTATTAGATGTCCTCGAGCTTCTTCTCGATGCAGAGCTTGCAGTCGGCCGGCACGGAGCCGAGGATCGGCTCCGAACCCATGTGTAATAACCAAGGCGAGATTGAACACTCTCACATCAACTTGTTACCACTCCCACAAGAGGGGAAAACATACTGGACCTGATCATCACCAACATGGGGACTCTATGCTCCAGACCAGAATTGTATCCCTCACTGGTAAGATCAGACCATAAACTAATCTCACTGGATATTCACATCCCGACCCCACCCCCTGCCCTGAAAACCACAGTGAAAAACTTCTCTAAAGCAAATTTCACACTCCTCAAAACCGAGGTGGAATCCTTCAAAGCCCCCGGGCCTGTGGAAAATACAGCCCAGACTGCAGAATCCTTTATAAACCCATTCTATTAACACCTTCAGGAATGCATGGATCATGCAATCCCAAATAAAACCAAGACCCAATCCTCCAAAGGCAGACGTCCTGTCTGGTGGACCCCAGCCATAAACAAACTATACAATAGGAGGAGGAAGCTACTACATGATAGAGCAAAATCCCAAAAAGGGAAGGCATCTCTGATCAGTATTAGGAAAAAACTACGGGCACTCATAAAATCGTCTAAGGCCAGCTTCGAGAGAGAAATTGCACAGGACACTAAGGATAATCACAAGGCTTTCATTAGTTATGTTAGGAACCTAGGTGGGAATTCCCAGATATGCTCAGAATTAGTCCAAAATGACAAAAAATACACCAAACCCACAGACATTGCCAACCTCCTAGCTGACAGGTTCAGCGCAAACTCCCCCCCCCCATCAAAAGGGCAAATATCTATCCCAGCAGAGTGCTGCCCCCCTGACATCTCAGATGCTCAGGTAAGAGCCGCCCTCTCCAAAGCAAAAAACACAGCATCAATGGGACCAGACGGTGTCCCAGGCTGCGTCCTACATGAACTCCAAGAAGAACTAAACTCAAACATAAAACTACTGTTCAATCTCAGCCTTACTACAGGATATGTACCCAAAGAGTGGTGTACAGCAACAGTGGTCCCTCTCCACAAATGTGGTGCCTCAACGGATCCTGGAAACTATCGCCCCATAAGCCTGACTAGCTTGGTCTGCAAAGCTATGGAAAAGATCATCATGGACCTCATAAATAAAGATATTGGGGACCTACAGACACTGGATCCTACCCAGTTCAGCTTTAAGGGCAGATCCTGCCTCTTAAACCTGGTTGATTTCTTTGAAATAGTCACCAGGGCCATTGACGAGGGGAAGGTGGTCCACACAGCCTACCTGGACCTCGCAAAATCCTTCGATACAATACCCCACTCGGGCATTATAGATAAGCTCACCAGCTTAAATATAAACCCCTATGTCACTAGATGGGTTGCAAACTGGCTCAAGAACAGAACCCACATGGTTAGAATTGCTGGAGCCATGTCAGACTCCAAACCAGTAACAAGTGATGTCCCACAAGGCTCAGTCCTGGGACCTCTCTTGTTCGGTATATATTTCTCGGAGGTACAGGCCAACACGGAAGGACTGTGGCTGACCAAGTTCGCAGATGACTGCAAACTGGGTGCCATAATCGACTCTCCAGCCGACACAAGCATCCTCCAAAAAGGCCTCATAGAAACAGACAACTGGTGCCAGAGCCATGGCCTCAAGCTAAACGCCAAAAAGTGTATAGTCATCCCCTTTGGCAAAAACAAAGTGCCCACAAATTACCACATAGGTGGTAATCCATTAAGTACAGAAGAAGTAATTAGGGACCTGGGGACCCAAGTTGATAGCAATCTCTCATTTGACAACCACGTGGCCAAAGTGGTTAGAAAAACATTTTATATAGCCCACCTAATCATGAAGGGATTCACATCTAGATCAGGGAGGTCATCGTGCCTCTTTACTCATCCCTCATCAGGCCCATAATTGAGTACAATTTCCCTTTTGGGATGTACCTTACCAGACACCTGCAGCAACTGGAAAGACCCCAAAAGTACCTCACCAAGAGGATCAAAGGGCTCAAACAGATGCCATATGCTGCCCGGTTAAAGAAACTCCAGCTCTACTCAGTGGCATACCGCCTGCTCAGAGGCGATCTGTGCCTGACGTATAAAGCCATGTCTAACCCGGAATTAATGGACATGCTGCACCTCAGAAAATCCAAATCCCATCAAGCTACGCGCTCGAGAGGCTTGAACCTCAGCACTGAAATAAATAGGACATGCTGGAGGGACAGATTCATAACCCAGAGGCTCCCTTCACTCTGGAATAAAATCCCAGTCCAGGTTAGCCAGAGTCCCTCATTCACTCTCTTCAAGAGGAATCTTGATGAGTGGATGGGAGATCGTAGGTTTACCCCGGGTATCACTTCTGTGTCACTGTTAGACAGAGGCACAGTATACTAACCTCGAAAAAGAGCATAGCAAAATTAATTTAAAATGGGTGGCGAAAACCAAACACACTCTGGCTAGGCTTATAAATGCCCTAGGGCAGATAGCCTAGTATGAACCTATGAACCTATAATTTTTTTATCCCATGCATGGGTCCCCTCAAATTATCTGTGGTATGAGCCCAGTGATTCTCACTGGGGGTTCTATATAACTATCAACCACAGAATGGGTAAAGGCTGATCTACAACCAATGGGTTAGGTTATTTTGAGCACAAAAAGTAAGTGGTTAGGTTTAAAATGGCCTATAAGGGCAACTAGCCTAGTACTTGCCTGGAACCTAAGAATCTTATCAGTTGACTGTTCAGGGAGAAAACAAAGAGGTCTAACTCGAGGAACTCCCCCACAGATGCATCAAATTTTGGAAGGCCCCCTGATCTAGTCTCCCTTTGTGAGGATTTGCCCTTGTCCTGCTCAGCTTGTCTGCCACACAGTTTTGCTCTGATGGAATGCAGGATGCCAGTAGAGTGAGATTATGCTGTGAAGTTATATCCCAAGCTAACATGGCTAGTCTGCAGCAGGGGTATGACCTGGATACCCCCTCTCTTGATGATGTACCATGACTGTGGTACTATCTATAACAACTTGAAGAAGTCCTGGGGACCAAAGATGATTCAGTGAGTCTAGTGGTTCTATCAGGGCAAGTATCTCTTTTACATTTATATGCTTGCATCTGTCCTTGGTGTTCCAGCCACATTGCACTTTTATCCCTCCTGGAACTGCTCCCCAAGCAAAGTCGGAAGCATCTATAAACATTCTCTTGCAGTGACTAAAGTCCGAGTGGAAAAACCTAGAAAAAGATTTCGATAAAGAACTTTTTTTCCTGTGAAAGAAAAGCTCTCTGACTTGAGGTACCTAATTGAAATCCCAGGAATACAATCCTGTTTGGAGGAGTCAAGAAATAATTTTGAATTTTCTCTTGAAATCCCAGCTTGTGTAAGAGATCTCACCCATGACAAACGATTCTGCAAAGATAAGAAAGTCATCTAAATACAGAAAAATGTAGATAGCCTGTAGCCTGCAATGATCTATAACTGGAGCTAGGCACTTTGCAACCACTCTTGGTGCAGTGGATAGTCCAAAGGGTAAGACACAGAACTGATAATGTGATCCAGACATACAAAACCTTAAGAAACATCTGAAGTCTGTATGAATAGGGATGTGATCAGCATCTTTTAATTCTAATGTTACCATGAAAATCTTAATATGAAAATGTCATCTTGAAAGAGTAAGTAGGAGCAACAGGTTGTCAAGTGACACAATTCTGAATTTTGGCACCATCGCAAACAGGTTTTGGAAAAAGATCCAGAACGGGTCTCCAAACAATTTCCTTCTTTAGCACTAGGAAGCACCCGTGAATAAAAACATTCCCCACCTGGGAAGGAGGAACTGGTTCTATACTCCTTGGAACAGTGTGTGATGAAGAACTGGTGGGAACATCAGAGTCTGATCTAGAGGATGAGGCATGAATCACTGGAAAGGAGGAATTTCCTCCCACTGTCCTCTGCAACCTTGATAAATGATTTTCAGAACGTATTCTTCTGAAACAGTCAGTTGCCAATGAAAAATGGAGATTCAGACTTTCTGAAAGAAAAAAGTGGCCAGGGTGGAAGGGGGTTAAAAGCTCTCTTGAATAGACAGAAGTTTTGAATTGTCCTTTTGGAGGTTCAAGGCTTCTTTTTGGAACTCCCTTGCCATTTCTTCTTAAACACCTGTTTACCTGTACTTTGCTGAGATTGACTATTTTGTTTTTTGTCAAAACTGGATGAGAAGTTAGAAATTCCCTTGGAAAAATTGGAAAAGGGGGGAGGGCTAAAAAAAAAAAATCTTAGATATTTCCTGCATCAGCTTACCCTTTCAACATACTTTGTGATGATCTCTGCAACAGATGGGCCAAACAGAATCTCTATCCTAAGGTGAATTTAAAATCTCATTTTTATCATCATCTGGAAGGTTCTCAGAATGCAACCATGTAAACCTCCTCAAAACAATACCAGTGGTCACAGCCCTGGAAGTAGTAGCAACAGTCATACACACTGCAAAAAACGAGTACTAGCCTGTGCAACAGAAGAAACTAAGTTGGTTAAAGCAGATTTTTCCTCACAAGAATAAACTGCAGATAAAACATTCCTCATACTTTCACAATTAGTCAGAACAAACACATGAGCCCGACAATTCAACAGTCTGAAAACCAAAGTTGCAGAAGTATACATTTTTTCACAGGCTTATCAATAGTTTTCCCATCCTTGTCAGAAAACGTATGATTCAAATTAATTGCTTAGTAGCAGTGGGATCAACTAAAGCTATAGCTGCTGGGTCAGGTTTGGGAACAGTGTATAAAAATTTAAAAGAATGAGGAACTTTATATCATCGGCCTTTTTTGGGGCAGCTGGCCAGCTATCCAGAATATTGCAGGCAGTGACACATCCTCTAAAGCAGAAAGTACAGGAGGAGTGGGTGTAGGTTCTGGAAAATCCTTCTGAAACACCTCATAATATTTTATGAGGGACTAAGAAACATCAGTGTTCTCCCACTGAAAACATTGGCACATTGTAGCAATAACCTTACAGAAAAAGAACCTCCCACAAGGAAAATCAGAAAGTAAGCTGTCGTCAGAGTCTGAATTAGAAATCTGAGGGGAAAAACTCTATCCATCCCATCATCTTCCTTTTCAGGTTGGAATCTTTAATCTCTTCAAGAAAAGAGGTATCCCTCTTTCTTTTACCAGAAACCACTTTACAAGAAGGAGCAATAGCATGAATTAAACAATGGGCCAGACCCAGTAAACGACTCCTGTCCAAAGAAATTTGAGGAGGAGTACATACATGGTTAGTTTTCTGTTTCTTTTTGACAGGAAAAATTGGACTAACCATATTACTAATGGCAGCAGCAGGTTCCCCAGGATATCTATTCCAAAGACTGCCAAGAATGGCTTTCCCTTGCCCATTGAGGGGGGCAGCCGCAAAGGATGTTGCTAAACCCCAGTCCATAGTAGTTATAGGTGCTACACAAGAGGGATCCGGGGGTAAAAGATGAGTACTCAGAGGTACAAAAAATAGTCACAACAGAGTCACTCACCTGCGGCTGAGGCAAACTGCTAGCCTGCTGTGATTGCAAAGGCTGTTTGCTTAACTCTTTCTTTTTGTGGCCAGTAGAGGACCAACTGTGAAGATGGGTAGTTTGTTCTAAGATCAAGACAAAAAAATGGTGTTGCTTTCCCGGGGGAGACGAGCTCAAATGTTGGTAAAACCTACAAGTCTTCAAAAGTTACTTTATAAACAGACAAAAAAAACCCCCAGTAAAAGGTACTTTAAAATAGTGTTTTTCAACTGCCGGTCCAGCAGGAATTTCCTGCTGGTCCATTAAAGACTAGGGCCCACTCTGGGACTTATTTTTTAATTTAAAAAAAATTTTTTTTTGTTTTTGTTTTTTTTTAAGGGCATCGTTCTTAAAGAACATCCTTTGTGCCTGGTTCCACAGATGCGACAGGGGTGTGTGACCTGTTTTTGTCTTCTGTGTCTGTGCGAACTGCTGTTTACATCTTCAGCTTCTGAGCGTGCGGAATCTGAATGCCAGAAGACATCTGAAATTTAGACCATGAACATACAAGCGCAATGTAGGTGTGTGTGTGCGCACAAAAAGAGGGCAGGAGGTGTCTCTCAACTGTCCAGATTTTCACCTCGTATTTTTAGTCTGTTCCTCATTAAATTTCGTGGGGGGGGGATTACTGTGGCTAATCCGTGAAGACAAAACTCACTAAATGACGGACAATCGAGTTTCATTTCTGACTTCATATCCTTCAGAAACTTCACGATAATGCAATACATTTTATTCTAACAACTTTAGAAGCTTGTGAGCAAAATTTTTAATTTGTCCCACCATTATTTTTGGCTTTGCCCAGATTTTTTGTGCTAAGAGGTTGAGAGGAATACTGTGCATGTGTGTGTCCACGTAAGTGGGAGGTACGCAGGTGTGTGTTTAAGAAGAAGGTAAGCAGGTGTGTGCACGTGTGTGTTTAAGAAGGAGGTTGGCAGGTGTGTGCGCGTGTGTGTTTAACAGGGAGGTAGGCAGGTGTGCATGAGTGTGTGTTTAAGAGGGAGGTAAGGCAGGTGTGCGTGCGTGTTTAAAAGAGAGGGAGGTAGGTAGGTGTGTATTTAAGAAGGAGGGAGGTAGATGTGTGTGTCTGCATGTGTAAGAGGGACGTAGGTAAGGTGTGTCTTTGCATGTGTAAAAGGGAGGTACGTAGGGTGTGTCTTTGCATGTGTAAGAGGGAGGTAGGTAGGGTGTGTGTCTGCATGTGTAAGAGGGAGGTAGGTAGGGTGTGTGTTTACGTGTGTAAGAGGGAGGTAGGTAGGGTGTGTGTTTGCATGTGTAAGAGGGAGGTACGTGTGTGTGTGTGTGTGTGTGTGTGTGTGTGTGTGTGTATAAGACGGAGATAGGTGTGTGTGTGTGTGTGTGTGTGTGTGTGTGTGTGTGTAGGAGGGAGGTAGACAGGTGTGTGTAACAGGGTGGGAGGTGCATACTTCTCAACTGTCCCGATCTTCTGGGACATCCTTGAGTTTGACTGAAATTTTAGCTGTCCCTCTTAATCCCACCTAAAAGTGGTGACATTTGGAGAAAAGATGATGAATTACACTTAATAAATGATGACAATAATTAGAGATACAAACTTTTTTTTTTTACCTTAGAAAAATGTATATTCACACTCATGTTCTGTTATTCTGTCAATGTCTCATGTTAATACTACTAATACCTGAAAAGTGTTCCTGATTACTTCTGGAGTTGTCCCTGACTCTGTTGGGATTTGTCCCTTTTTGGTTGAGAGCTATGGGTAGGTGCGCGTGTGTATGAGGCAGGTAAGTAGCAAACTCCAGATTTTTGCCCATAAAAGGACGGAAGTTTCAGACTTCATATCCTTTGGCATACAGCACCCAAACAATGATTGTTTTAACTGATTCCTTATAAACACCAGTCCCAAGTGTAAAAAGGCTGAAAACCACTGCTTTGAACCACTTTGTCAGCCCTATAAAAATAAAATAAACAATTTTTCCACCAAAAAAAAAATGTTTTTCAGTTACGTTACACAACCTTTAAAACTGACGAGAAACAAAGTACTCTCATGACAGTCCATTAAAACACAGAACTTCTAGCTTAAAAAAAAAAAAAAAAAAAAAAAAAACTTTCTGTAAGAGGAAGGTGATAAAACAGAAACAATATTTAGAAAATGGAAGTCCCCCCCCCAAAGGGAACTTAACTACCCAGCAAAGAACAGCCCAGCTGACAGTAGATCCTCAAAAGCCTCAGGCGTGTAACCCTTTGGCAGCAGTAAAGTTCTGAAGACCTAGTGCCCAAACTAGTCTTAGTCAGCTCAGCTCGAGCTGCCTGACAGTGTGGCTGAGTGGAAGGTGCCCTGAAGGTTTGGAAGCTGTCTGGCTGTTATGTTCTTGGCAGGACATAACTCATACAGCTAAGGCTGCTGTATCAGTATTTAATATTATGAATATCTAAGGTCATTTGGGGAGATAGAGCCCTGGCTCCACACCTTCTAAAAGGTACCAAAGTCTGATCCTATAGCATTCAATATCTCAAAGATTGAATTGGACTAAAAAAGACAATAGCTGATCAAATGATAGCACTATGCATTCAAAGTGAGACCCATCAAAATGGCCAAGAGCTGATATGTCTGAAGGCATCCACCACTTTCAGAAATACCATCCAAGCACATCTCTGGTACAAGAGGTATAACACCATGCAGGGTCACTATCTGGAACCAGTGAGACTGGATGTGTAGACGAAACATCAGAAATCCTGAATGGGTCAATAACCATCCATTCTCTTCAGTACCAGAACAAGGTGGAATTAAAACCAATATCTGAATGCAGAGTACAGGCTGCCTTTTATGGCCATCTTTAGAGTTTCACTTATCCCAATATTTACTTAAAACTGTATACCAAGTTACGGCACTAATCATAGGCAATCAGTTTCAGACCCAGCTCAGGATTATACATTCATAAGAAAAATTGTAAAATTTTAAATTTACACAAGATGTACATAGTTAAAAAAAAATCAGACAGAATTTCATAAACCACTGATGTGCTAATCTTTTACAATTTAACAAATGATAAACAATACTTTGATAAATATGTGTTATGAATAAAACAGCAGCTATTACAGTGACAGTCGCAAAACATATAACCACATTGCTAGGTTAGGAGTTAATAGGAGAGTTAGAAGACAACAGCAGCAAAAGGTGTCATGATGTGAGGGGGAGGAGATGGAATTCCTAAAGGTTACAGGAGGGTATGTGGATCATTTGCAAAAAAGGAAGAGGAGGAGATAAGGGCATGAACATGTGAGGACTGAAATATATAGTAAAAGGGTTGTACTTAAGCATGAATGAGAGCAGTGGTTGACTTGAAAGTAGGTTTAATGGTTTTAAGATACGAGTTAGAGATGGTTTACGATCATATTTGTGAACGTCATTCAAACGAACGCAACGATTTTCAACAAATATTGTCGGAAATCAAAACACCGAGCAACCGAAATATCGAACAGAGCATTTCAGCAATGTCGAATATCGACTTTGCTGAAATGCTCACATCTGCCCACAACTAACAATAACGTTTGCAGGGAGGCAAGCCCCCCCTGCACCCCCCCATGTGGGGGTTGTGCCTCCCACACCCCCCCTACTTACACATACAAACTCCAAGATCACACTACAGTGAGGGTAAGGGTACATTTCCCGATCCCCACTATAGTGCAATCTGCACCACAATGTTGAAGCTGACATTAGCAGCTGTTCGCTCATGTCAGTTTCGACATTGTAGTGACTGATCTCTCAGTTCGATAAAATGATTTTCGCACATATTCGATCTAAATGACAATCGAATATGTGATAGCAAACCATTAGAGATGCAGTGTACCTAAACTGAGTGGCTGCTTGTAAAGAATATGCATTTGGCAGTCTAAAAAGCTCTGCAAAGGCAGACAAAGTCAGACATGTTGCTAATCTTGACAGTGGTGGAATAAGATTTACACAGATTTAAGGCTCGTATGGAGAAGCTACAACTACTTTGGATAAGTTTACTATGATACAAAAGGAAAGTAGTTTTTAACTGTTATCAGTTTTGATGAATGAAAAGGCATCCAAGTAAGGAAGAGAAATGATTCTAATCCGATTAGTTTACACAGAAGTGAGCCTGAGTGCAGATCACTTTTTTGCTGTACTGGTAGCTATATGGTTTATGCCAAAAGTGAACAATGATGCTATTTGGGGCAAATGTTGTGAATCCTTCTATCTGTCTGTTGGCTGTCTACAGAGAGGAAAAGTTCCTTAGAAGGATAGAAGCAACTTATTTTTCTGCGACAGAAAAGAGTTTTATTGATTTCAGTGCTGTGTGCGCTCTAAACAGAGGTAAATGAACTAGCCAGAAACTGAGATATCTGAAAGTTATGACCTAGCTGGAAACTGAGATATCTGAAAGTTTGGTTACTTGAAGGAGGTGTTTTTTCAGTTACAATACACCCATTAATTTGGGATGAAGTTTAATTTTTGTGAGGTACCAAAAATAACAGGCCTCTCTGTAGGGAAGGTACTGTAAACTTTAAAATGTGTGCAAGACTGACCACGCAGAGTACACTGGTTCTCTATGACAGATCTCCAAGACAAGACTAATGTGAAGAACTGCCATCTCTATGGTCAGTTGAATACCTCAGTTAAGACGTCAGCAAAAAAGCCAGCACAGTTGTTCTCCAGGAAAGTTTGGGAGGCAGAGGCTGTGCAATATATGTCAGTATGTTCCCTAAAATCAGTTATGACATCAAATAAATAGTTATCACTACCTGCAACAAATGTCAAGCCTTTAATACTCTTTTTGTGCTTCAGTGAGAGCAACAAGTGCAAGGGATATATTCATCTCATTCCTCTGAGCATACTCTGCATTGTCACCTGACAATCAAGTGTTCCTGGCCTTCCTCTCTAGCACTGCCTTCATATGCCTTTCTTCCTGATCCATAAGCTTAGTACAGATACACAAACGTTGTCGTTACACTTTCTTCTTAGGAAGTGGAACTGTCAAGCAGACCATCCAGAGAAACCTTTGCAAAGCTTGCTCTAGTTGACACTGTTATTCCATTCTGCAGTGCTTTACAAATGTGCACATTTTTTGCCATGCAGCTGATCCTTTACCATCTTTCTTCCGCAGACTTGCCATAGGGAACTTAAGATCTTTCAACATGAGAAGACACAAACAGCATTTTAGTCTAATCTTGACTGCAAGCAATATCACTGGGAGGGCTGGAGGGATGAGGATACCTCCATGACAAGAAATCCTCATGGACAGGAGTTTATCCTGTCCTCTGGAAGAAATACTGCAAAGATAAGATCTTAACACAGTCTAGGCAGCACCAGTGAGTACTTGAGGGTCTACTCATACATTAGTTGAAGGTGGCACAAGTCATCAGTCTTCATCCTTGCAGAAAAACTCAAAATTAATATTCAGCGTCTGTACCAATCTTTCATCTCAAGAATACATACACCATTTATGAAACAATTCCAGCTTTATGAAATGTGTTCTACCAAACTGAAGTTCAATTAGATTTTTAAAGCATGCCATAAAGTTTACAGCTTAAAAGTTTTAACCTACCAGGCAGATCCATGTGGTTCCCAGGGACCAAGACACACCCAGCAAAACTCTGCTTTACAGTTCTGATTACGACATACCATGTGATTGCATCCACCATCTTTTTCAATGGTTACATGACACTTGGGGCATTCCTATGAAAGCAAAATAACGGAAGTTAGAGCTAAAGACTCAGAACCATTCACTCACTATGTACCCCAAATAAAGTAGAAAATATACTTCTCTGCAGTGTAAAGTACAGTTGTGCAAGTTGCACTTCCCATAACTGCAGATGTTCAAATTCCTCAATGCTGCAGTAACTGGCCAGCTTCACAAAGCTCTGGCTCCCTCCCACACCTACACTCTGACTACTGATTGGTTAGTCCCCCGAAAGGAAATCAGCAGTGTGCAGACAATTTCAGGATCTCCTTGTCCATACAAGACTAGGAGTTTCCTCATACTAAGGCTCTAAAATATATAAACAGTAACAACTTTTTATCCCAACAATTATATACAGAAGGCCGGTGTAGGTGTGTCTACTACAGCAGTGAAAAATTTGAACATACACCGTTATGCCAAGTGCAACTTACAAAACTATACTATGTTCGTCAATCTCACTGCTGGAGTAGTCTTCGGCTATATGGGTTGATTAGTAAAGCCTACACAACCTGGGAAGAGGAAGAATAAGGGTCCTTGAGAGCTTGAGAATGGTTCTAGCAAAGCCAGTCCTGGACCTGGAAAAGGAATCAAGTATGTAATGTTTTGCAAAAAGTAGAAAGAACACATGCTGCTGTCTGTGGAATATGTCTAGAGTACACTCCTTTCAAGTATGCCATCACAGAAGCCAATAATCTAGCACAATATGCTTTGGAATTGCCTGGAACAGATTAGCCATGAGGGGAGCAACAAAAAGCTACAGCAGAGGAAAAAAACAATAGTCTTTTTTTTTACACAAGTTATCTTTTCTTTGCCCGTCATAAGAAATAAACAGCTGATCTGCCACTGTAAAGGACTTAGTTCAGTCACGATAGTACTTGAGTTGCCTATGCACAGTCAGAGTATGCAGAATCCTTTCTCCTTAGTACGGATGATCTGGACAGAACACCAGGAGACTGACATCTTGATTCAAAGTAAACTCTAACAACTCTGGTCATAAATGAGGAATTTGTTTTTAATGTGACCCTATCTCTATGGAAGACCAGACAGGGTTCACCCACCACAGCTTGCAACTCAGATACTCTTCCTGTAGATGTCAGAGAAATATGTAGTACAGTCTTCCATGTGATGAACCTTAAATCAGTTTGATGACCCGGTTCAAAGGGAACAGTTAACATTTCTATCACAAAGTTAAGATCCCAAGAAGGAGCCGCCTTGTTCTTTTAGGGGGCCTAAGATGCATGACTCCCTTCAGAATTGGCTTAAAAAAAAACAGAGATGAAAGGGGAGCATCAGCAGGTAGGCATGCAGAAATGACTGCTAGATGAACCTTGAAAGAGCAATAAAAGGCCAGAGAAAAGTAACTGACACAAACATTAAAGAACTAGGGGCACACAGCACTTGATAAGGCCTTGGTTGTTGACTAGGCACCAACAAAAAAATCTTTTTCACTTGCCAAAATAAGATTTTCTAGTAGCAGGCTTTCTTGCCTCCTTTAGTACTTGCTGAACCTCCTCATGAAAGAGCTTCCTAAACAGTATCAAAACTGCACTTCTGGTATGGCAGCCAAGTGCTTAGTATAGATAAATTACTGCTATACCCCAGGAAGGCTGGAAAAGCTATTAAAGTGAGATTAATATCACTCCTAAGTGCAACACTGAAACCCTGACCATATACAGGTCTTCCAGAAAGTCGAAACTGGGAAGAAAAAAGTAACACTGGACAAAATTTTTGTCTCCTCCATACCCCAGACAACTAGACAAGTAAACAATATGGCAGCTTCAAAAACTGAACTATCAGACTAAGAGAATGGCATGAAAAGAAACAGATGAAAAGATCGATCGAATGTGTAAGTTGTCTTTAAGATTAGTGGCACTTTAGAAGATTATACAAAAGATGATTAAAAAGTAGAAGACCTGGAAGAGGTCCTAACCTGACAAGTAGACAATACTGCCACACAATAGAAGGAAAATGATCTCCTTAAAGAAGAAATGCAGAAATGGCTTGTGTGCAGAAAGAAGTGAAACTGAAAATGATTTAGTTGGAAGACAGCGCTTGAGTGAACAATTTGAGATCAACTGCCATCCCAAAAAGATTAGGTTCTAACTGCAGGGACTTTATGGCTTAACATAGTGTTAGATTGGTAGATACACCACACGAGGAAATAAAAATAAATAGAGCACAAAGAATGTGTCAGCCGGGCACCCAGACAAGGACAATTCCAAGACCAGTAGTAGTATGTGGAAAAGGGTCTATATCATATGAGGGAATGGCACAAATTGCGAACGCTCATAATATCGAACGTACCGGACCTCGAAGTGCCTTTTCTGAGATTGCGGTGCAGTGAAGAATGGGATATTTGCCCTTTCCTCACTGTAGTGCAATCTCAGAGTTGGAATATATATTTAGCGGGGGGTGTGGGGGGCATAGCCCCCACAATAGGAAGTTTGAGGTCTGGTATGTTCGATATTATGAGCGTTTGCAATTTATGCGATTCGCTCATATGATATAGATCCTGTGGAAAAAGGGGTCATACAACACAGTTGGAAAATTCAAAGATCTTTGTGGACAATGATTATTCCCAAGGTAAGAGACAGCAATGGAATGCTTCTATCCTGGTTATTAGGCTGTGCAGACAAGGACTTTGGTTTAAGCTGCAATACTCAGAAATATTAAAGATTTTGCACCCCTTGGGTTTGAAAATATATAGGCATGCAAAGGCAGCTCTGCATGATCTGCAAAAAAGCCAGAAAGAAGGCACCAGCTCACAGGTGGATCAAGAATGGGAGAACTCCAAAAAGCAAACTGGCCCAACGAAAAGGGTTTACCAAATGGAGCACATAAAAAAAAATCCCATTTTTACAGCAGAAACTGATGCTAAAACAAAAGGAAATTCAGAAGTTCTCCAGAATAGTCCAGAACACAATACAAGCAGTGGGACATGCACCTGAGCCGATAATGCAGACCTCAGAGGAATAAACTATCAGTCCAGTTGAGATTAAATACAACAAAAGCATTCAACATACAGTTAAAAATAATTCCCACATGGACTATAATTAAAAACAGGTTTCTGTTAGTTCATGGAATATACTGACTGTTACTACCAGCACATATGGACAAGTGTGTGTGTGTGTGTGTGTGTGTGTGTGTGTGTGTGTGTGTGTGTGTGTGTGTGTGTGTGTGTGTGTGTGTGTGAAGCAGAGAAACTACAGTTGATCTTGTTCATAAGTTACTTAGTGAAAAAATACTTGCTGTAAAAATTTACAACTATATGGATTTTCAATGAGCATCACTGGCAACTGTCTACAATCGGCTATGCAGAAAGTACAGTTGCGCAACTCCTATTTACCAGTAACAGTACATGTTCGTAGAAAATACTGCCTTACTGGTATTCGGGTAGCATACCCTGCTGCCCTCCTCTGGCAGTCCACCAATGCTCAGTGCCCCTTCCACTGCAAGTCTGTGGGTGTGATGGACCAATCACTTGGCAGTATAGGGACTGCCTTACAAACACACAAACTCAGTTTTCTAGGGTCCAGCAGGAAGAGAAGATGAAAAAACAAGTTTCCATCTCCTCAGATCCAAACAGAAAACCACACACACACACACTCACCCCACCTTAATTACTGAAGAGAAGCATTCAGCTGCAACCCAAGCACTAAACTATGCACATCCATTGACAGGGATGTTAGGTGGGTGGGTAATGCCAGTAAGACAATATGTTTTACAATCATCTACTGTTGTAGGTATGTAGGACTTGCTCAACTGTACCGTGTTCAAATACAGTGCTTCACTAGCATTCAGGTAGATTCCCAAAGCTTGTCCAACCTGTCAGGAAGAAGGTTAAGGGTCCAAAAGCACTTGGAAAATGGCCCTCGCGAAGTCTGCTCTGTATCAAGAAAAGGCATCCAGTTTGTAGTTCTTCATAAAGGCATGGTCACAGGACCAAGTTGCTGCCTCTAGAATACTTAATAGTCTGCTCCTTTCTAATATGCTATTGAAGAAAAAAAGGCCCTGGCAGAAGGCACCTTTACCTTGCCGTGGTGGGTGTAACAAAAAACAATAGCAGAGAACAACCAACAAACATATGTCAGACAACAAGAGGGAATAATGAAGTTTAGCAGCATGCCTGCCTAAAGATCCTCCCCTTTCATCTTGGTTTCTGGTAAAAGAAATTCTGAAAGGAGTTTTGTATCTTAGGTCATGTAGAAAACAGGTTGGCCTTTCCAAAAGGGTTTTACTCTGTCAAGGAAGTACCTGAGCTGCTGGAGTACATCCAAGGTATGAACTATCCTCTCTCCCTTAAACCTACGTTCTGGGAAGAACACAGAAAAGTTGATAGAGTGATTTCTGATACCACATTCGGCATGAAAGACGGGGTTAGTGCTTGCAGCTCAGAGACTTGTCATCAGATGTCAGAGTAATAAGCAAGGCAGTGTTCTATGTTAAGAACCTCAGATTAACCTGAGCAACTGGTTCAAAAGGTGGGAAGGTCAATTTCTCCAGAACATAGCGGAGATCCAACAAAGGAGGAATTTGCTTGTGAAGAGGGTATCATATGCAATACTCTTTTCATGAACAGTTTTACCAAACAATTATACACCCTGCTGATTTTGGAAGCAGCTGATGACTGCTTCAAACTGAAAACATCCCTAAATCTAGCCACCTATTGTTTGGGTTTCTGAATCTGTTCATCCTCAGGGGAAAAACGATATTATGTACTCACCATAACGTTCCATCTGAGTAGTTGTACTTCATTTGTCTTTAACCTGTGGGTTACGGATCAGTATCGGATCTGACACGGCTGCATATCCAGCATCTGATCCGAGCTCCAAGCTCATCCCCTTACCCATAATGCTTCATGATCAAGTTTGCTGCCCAACACACAATACATACCCGACTCAATAAGACCTTACCACTACTGGCAACCCAAATTTCCTGAGCCTAAGCATGACAAAGGACATCCTTGAGATGTTCATCTTCCATATATATAGCCTGCACAATAGTGACAAGGTTGGGGGAAGGGGGGATGGTTGAAGACAAATGAAGTACAACTACTCAGCTGGAACGTTATGGTGAATACATAACTTCTTTACCTGAAGTAGCTGACAATTTGATCATCAACCTGTGGGACAGAGTCCCCAGCTACTAAACACCTGGGAGGCCATCATGGAAGGATATTCCGGAACACGGCGGAGCCAAAAGATGTCCTCTTCCTGGATAAGATGACCAATTTACAATGAGAAATGAAGGTATGAGATGAGAACTAAGTAGCTGCAGAACAGATATCATCTAGCAACACCCTGGACCAAAAAGCTGCTGAAGTAGCCATAGATCTGGTAGGATGTGCTTTTACCTGACATGGCAGGGAAATTCCCCTAATAGAGTACGCCCGAATACTACACTGTGAAATCCAGAAGGCAACAGTAAATTTGGAGATTGGTTTCCCTAAAAAGGGTTTTGAGCAAGAAACGAAGTCGGTCAGACTTACGAAAGGCTTTTGTCCTGTGCAAATAGCATCGTAATTGTCTATGTACATCCAAACAAGTGTAATTTGTATTCTCCCTTACTTTGAAAATACCTTGGGAAGAAAAGATGGGTTAGCATGCAAAGACACACACTCCTTATGAAAAATCATATAAGGAACCTTGATCGATAATGCCTGAAGTTCTGACACTTTCCTGGCCAAAGTAATGGAAACTAAAAATGCAGTCTTCCAAGACAGAAACTGCAAATCTACTGAAGCTGCAGGTTCAAAGGGGGGAGAGACTAGGGCCTGAAGCACTAATGCAAGGTGCCAAGGAGGATCCTTCAATGGGGGGTCTCAGAAGAAAGGTACCCTTAAGGAAGGTCTTGCAAAGTTTAGAAGAAGCCAATGAAGTCCTATTTACCCCAACATGAAAGTTAGAAATTGCAACCAGATGGATTTCAACTGTGGACGAACTGGTGCCTTATTGAAAAATCCCCAGCAAAAATTCCAACACCACAGAAACTGGAGCAGTAAAGGGATCTAGTGCATGCTGTGAAGCCCATACAGAAAAACATTTCCACTTGCTACAGTATAACCTCCTGGTAAAAGACTTATGAACCACCACTAGAATGCTTTTAATGGGAGAAGATAAATCAGGAGTCCTAATACCCATGGGAACTGGAGCAGCCAAGCTGTGAGCTTCTGACTGTCCAGGTCTGGATGGAGAATCCCTGAGGAATGAGAAATGAGATCTGGAACCGGATCCAACGTCCATGATGGAGCTACTAGATGAGACCATAGAGAAGGAAACCAGACTTGGTGAGGCCAAACTGGGGCAATGAAGATCACAAAGCTCCTCAGAAACTCCTCCTCAGTAAGGCATCAGGATAGATTTGCTGAGCCTGTCCGCTAGAATGTTGGACGATCCCAGAATGTGCGTTGCCACCAAAAAACGGCTGGTGGAGACCGCCAGTTCTCACACACTCATGGCTTCATGACAAAGGGGATAAGACTTGCCCCCCCCAGTTTGTTGATGCACCAGACCACAGACATGTTGTCTGTCTGGATAGCAACCGTCCCTAGGGGAAGATGGGCATGAAGAGCCTGCAACACGAGAAGCACTGTCCTCATCTCCAGTACATTGACATGCAAACTGGTCTCGGATGGGGACCACGTGCCTTGGACTGTCCTTCGCAAGCAGTGCCCTCCCCCCACCCAGATGGGAGGCATCCATAGTCACCGTGGCCTTGGGGAATGACGGGAGAAAGGGACGTCCCAGGACTAGGTCCGGGGAATGAATCCACCACCGAAGAGAGTCTCTGCACACACGGGAGATTCGAGAAGGATGAGACAATGGCAGATCTAACAAGGACGACTGAACTGCCAGAGTTCACTGAAGAATCTGCATGTGAAGACACGCTAAGGGTAGCACATTGATAGTGGCCAACATAGAACCCAAAGCCAGCAGTACCGCTTCTGCTGTCAGAGACTGAGCTTGTAGGATGTAAAGAACATGCAGCTTCAGGCTGTGTATCCTGTCTGGAGTAAGGAAAAATACAGTTGTGTACACTTACCATAAATGGAGATGTTCAAGTGTATTCACTGTTGCAGTCATCACATTTGGGTTATCTGCTTGCAGTAGCCCTCAGTTGGCCTGATTAACAAAGTCTGTGGTCTTGCGTCGTTTGCCGTCTCTTCTTCTATGATGTCAAATCGTCGGGGGTACAAAACATGCAGCAGATGCCATTACATCAGTTTTTCTTGCCCCAGATGTCAGGTGCCCCACTAATGGGAAGCAATTAAATCTATAAATATACAAGGTTATACCTCCAACAAAAAAGCAAATACACCAACAATCTTTTAAGCATAGTAAAGAGGAGAAGAGGTATAGACAAAATAAGTCAGGGGGCTAGAGGGAGGGTAACCAGGACTGCAACAGCGAATACACTTGAACATCTACAGTTATAGTAAGTGTACACAACTGTACTATGCTCTTCGTGTTTCACTGTTGCAGACATCACATTTGGGTAGATTCCCAAAGCTAAGGATGTGAGGAGCAAATTAGACAGCATTAGGACCAGCTATAAGGCCCTGCAAGACTGCAGTGGCAAAGCCAGCTCTGGATTTAGAGAGAACTGGCAAATGGTAATGCTTAGTGAAAGTATGTACAGAACTCCAGGTAGCAGCTTCTAGGATGTCCCTGCTAGGTATGCCTCTGAAAAAGGCTGTAGAGGTAGATGCAGCCCTGGTTGAATGGGGTCTGATACCCTGTGGGATAGGTTTTCCATGGTGCTTATAGCAGAAATGAATGCAATGGCCTATCCATTTAAAAATGGTTTGCTTTAAAATAGCCTTTCCCTCTGTCCCTGCAGCAAATGCCACCAGCAGTTGTTCAGATTTCCTTTGAGGTTTAGTCCTGTCCAAGTAGAATCTAAGTTGATAGTTCTGGGGAGTGGCAAACAGGTCTATATCTGGGCTCCCCCATTTGCTTGTCAACATGTTGAAAATCCATGGGTCCATGAGGTTTCTGCTTAGATCGTCTGCCACTGTATTTAGTTTCCCTGGCAGGAATTGAGCCTGTAGATGCACTTGGTAGCTCAAGGCTGTGTTCCACAATGCCATGGCTAGTCTGCAGAGGGGGTAAGAATGCATAACCCCCCCTGCTTGTTCATGTGTGATTTCTTTTCATTTATGCTGTACCCCAGACAAGTTAACACCCTTTGTACAAAGGCTATATGTTTCAAAAGTACGTCCTGGCTTTCTGTCTGAATTAGACAATCGTCCAGGCATGGGTATATTTGAATATTGCCTGCAAAATGCAATGACTAGAGCCAGGCACTTTGTGAATACCCTGGGTGCAGTAGATAAGCCAAAGGGCAGTGCAGAGAACTGACAGTGCGTGTAGCCTGATTTGAAGCGCAGGTATCTTCTGCAAGACTCCCTGATTGGGATGTGCAGGTATGCTTCCTTTAAATCTAGTGTTGCCAACCAGGCATCTTTACCCAGCATACGAAGCAACTGGTGAAGCGTCAGCATCTTGAATTCTGGAATCACCAAAAAGGTGTTTAGAGAAGACAAGTCCAGGATAGGATGCCATGAATGTTCTTTTTTGGATACCAGGAAAATTCTTGAGTAGAAATCTTGTCCCTTTTCCTCTTCTGGTACCAGCTGAACAGCCCCCCATGCTTAAGAGAGAAAGTACTTGTTTTTGGGCCTCTGCCCACTGATTTGGGAGTAGGTCCAGCCACCCGCTTGGTGTTGGCAATGTGTGGAAGTGAAATCTGTATCCCTGGGACACTATATTTAAAACCCATTTGTCCTGGGTAATGAGTTCCCAATTCTTTGCATGAAGAGCAATCATTCCCCCCCCAAAGGGGCAGTCAGTTGATAAGTGCTTGGAAATTTTAAAAGGAAGTCATTGAGACAGTTTACCATGGCGGGAGTTTCATTATTCCCAGATTTGGAAGTGGAGACCTCCCACTGCTTAGTCCTGTGTGTCCCCTGGGACTGAAACCTGGGATTTTTGCTGTGTCTGGGTTTGTCTTGAGAAGACCTGGAAGGGGCTGGAAAGGACTAATTCTTAGAGGGCCAGTGCCTACTAAATCTAGGAGGCTTAACTTGTAAGAAATCTTTAACAGTTTGCATAGATTTAGCTTTATCTTCCATCTTTTTAAGAACTTCCTCAGCCTTGTTGCCAGACAGGCGGTCCTGATTTCAGGGAGCATCCAACAATTTAGCTTTAACATGATCAAGCTAAGATTGCTCCTTAAGCCAAGCATGTCTTCTGAGCAGAGACCCAGTAACAGCAGCCCTGCAAGAGACCTCTAACAAATCAAAACCACATTGCAAAGTATGTTTTCCAACTTGTTCAACAGAATGAATTAAATCCTGTAATTCTTTACTTTCCACACAGTCAGGAATCAACATAATTTTCTGTTTAAGCAATCCAATAACATGTTGCTGACACTTTAACATATGAAACTGGCAGTTTAAAGCCCTAATTGCCAAGGTTGCAGAAGTGTAAACCTTCTTACCCCATCTATCCAGCACCCTGGAGTCTCTATCAGAAGGGGTAGGATTTTTAGCAGTAGAAGCCTTAATGCCCTTGGGCCCCTGTGAAATAGTCTCTGGATCTGCAATAGGATTTTTAAAAAGGAACTTGTGGGACTCAGGGACCTGGTAGTATCTGTCAGGTTTTCTGGGAGCAGGAGGCAAGGAATCGGGGCCAAACTAGATTCCGAAAAAGCATCATCAACAATGTCTAGTACAGGAGGAATAGTTAAAGGCCTATGCTGAGGTATGAGAAGGAAATCTCTAAGCCTCTTTTTTGAATCAGAAAAATCCTGGCTTTCCTAGTGGAAATGCTTCCTTAGAGTATGTAAGGTTTCCCCAAAAGAAAAATCCTCAGGAGGGGAAGCAGAAGGAATGGAGTCCTCTGCATCAAAATCTTCATGAGTAGATAAGGGCAAATCCAGATCATCAGAAGAATCATAAAAACAGAATCCTGGTCAGAAGATTCATAATTAACTTCAGTCCTAGGCCTCTTAGAAGGGGGGGGGGGTTGGCTACCCCTGATTAGAGTCATTAGATCTTCAGCCATTCTTATCATTTGTTTTTTAGGCATAGAGGCCTGAGCATGTGGCCTGGGCGTCGGTTTTTTTAGGCATGGTTCGAAATTTAGGCCCAAGTAAAGAAGGAGGCGTTGGTTTAATATGCAAGTCCGTAGGCTTGAATACATCCTCAGAAGCCGGTGCCTGCACAGCGGCTCCGGACCCATCCAAGGTAGAAACATCCGTCAGTTCCATAGTTGAAGCATCTCGCAGCATACCGGACTCAGAATGGGTCTCAGTAGAGGCCTGCGAATCAGAAGTAGCGGGTATCATGGGCCGTGAAAGCGCCTCACTGAGTACTGGCGAACTGGTGACTGCCTTAGGAGAAGCGTCGTTGGCAGTTTTGGACCTCGGCGGCCTGTCCCTGTCTTTATCTTTGCATTTGCAGACGACATTTCTGGATAATTAAACAGAGAACCGAAATATTTAGAGGCAAAAATATACATATAATATAAATTATTAAATAAAGCACAAAACCGACAGCAAGGTATGTCGTGGTCAGGGCCTAGGCAAGGAATACAGTATGAATGAAAATCTTTATGAGGTATTTGCTTTCCACAAGTAATGCAATTATTAACTTTTACTGACATCAGTAAGGAGCAAGAAAAAGTTTTCCCAACGGGGTACTTCGCTTTAGTTGAAGACTTCGGTTCTGAAACTCGAAAACAAAAATTTCAGGAGTCGGCCGACCGACACTTGCTAACTGCTTCTGCTTCGGGCACTGCACGGCAAGAAAGACTGATGTAATGGCGTCAGATGCATGTTTTATACCCCTGACGTCATGGAAGAAGGGACAGCAACCGATGCAGGACACAAGACTTTGTTAATCAGGCCGACTGAGGGCTACCTGCAAGCAGATAACCCAAATATAATGACCGCAACAGTGAAACATAAAGAACATCGGACATCCTGTGAAAGGCCAGTTGGATCTGCCCCCCTCTGACCAGACGGGGGAGTCAGAGCCGAGACTCCAGGCGCCGAGATACAGAGAAGACTGCACTCCGAAGCACTTGGAGACGACAACAACCCCTCAAGATCAGACGCTGAGGTTACGACTCCGAGAGCTCGTCGGATCCGACATGCTCAAGGCAATGGCCGGTGTCGACGTACTAGGTACCTTCAGCGTCGACCCCGAAGGTCTTTGGGTCCAGAGGCTCCCAAACCAAAGGTCGGATCGGAGAAGCAGTAATAGGGGTAAAGAAAGACTGTGAGCTCCCTGCTCCGAAGGGAGAGGAGGCAAGCTAGACTCCCATCTGAATTTGCATGCGGATGAACTTCTGCATCATCTTATCAATCTCTGCTTCACTAAGGCTTCGGTTGGAGCGGGAGTAGGTGGCTACCGACACCGGTCTGGAGTGACGGTGGGGGAAAGCCCTTAAGGCAGACCAGATTCGGGACTCCTTTGGCTCAGGGGAAAGCCAGGGAGATCCTGGCCTGGTAGCTGGCTAAGATTTTGTCAGTGGCCTGGCCAAAGCTGAGCAGTCATGAGACCACTTCCTCTGCCTGTCGTTTTTTGCCTTCTCTTCTCCAGTCCTCTTGGCAGGGGTTTTGAGTCCCAGGAACCGGGGAAGAGGTAGAAGCTGAGACTGAACCAGGAGCCAGGGCGCATGGGCTACATTAACCGTGGAGGGAACTAGGGCCTTCAGGATGAGCATATCCCTCCTGTCCTTCAGAGGCCTGGGATTAAATCTGGCACAGATAGAAAGTACAGTTGTGTACACTTACCATAAATGTAGATGTTCCGGTGTATTCACTGTTGCAGTCATCACACTTGGGTTATCCTGCCTGGGATAGCCCTCAGTCAGCCCGAATACCAGAGGCCTTGTATTTCTGCGTTGGTTGCTGTCGCTCCAGGACTGATGTCAGGTCGTCAGTGGTATAAAATCAGGCAGCCAACGCCATTACATCAGTTTTTCTTGCCCCAACTGTCAGGAGCCCCCAAACAGGGAGCTAGGTTATGGTGGAAAAACACCACCAGTAGAAAGTAAATACCAAAAATTCCCTGTAAGGAGAGAGGAAGCGAGACAGAGAGAGAGAGACAAGGGGGATGGAGGGTGGGAAACCAGGACTGCAACAGTGAATACACTCAAACATCTACATTTATGGTAAGTGTACACAATTGTACTATGTTTCTTGTGTTTCACTGTTGCAGTGCACCCCAAGCATAGTCTGATGGGTCTGTGGTGAGGGTCTGGGTGGCATGGGGTTGTGAGAAGAGAAGTCCCTTGTTGTCCATAGGGCATCATCAGAGTGAATTAACATAAAAAAAAAAATCTACATTTATACAACTCTAAAATACAACACGTCCACTACTAATTATAAAATGCTGTGCCAATTAATTCTTAAAGAAATATAGTTAAAAACAATTGAACACATTAATAAATGTACTATAATATTAAATAACTGGATGACTAAATAAAAATATATAAAACCATGCACAAATGAATATAAATATACATAAATATGTGCAAATCCTGATATAAATAAGTCAAGTTAAAAAACTTGCCTAACAGAAGTGTACCAAAGAAACATATGTATTTTAAACCTGCATATGTGACATTACAAAAAAAGGGGGGGGTGTTATTATAAGAGACATTATTTCTAGTTGTCACCTTAAACCTGCAATGCTCTTAACTTCAATACAGAACTTAATGATATATTATCATTAATACCTGCAGATATAGTGGCATTTGTCCTCAATTGCCATTCTAACTCCAAATTCTCGAGGTATAGGTTAACATCACCATTTCTAAAATGGTCAACAATTCTGTCAATAATAAAAAACAAGAATTTATTAAAACCCTCACATTTCCCTGAATGATTATAAAGTGCACTTTCCTTCTTACTTTTTTAATGTCCCTTACATGCTCTAATATTCTTTCAAATTTCTAGTGGTTTTACCCACATAGAACGCTGAACAGGTAAAACATGTAGCTATATAGACCACCATCCTAGTATTACAATTACAATTGCCTGGACTAGGTATCGAACGTTAGTACCCCTCCACCATGACATATGGCCCTGTGTTAATAAACTTACATGCCTTACACATGTTACACTTAGACATCCTAGATACCATCCTTTTCTTGTTACATGTTTTTTCAAACAGATTCTTAAGGTTGGCACCCCTAGAAAAAGTCACTTTAGGGGCCAATCCTAACATATTTTTAATGTCAGAACTTAAAATCTGGTTCCATGAATTGTTGACCATAGTCCGTATTTGTATAGCTTCATAATTAAAAGACAATACTAAAGAAGTATCATAATCTATCACCTTTAATTTTGTGAATGTAGTCCCTGTGTTGGTATGCAAGATAGGTAAGAATTTTTCTTTTCTTTTTCTACGTACATCATTCCTAATTTTAATCAGTAACTTGTTTGGGTAACCTCTTTCTTGAAACATACCTACAAGAGTATACATTTCTTGTTCAAAATCACCTTCACTACTTGTCAGTCTTGAAATCCTAACCATTTGGCCCTTTACTACACTCTTTTTTTGATGGTTGGGGTGACAACTGTTGTAATGTAGGAGGGAATTAGAGTATGTTTTCTTTCTATGCACTCTAGAAATGAATTTCTTATTTTTAGAGAGAGTGATGTTAAGCTATACCTAGAGAATTTGGAGTTCGAATGGCAACTGATGACAAATGCCACTATATCTCCAGGTATTATTGATAATATATCATTAAGTTCTGTACTGAAGTTAAGAGCACTGCAGGTTTAAGGTGATCACTAGAAATAATGTCTCTTTTATAACACCCCCCTTTTTTTGTAATGTCACATATGCAGGTTTAAAAGGGATATGTTTCTTTGGTACACTTCTGTTAGTCAAGTTTTTTAACTTATAAACAAACCAAGTGGAAACACTCGAAAATCACTACTAAAATCAGAAGAAATGCTGTGATAACGGAGACTGCAGGCACGAACTGGATAATATCTACACTTTATTCAGCACAAAGTAACAACCACATGAACGCCTTGAATACAACCATGCGTTTTCGTCCACACAATTCAGACTTCATCAGATGAATCAATTAATTGTCTTAATTGCATTTATACTGCTTTTAAAATATTAAACCAATGAAATCCCTTAATTTCATTTCAAATACACAAATCATTCCCTACATGGGCTCATAAATATTCATCACTACATTACATTCTATTCTTGTGGATTCAGCTAATAAATACTAACTTTAAAATTATTTTTTAAAAAAACATCATAATGCATTTTATTCCATAAATACTTTAAAAACATCAATCCTAAATATTAATTAAAATATAACATAAATTCTAATCTTTTAAGAAATAAAGTGCTTACAAATGCAATGTTAAAATAATTCCTTTCCAATACAAAATGTGAGGAAACAGCACCATCTATTGTCACAAAAAGATATTACACTAGTATTTTTTCTCCTTTACATTTTTGTAGCCCTTATCTTTAATAGTGGCAAAATAGAAAGATAGTCATTTAACCCTGGAAATTTTCCTGCTTCCAGGGTTACTTGCCACCATAATTCTTTACACACTATTCTTTCTTCCCATGGGCCACCCCTAATATCATTCTTAATCTGTTCCAAAACCAAAAAGAAGAATTTATAACCTACACATACTTTAGAATGTTTAAATAATGCATTTGTTTCTTTACCTTTAGATATATCATAAATGTGTTCATATATTCTTCTTTTTAGTGTTCTCTCCGTTTTCCCCACATAAAAAGCATTACATTGTCCACATAAGGCAAGGTATATTAACCCCTTAGTGTCACAATTATAGTATCCTTTGCTCCTTCATCCACCTATTTCTACTTTCCAAAAATATATCCCCCTTATTAATAATAAATTCACACTGATTACACCTTCCACACTGGAAGGTGCCTAATTTCCTTTCACCATTCCTGCATGAGTTGGAATTATTATTCTTCTTATTTTCTAATATATTCCTTATACTTCTTGAATTTTTATAAACTACCTTGGGTATTATTTTAGGCACATTCTCCAAGTCAGCGAGGGAGATAAATTTTTCCCACTCTTTTTGAAAAATCCCTCTTATGTTGTTATTAGTTGCATTAAATTCCAAAACTAGGGCTTGTTGAAATTCACCTCTATTTTCCATCTCTTTACACTCATTATAATTATGTATTAAATCAGGATTATTAACAACCCCTTTAATAGGTTTAAATTTATTTTCTCTACCCTTTTCTACCTCCATTCTAATAACATTATTAAATTCCCTAGGATACTCCCTATCTATGAACATATTTTCAAGAAAATTACATTCTTTAATAAAGTCACTATCCAAACTTGTCATTCTGCTACCTCTAACATATTGTCCCTTCACTATATTCCTTTTACAGTGTGCTGGATGTGCACTATTGTAGTGAAGGAAAGAATTACAAAAGTTTGGCTTTCTATGTATTCTAGTTTCCAATTTATTATTGTCAGACTTATAAATTTCCAAATCTAAATATTGCAGGGTTTCATAAGACATATTATAGGTAAATTTTAGAAAGTTAGTACTATTATTTATATATTCTATAAATTCCTCAAATTCTATGTTACTTCCTGTCCAAAATATAACTATATCGTCTAGAAATCTGCGATATAGCGTCCAACAGGAATTGAACTTTGAATGTAAAATAAATGTTTCCTCCCAGTTTGACAAAATTATATTAGCAAATGTAGGAGCACAGGCAGCTCCCATGGCTACCCCCTGGATTTGCTGAAAAAAGTCACCATTGAAAACTAAAACATTATTCTGTAGGACCAAATCCATGAGGCCTGTACTTGCTACCTTTTCCCTGTGGGATAAATTTTTATCATGGAAAACTACCTCTTCAAACATTTTCATACCTATCTCATATGGTATACATGAAAAAAGATCAATAATGTCAATAGTAACAAATAATAAGTTGTCAGAATATAATTCTGGTGAAATTTCTCTTAATAAATCCCAGGAATCCTTTAGTATTATTTTATTATTACCCAGATATGTTTAACCTTAGTATCCACAAATTTAGCTAAAGGCAATGTTTTTGAGCCATCCGCAGATACTATAGGTCTAAGTGGGGGGTCTTCAGAATTTTTATGGATTTTGGGTATTCCAAAAATAATAGGGATTTTGGGTTTCTCTACATTCAAATAGGCATACACTTTTTTATCAATAACACCTTCGTATAACATATCTTTTAATGCTATTTCAATTTTATTATATGCCAAAAACACTTCATTTTTAGAAACACAATTGTATTTATTTTCATCCCTTAATATTTGGTTCATTTTTCCCTCATAATGTATTATATCCATAATCACAATCCCCCCACCTTTATCTGGTATCATAACACGTATTCTGGGGTTAATAGTCATATTATCCAGAATTATTTTCTCATCTATACTGAGATTTGCTTTATATTTAACTTTCTTGTCCATATTTCTCACTTCTTTTTCTAACAAGTTCAAAATTTTTTAATTGGGGGTGTATCGGGGGGTTATATGTAGATCTACGTACTAATTCTTGATGATTATAAGTAGTGTTATTTGTTATATTTTTGGAAAATATCATTTCTAAATTAATTTTTCTTAAAAACATTTTTATATCTAAAATAGTCCTAGTTAGGTCACCCTTAACATATGGAATATATCTGAGTCCTTTACTCAAAAGACTGAAATGTTCCTTAGTCAATGTAATGATACTAAAATTGTATATGGAAAAACCATTGTAGGTGTTTCTAAATCCCTCTACCAATATTTCTTGTTGAGGGGTGGATTGACTAGGGACAGGGGTATATATATTTAATATCTCCCCCTCCCTCTTCTCTCCCCCCTCACTTGAACATTTCCCCTCCCATTGACTTCCCTGTAAATAGTATTCTCTTCCCTAACCAATGGTGGGAAGTCTAGGTCATACTCATCAATATTCCATGTGTCAAATTTTTTTTCAACATTATTGTTATTCACCCTTTTGTTCGATCCATAACCAACCATATTGGAAAAAGGTGGTTTAGGATAACTCATGTTATTTTCATATTCTTGTATATCTCTCTCTAATTTATTTACTTTCCTATCAATTAAACCATTGCATTTAATATCTATATAATTTCTTATTTTATAATATTTTTCCCTCTCTTCGCTTATACTAAAAATTAAATCTTCCTTAATATATTTATCTAATTCATCAATTTCTTTCTGTAACAAATCCTGATTTCTATTATTCTCCTTAATAATTAACTTTAATACATCTAACCCACAATTAAAAACTTCCAATAATTGCTTATGGAAGTCCAAGCCCAATTGCACATTGTTGGGATATTTGTACACTCTAAGTCCCTTTGGGACAATATTCTTATTAATACACTCTAAAAGATAAGCATTTTCTATAGAGTCCTATATTTCAACATCAATTTCGAAATTTTATCCATTTTTATAGAAAAAGAATCAGTGTTTGGAGATCCCTGAGGAGCTCCATTGTCCATTTTAAAACAATAGTTAACTTTAAGCCATTCAGTAGTCTCTTTATGTTGTTTATCAAACAAAGTACCTGAGTTAATCAAGTGCAAATTTGGTGGATTAGAAAAAGAACCAGTATGGGCACCATCCGTTGTTTCAGCACCCAATATTTCACCAGCGTTGTTGCACAAAATCCTTGGTGTGTCCTCTGGGTTAAAAGTTCCAACATTCGGTTCATTCGGGTCGCCGGCTTCAAAATGACTGCCAATAAGCTCCCTTTTCCTTTTATGCTTACGCATCGAGCACCTTTCGGTTCCGCTTCCTTTAGCTTCCAAAACGTTAGAATTTGACCCCACCAAGGTATGGCACAACAGGGTAAGCAAATCTATAAGCTCAGTTAACTGGCCAATGAGCTTGCGCGATTGGCCCAATTCGTCCTGCCCCTTAACGTTCATCGGGGAAACTCTCTCCATAATCTCTCCACAGTAAAAACTAATAAACAAACCAAGTGGAAACACTCGAAAATCACTAATAAAATCAGAAGAAATGCTGTGATAACGGAGACTGCAGGCATGAACTGGATAACATCTACACTTTATTCAGCACAAAGTAACAACCACATGAACGCCTTGAATACAACCATGCATTTTCGTCCACACAATTCAGACTTCATCAGATGAATCAATTAATTGTCTTAATTGCATTTATACTGCTTTTAAAATATTAAACCAATGAAATCCCTTAATTTCATTTCAAATACACAAATCATTCCCTACACGGGCTCATAAATATTCATCACTACGTTACATTCTATTCTTGTGGATTCAGCTAATAAATACTAACTTTAAAATTATTTTTTAAAAAAACATCATAATGCATTTTATTCCATAAATACTTTAAAAACATCAATCCTAAATAATTAAAATATAATATAAATTCTAATCTTTTAAGAAATAAAGTGCTTACAAATGCAATGTTAAAATAATTCCTTTCCAATACAAAATGTGAGGAAACAGCACCATCTATTGTCACAAAAAGATATTACACTAGTATGTTTTCTCTTCTTTACATTTTTGTAGCCCTTATCTTTAATAGTGGCAAAATAGAAAGATAGTCATTTAACCCTGGAAATTTTCCTGCTTCCAGGGTTACTTGCCACCATAATTCTTTACACTCTACTCTTTCTTCCCATGGGCCACCCCTGATATCATTCTTAATCTGTTCCAAAACCAAAAAGAAGAATTTATAACCTACACATACTTTAGAATGTTTAAATAATGCATTTGTTTCTTTACCTTTAGATACATCATAAATGTGTTCATATATTCTTCTTTTTAGTGTCCTCTCCGTTTTCCCCACATAAAAAGCATTACATTGTCCACATAAGGCAAGGTATACGAACCCCTTAGTGTCACAATTATAGTATCATTTGCTCCTTATCCACCTGTTTCTACTTTCCAAAAATATATCCCCCTTATTAATAATAAATTCACAATGATTACACCTTCCACACTGGAAGGTGCCTAATTTCCTTTCACCATTCCTGCATGAGTTGGAATTATTATTATTATTATTTTCTAATATATTCCTTATACTTCTTGAATTTTTATAAACTACCTTGGGTATTATTTTAGGCACATTCTCCAAGTCAGTGAGGGAGATAAATTTTTCCCACTCTTTTTGAAAAATCCCTCTTATGTTGTTATTAGTTGCATTAAATTCCAAAACTAGGGCTTGTTGAAATTCACCTCTATTTTCCATCTCTTTACACTCATTATAATTATGTATTAAATCAGGATTATTAACAACCCCTTTAATAGGTTTAAATTTATTTTCTCTACCCTTTTCTACCTCCATTCTAATAACATTAATAAATTCCCTAGGATACCCCCTATGGTGCCCATACTGGTTCTTTTTCTAATCGACCGAATTTGCACTTGGTTAACTCAGGTACTTTGTTTGATAAACAACATAAAGAGACTACTGAATGGCTTAAAGTTAACTATTGTTTTAAAATGGACAATGCAGCTCCTCAGGGACCTCCAAACACCGATTCTTTTTCTATCAAAATGGATAAAATTTCGAAATTGATGTTGAAATATAGGACTTTATGTATGGAAAATGCATACCTTTTAGAGTGTATTAATAAGAATATTGTCCCAAAGGGACTTAGAGTGTGCAAATATCCCAACAATGTGCAATTGGGCTCGGACTTCCATAAGCAATTATTGGACGTTTTTAATAATTGTGGATTAGATGTATTAAAATTAATTATTAAGGAGAATAATAGAAATCAGGATTTGTTACAGAAAGAAATTGATGAATTAGATAAATATATTAAGGAAGATTTAATTTTTCGTATAAGGGAAGAGAGGGAAAAATATTATAAAATAAGAAATGATATAGATATTAAATGCAATGGTTTAATTGATAGGAAAGTAAATAAATTAGAGAGAGATATACAAGAATATGAAAATAACATGAGTTATCCTAAACCACCTTTTTCCAATAGGGTTGGTTATAGATCGAACAAAAGGGTGAATAACAATAATTATGTTGAAAAAAAATTTGACACATGGAATGATGAGTATGACCTAGACTTCCCACCATTGGTTAGGGAAGAGAATACTATTTACAGGGAAGTCAATGGGAGGGGAAATTTTCATGTGAGGGGGGGAGAAGAGGGAAGGGGAGATATTAAATATATATACCCCTGTCCCTAGTCAATCCACCCCTCAACAAGAAATATTGGTAGAGGGATTTAGAAACACCTACGATGGTTTTTCCATATACAATTTTAGTAACATTCCATTGACTAAGGAACATTTCAGTCTTTTGAGTAAGGGACTCAAATATATTCCATATGTTAAGGGTGACCTAACTAGGACTATTTTAGATATAAAAATGTTTTTAAGAAAAATTAATTTAGAAATGATATTTTCCAAAAATATAACAAATAACACTACTTATAATCATCAAGAATTAGTACGTAGATCTACATATAACCCCCCGATACACCCCCAATTAAAAAATTTTGAACTTATGTTAGAAAAAGAAGTGAGAAATATGGACAAGAAAGTTAAATATAAAGCAAATCTCAGTATAGATGAGAAAATAATTATGGATAATATGACTATTAACCCCAGAATACGTGTTATGAAACCAGATAAAGGTGGGGGGATTGTGATTATGGATATAATACATTATGAGGGAAAAATGAACCAAATATTAAGGGATAAAAATAAATACAATTGTGTTTCTAAAATTAAGTGTTTTTGGCATATAATAAAATTGAAACAGCATTAAAAGATATGTTATACGAAGGTGTTATTGATAAAAAAATGTATGCCTATTTGAATGTAGAGAAACCCAAAATCCCTATTATTTTTGGAATACCCAAAATCCATAAAAATTCTGAAGACCCCCCACTTAGACCTATAGTATCTGCGGATGGCTCAAAAACATTGTCTTTAGCTAAATTTGTGGATACTAAGGTTAAACATATCTGGGTTAATAATAAAATAATACTAAAGGATTCCTAGGAATGTATTAAGAGAAATTTCACCAGAATTATATTCTGACAACTTATTATTTGTTACTATTGACATTATTGATCTTTTTTCATGTATACCATATGAGATAGGTATGAAAATGTTTGAAGAGGTAGTTTTCCATGATAAAAATTTATCCCAGAGGGAAAAGGTAGCAAGTACAGGCCTCATGGATTTGGTCCTACAGAATAATTTTTTAGTTTTCAATGGTGAATTTTTTAAGCAAATCCAGGGGGTAGCCATGGGAGCTGCCTGTGCTCCTACATTTGCTAATATAATTTTGTCAAAGTGGGAGGAAACATTTATTTTACATTCAAAGTTCAATTCCTGTTGGACGCTATATCGCAGATTTCTAGATGATATAGTTATATTTTGGACAGGGAGTAACATAGAATTTGAGGAATTTATAGAATATATAAATAATAGTACTAACTTTCTAAAATTTACCTATAATACGTCTTATGAAACCCTGCAATATTTAGATTTGGAAATTTATAAGTCTGACAATAATAAATTGGAAACTAGAATACATAGAAAGCCAACCTTTTGTAATTCTTTCCTTCACTACAATAGTGCACATCCAGCACACTGTAAAAGGAATATAGTGAAGGGACAATATGTTAGAGGTAGCAGAATGACAAGTTTGGATAGTGACTTTATTAAAGAATGTAATTTTCTTGAAAATATGTTCATAGATAGGGGGTATCCTAGGGAATTTATTAATGTTATTAGAATGGAGGTAGAAAAGGGTAGAGAAAATAAATTTAAACCTATTAAAGGGGTTGTTAATAATCCTGATTTAATACATAATTATAATGAGTGTAAAGAGATGGAAAATAGATGTGAATTTCAACAAGCCCTAGTTTTGGAATTTAATGCAACTAATAACAACATAAGAGGGATTTTTCAAAAAGAGTGGGAAAAATGTATCTCCCTCACTGACTTGGAGAATGTGCCTAAAATAATACCCAAGGTAGTTTATAAAAATTCAAGAAGTATAAGGAATATATTAGAAAATAAGAATAATAATAATTCCAACTCATGCAGGAATGGTGAAAGGAAATTAGGCACCTTCCAGTGTGGAAGGTGTAATCAGTGTGAATGTATTATTAATAAAGGGGATATATTTTTGGAAAGTAGAAATAGGTGGATAAGGAGCAAAGGATACTATAATTGTGACACTAAGGGGTTAGTATACCTTGCCTTATGTGGACAATGTAATGCTTTTTATGTGGGGAAAACGGTGAGAACACTAAAAAGAAGAATATATGAACACATTTATGATATATCTAAAGGTAAAGAAACAAATGCATTATTTAAACATTCTAAAGTATGTGTAGGTTATAAATTCTTCTTTTTGGTTTTGGAACAGATTAAGAATGATATTAGGGGGTGGCCCATGGGAAGAAAGAATAGAGTGTAAAGAATTATGGTGGCAAGTAACCCTGGAAGCACGAACATTTCCAGGGTTAAATGACTATCTTTCTATTTTGCCACTATTAAAGATAAGGGCTACAAAAATGTAAAGAAGAGAAAAAATACTAGTGTAATATCTTTTTGTGACAATAGATGGTGCTGTTTCCTCACATTTTGAATTGGAAAGGAATTATTTTAACATTGCATTTGTAAGCACTTTATTTCTTAAAAGATTAGAATTTATATTATATTTTAATTAATATTTAGGATTAATGTTTTTAAAGTATTTATGGAATAAAATGCATTATGATGTTTTTTTAAAAAATAATTTTAAAGTTAGTATTTATTAGCTGAATCCACAAGAATAGAATGTAATGTAGTGATTAATATTTATGAGCCCATGTAGGGAATGATTTGTGTATTTGAAATGAAATTAAGGGATTTCATTGGTTTAATATTTTAAAAGCAGTATAAATGCAATTAAGACAATTAATTGATTCATCTGATGAAGTCTGAATTGTGTGGACGAAAATGCATGGTTGTATTCAAGGCGTTCATGTGGTTGTTACTTTGTGCTGAATAAAGTGTAGATGTTATCCAGTTCATGCCTGCAGTCTCCGTTATCACAGCATTTCTTAAGTTTTTTAACTTAACTTATTTACAGCAGGATTTGCACATATTTATGTATATTTATATTAATTTGTGCATGGTTATATTTTTATTTCATCTAGTTATTTAATATTATAGTACATTTATTAATGTGTTCGATTGTTTTGAACTATATTTCTTTAAGATTTGGCACAGCATTTTATAATTAGGAGTGGGTGTGCTGTATTTTAGAGTTGTATAAATGTAGAGTTTTTTTGTGTTAATTCACTCTGATGATGCCCTATAGACATAGGGTGAAAGCGCTTAATCTGTGAATAAACGGTTCTTTTGTTCGCCTTCCTACCAGTTTGTGGATCACTCAGCGTTTTGACACTTTTCTTTTATGTGTACATGCTCCTTTGAGCAAGTTTGCTTTATAAGTCCCTTGTTGTGCTTGCATGCTGCTGCTCAACAAAGAAAATCTTTCCTTAGACAGGGTATCATTGGTATGATAGTTTCCAGGTCCTGAGAGTGTTGACACCAAAGGCTTTTTAGGTACCACTGTAGTTTCTTCATATGCAGTCTGGCATATGGAATGAGTAGAACACAGAAGTAGTAGTAAAATATAGCCCCTGCATGCAAGGCAATTGCACGGCTAAACATGTAACCCAGAAAACAGCAAAATAAGCCAGCAAACTGTGATGCTGAAACAAATAAGAATATTTATTGCATGTCAGCAAAAGAAAAAAACAAACCAGTTTTGGCAAAATCAGTTACATAGACTTCCTCAGTGTTGAAAAGACAGACACAACAAATTTCTTTTATGCAGGACATCAGCCACAAAAAACAAACTGATTGGTCAAATTATAAGTGTTCATTAAGACCTGGTGGAAAAAGTCCACCCAATTTAATTATCCACTTCTTTTCTTTGGCATCAAGAATAGTATGTCAATCAGCTTTATTAATTCTGTTGCCCCCAATTTTATCTATTATCATAAATCTGAAAGCAGCTGTAGGGTGTATTAAAGAGTGTTTGTGTAATGCACTACTGGGCTTCCTAATCCTCATATCATGGATATGTTCAGATATTCTTATTCTCAATGGTCTCGAGGTCTGACCCACATAGAATGCTGAGCAACTGCATGTAGCCAAATAGATCACCCCAATCACAACTGCAGGTGGCAAAAAATGTAACATCAAAAACATTTCCAGAATTTTTACTTGTAAATTGTTTGGATTTTATAATTCTGTTACAATGGCTACAGTGACCACAGGGACAGCACCCAACAAGAATATCCCCCATTAAAGTTGTTTGTGTGATAAGAGGTGTAGAGCTACTGGGCCCTCGTTTTTAGATGTGAACCCAACTTTCTGCCCCTACAAAATGAAAAACTACATATCTCCTGGAGAAATTGTCATACGTTGTCAGCCAACAGAATGTTCCAGTGCCTTTGTACACTATTCATGAGTATATCTGTATTCTTTCCATATATGGGGACTAACCAGATATCAGGGCTGTTGATTTAGTTTCTCCTTATATTTCAAAAGATCGCCTCTATTTAATGTTGTGGCCCAATTGCTGGCACTCAAAACATGTCCCATTTTGTAACCTCTGTTACAAAATCTATTAGTTAGACCTTTCTTAAAATGTTCATAAGTGGATTGCTGTGAGCAGTTGTGTCTCATTCTTATGAACTGTGACTTTGGGATGTTTCTGGCTATATGAGGTGGATGAAAGCTGGATGCACGGTGAAGGGAATTGTATTGTGGATATTTGCGAAATACCTCCGTTCGTAAACTATGATTGGTATTTCTGGCGATTAGGACGTCAAGATATGTTATTTGTTCCAAATTATAATTCACAGTGAATTGTAGGCCCCATCTATTTTCATTAAGATAGCCCAAAAGTTCCAATAAATAATCCACATCCAGCAATCATCCAAAACTCTTCTCCAGATGTCCATTTCTTCCAGGTAAATGTTATGCGCATTATCATAAATCAAATGTTCTTCAACATAAGCCATGAATAGGACTGCATAGATGGGGGCAAAAGAAGCCCCCATCGCTGTTCCTTTTATTTTCCAACAGCATTGTTCCTGGTAGAAAAAGACATTTTTAGTAAGGACATGTTCAGTGAGGCATATCAGAAAGGTCTTGAAAACTACAGTTGTGTGCACTTACCATAAATGTAGATGTTCGAGTGTATTCACTGTTGCAGTCATTAAATTTGGGTAATCTGCTGGCAAGTTGCCCTCAGTCGGCTTGAATTCCAAAGTCTTGGGTCCGGCGTCGGTTGCTTTCTCCTCTTCCATGACGTCAGGTCATCAGGGGTATAAAACATGCAGCCGACACCATTTTCTTTAGGTTTTCTTGCCCCAGATGTCAGGTGCCCCCAAAAAGGTAACAAAAAAAAAAAAAAAAAAAAAAAAAAATATATATATATATATATATATATATATACATGCATCAATATAAACTTTACCTTCATCTACAAGCAAATACACCACATAGGTTGTAGAAGATAGAGAAGGAAAGATAAACTCCAGAATGATTGGGGGATGGCGGGTAACCTGGATTGCAACAGTGAATACACTCGAACATCTACATTTATAGTAAGTGTACACACAACTGTACTATGTTCTTCATGTTTCACTGTTGCAGTCATTACATTTGGGTAGAATCCCAAAGCTATGGTTGGGAGGCTGGAGCTAAACAGCATTAGGTGCGGCTATAAGGCCCTTCAGAACTGCAGTGGCAAAGTCTGCCCTGGACTTAGAGTAGAGAGGCAAATGATAATGCTTTGTAAAGGTGTGAACAGAAATCCAAGCAGCAGCCTCTAGAATGTCTTTGATTGGTAGTCCTCTGAGAAAGGCTGCTGAAGTAGCTGCAGCTCTGGTCGAATGCGACCTAATGCCCTTAGGCACAGGTTTACCGTGGTGTAAGTAGCAGAAACGGATGCAGTGGCTTATCCACTTTGAAATTGTCTGCTTTGAAATAGCCTTTTCTTCTGATCCTGCAGTGTATCTCACTAGTAATTGCTCAGTTTTTCTTAGAGTTTTAGTCCTGCTCAGGTAGAATCTTAGCTGTCTGTGTACGTCCAAGGAATGCAAAATTCTCTCCCCCTTGTTCTGCGGATTGGGATAAAAGGTTGGCAGATGAATTGTTTGGTTAAGAGCCCCACTGGAAACCGCATAAATGTAGGATTTGTCCTCAGAGACGCCCTGTCTGGGTAAAATATGATAAAAGGCTCTACAGCCATGAGGGCCTGTAGCTCTGAAACTCTTCTTGCTGAAGTAATTGCTAGTAGCAGAGCTGTTTTCCATGATAAGAACTTTATACCAGTGGTTGCAGTTGGTTCAAATGGAGGCAGGGTGAGCTTTTCCAACACATAACTGAGGTCCCATGCAGGTAATGGTGATCTTTCTAGGGGGCCTTACATTTTTGGCTCCTCTAAGATACTGCTTTAGTAAAGGATGGGAAAAGATTGGTGGCTCTGTATTGTAATGAGCCGAGATGGCAGAGGCATGGATTTTAATTGATGAGAAAGATAGGCCTTTGTCAAGCATCTCAGTTAAGTATTGTAATATCTGAGGAATATTTGGTTCTGCTGTATCAGTTCCTTGTGCTTGATTCCAAGCACAGAATCTCTTCTATTTATCAGCATAAGATTTTCTAGTACTAGGCCTTCTGGCTTCCAAAATGACATCCATCACAGCTTTACTGAGAGGTGCTGTTTGTATAACTACATGATCAGCCATGCCGCCAGGTTCAGTGTCTGGAGTTGATTGTGCAGGATCTGATTGTTTTGCTGGGACAGTAGTTGAGGTCTATGAGGTAAGGTCCAAGCTGGGTATTGAGACAAGTTCCTTAGGACTGGGTACCAGTATTGGCAGGGCCAGTCCGGGGCAATTAGTATCATCTTTGGTTTCCCTTGTCTGACTTTTAGGAGGACCTTGGGAAGAAGAGGCAGAGGCGGAAAGGCGTAAACTGATAGGTTTATCCAACAAAAGGATAGGGCGTCCACTTTCCATGCTTGTCTGTGATGAGTCCTTGTGCAGAATCTTTTCAACTGATAATTTTGAGGAGAGGCAAATAGATCTATGTCTGGGCTCCCCCATTTCTCTGTTATCATGCTGAAGATTGTGGATTTAGTTTCCACTCGTGAGGGTCCATAAGGTTTCTGCTTAAATTGTCTGCCAGAGTATTTTGCTTTCCTGGCAGGAATTGAGCTTGAAGATGTATTTGGTAGGTCAAAGCTGTGTCCCACAGTGCCATGGCTAATCTGCAAAGGTGGTATGAGTGTGTGCCTCCTTGCTTGTTTACATACCACATGACTGTGGTGTTGTCCGTCTTTATCAGTAGTTGTCCTGGATGAAGTAAGTCCTTGAAGGCTGTTAGGGCATTTTGCACAGCTAGCATCTCTTTCTGGTTGATATGTAGATGCATTTGTTTTTGGGTCCATATGCCCTGAATGCATCTTCCTGCCATGTGGGCCCCCCAGGCATAATCTGATGAGTCTGTTGTTGAGGTTTGGCTGGCAGGGGGTAGAGTGAAGACCCGTCCCATGTTTTGGTGACATGCCTTTGCCCACCATAGAAACTCCTGTTGTAGGCAGGATATGAGAGGAATCATTGTTTCTAGACTGTGACAATGTTGACTCAAATTTTTTAGGTACCATTGAAGTTTCCTCATATGCAGTCTTGCATAAGGAATCAGTAGGATGTAGGATGTAGGATGCCATGAAGCCCAAAGCCTGCAGAATTTGTCTTGCAGATAACTGGGTTTTTGTTGCCATCAGTTTGAAGTAGGTAGGTCAGTTGCCTTTGCTGGTCTGGCATGAGGTAAGTCATCTGGGCAGTTGTATTCAAGCTTGCACCTAGGAATGTTATCTTTTGAGAGGGTACCAGTTGTGATTTCTTTTTGTTTATTGTGTACCCTAGGCATGTTAGAAGCCTTTTCACAAATGCCAGGTGTTGAAGAAGAATGTCCTTGCTCTCTGCTTAAATGAGACAGTTGTCCAAGTAAGGATATATTTGTATACTTCTTTGTCTGCAAAATGCAATTACTGGTGCCAGGCACTTTGTGAAGACCCTGGGCGCAGTAGATAAGCCAAAGGGCAGTGCAGAGAATTGGTAATGCATTAAGCCAGCCTTGAATCTGAGGGATCTTCTGCGCAATTGTCTTATTGGGACATGCAGGTATGCCTCTTTTAGGTCTAATGTCACCAGCCAAGCATTCTTGCCCAGCATGGGCAGAAGCTGCTGCAAAGTCAGCATTTTGAATTTTGGAATGTCCAGGTATGTGTTCAAAAATCGATAAATCCAGTATTGGCTGCCAGGCCTTGTCCTTTCTGAGTACCAAGAACAGTCGAGTAAAAACCTTGTCCTTTTTCCTGTTCTGGTACTGGCTGAATGGCCCCCATATCCATGAGGGAAGTAACCTGTTTCTGTGCTTTGCCCATTGATTTTTTGGCAATTCTGGTCAACCGTTTGCCATTGGCAGAGTGTGGAAATGGAATCTGTATCCCTGTGATACTATGTTTAGTACCCACTTGTCCTGGGTTATTAACTGCCAATTTTGAGCAAAAAGTGCTAATTTTCCCCCTAAGGGTGCTGCCAAAAGATAAGTGCTTGGTTTAGGCAGAGGGAAGTCATTGGGACTGTTTTCTGTAGGTTTGCGGTTTACCTCCTCCAGATTTGGAGGTAGAAGCGCCCCATTGCTTTGACCTGTATGAATTTTGCACCTGGTATCTGGAACCCTTAGGGCGTCTGGATTTGCCCCTTTGAGCTCTGTCTGACACAGAAAGGACCAATTCTTTGTAGGCCAGTGTCTACTGAATCTTGGTGGCTGCACTTGTAAGAAGTCTTTAACAGTTTGCATAGACTTAGCTTTGTCTTCCATTTTCTTTAAAACCTCTTTTGCCTTAATACCGAACAGAGTATCATGCTGCAAAGGTGCATCTAGCAATTTAGCTTTAACATGATCAGGCAAATTTTGTTCCTTTAGCCAGGCATGCCTCCTAATCACAGATCCAGTAACTGCGGCCCTGCAGGAGGCCTCTAAGGAGTCAAAAACCACATTGCAAAGTATGCTTTCCAACCTGTTCAGCGGCATGCAATAATTCCTGCAATTCTTTATTTTCTGCACATTCAGAAATCATGATCATTTTCTGTTTCAGCAATCCCATATATTGATTGCCAAGGTTCCAGATGTGTAAACCTTTTTTACCCATCTGTCCAGTGCCCTTGAATCTCTGTCAGAGGGGGTAGGATTTTTTGTTGAGGCCTTAACTCCCTTTGGACCCTGTGAAATAGTTTCAGGATTAGCAGCAGGGTTTCTAAATAAAAATTTATGTGAGTCAGGGACCCTGTAATATCTATCAGGCTTACTGGGAGCCGGAGGTAAGGAGTCAAGGGTCAAGACTGACTCCGAAAACACATCATCCACAATGTCTAAAACAGGAGGAATGGCTAAAGGCCTGTGCTGAGGAAGAAGGAAATCCCTGAGCCTCTCTTTTGATTTTGAGAAATCCTGACTCTCCCAGTGAAAATGTTCCCTCAAAGTATGCAAGGTTTCCCCAAATTAATAATCCTCAGGAGGAGATGGAGATGGGATAGACTCCTCTGCATGAGAATCCTCATAGGGGGTTATAGATAATTCCGGATCAGAAGAGGAATCAGAAGAAATTGAAACCTGATCTGAAGATTCATAATCAGTGTCTTGCCTAGGCCTCTTATCTGGAGGGGGATGGGTACCCCCTGATCAAGGTAATAAGGTCTTCAGCCATTTTGATCATCTGCTTTTTAGGCACAGAGGCCTGTGCACGTGGCTCATGCGTCGGTTTTTTAGTTTTAGAAGTTGCTTTTGTCTTTGGTTTTGCAGCTGTCGTCGGTTTGATATACAAATGTTGAGGTCTGAATACACCCTCAGAAGCTGGTGCCTGCTCGGCGGCTCCGGACCCATCAGAGGGAGATACATCCGTCGGTCCAATACTCCACATGGGTGTCGGTAGAGGCCTGCAACTCGAAGGTAGCAGGTATCAGGGGCTGTGAAAGTGTCTTAGTGAGTACCAGCGAACCGGCGACTGGCTTAGGAGAAGCTTCGTTGTCTGTTTTGGATCTCGACTGCCTTTCTCTGTCCTTTTCTTTGTGTTTTTTTATGTACTCCAGTAGTCTGATTGCTATCCGACGACATTTCTGGGTAGTTAAATCTGTTTCCCATATACTCTGAGGCAAAACTACACCGCCGCTTAATAGTGTGTTGGTTAAATCTAGCACAAAACTGACAGCCAGGCACACTGTGATCAGGGCCTAGGCAAGGAATACAGTATAAATGGAAATCCTTGAGGTATTTGCTTCCCACAAGTAATACAATTATTAACTTTTTCTGACATCGGTATGGAGCAAGAAAAAAAGTTTCCCCAACGGGGTACTTAGCTTTAGTGAAGACTTTGGTTCTGAAACTCAAACTCAAATATTTCAGTAGTCAGCCGACCGGCACTTGCGAAATGCTTCTGCTTTGGGGACCGCACGGCAAGAAAAACTAAAGAAAATGGCGTCAGCTGCATGTTTTATACCCCTGACGACCTGACGTCATGGAAGAGGAGACAGCAACTGACACAGGACCCAAGACTTTGGAATTCAGGCCGACTGAGGGCAACCTGCCAGCAGATTACCCAAATGTAATGACTGCAACAGTGAAACACGAAGAACATCCAGGTCGATATAAATCCGATTTGTATAGCCAGTATTCTATGGCTTCCAATCCAGCCTCATGTGGTACATTGGTATAAAGTGCACTGACATCAAATGAACATAATAACCATCCCTGTTCCAATTGTGCTTCAGAAATGATGTACAAAAAAGTACAGTTTTGTACCTACCATAAATGTAGATGTTCGAGGATTCCATTGCTGCAGTCCTTACTATTGGGTATAGTCCGCATCCAGTCGGCCCGAATACCAGAGTATAAGGCTGACGTCGGTCAGGGCGCATTAGACTGACGTCAGTACGTCAGGGTACTAATGCGCATGACCGACGTCATATCCTCAGTCTTTTCTTGCCCCAGATGTCAGAAGACCCTAAAAAGACAAGGCTCAAAATACCTGCACCAAAAATATATACAATATATACAAGACTATATACAAAAATATCAGCATGTAATCTCACCTACACAACCACCCCTAAACACAGAGGGGAAGGAGGGAGGGTAAATTGGACTGCAGCAATGGAATCCTCGAACATCTACATTTATGGTAGGTACAAAACTGTACTATGTTCTTCGTTTCCCATTGCTGCAGTCCTTACTATTGGGTAGAATCCCAAAGCAGAGGTAAGGGAGGCTGGCAAATCATAAAGCAGTAGGAGCTGACAACATGCCTTGCAAAACAGCTGTGGCAAAACCAGCCCTAGACTTAGAGTAGATAGGAAGGTGATAATGCTTAGAGAAAGTATGCACTGAACTCCAAGTAGCTGCTTCCAAAATATCCTTAGTTGCCACCCCCCTTAGAAATGCTGTTGAAGTGGCAGTAGCCCTAGTGGAATGAGGCCTAATCCCAGCTGGAATCTCCTTGCCATGATGGGAGTAACAAAATGAAATGCAAAAGCCAATCCACCTGGAAATAGTTTGTTTTGACACAGGCTTGCCCTGTGAACTCAAAGCAAAAGAAACAAACAACTGCTGAGACTGCCTAAAATCCTTAGTCCTGCTTAAATAATAACGCAATTGCCTGTGTACATCTAAAGTGTGCAAAATCTTTTCCCCTTTATTTTGGGGTTCTGCATAAAACGTAGGCAAATGAATAGTTTGGTTTAAAGCCACACTAGAAACCACCTTAGGCATAAAGGAAGGATTAGTACGTAAAGATACCCTATCCTTATGGAAAATCAAAAAGGGCTCTACTGCCATAAGGGCCTGCAACTCAGACACCCTTCTTGCAGAAGTAATAGCCAACAGAAAAGCAGTCTTCCATGACAAGTATTTCAATTCAGCAGTAGCTGCAGGCTCAAAAGGTTGTAGAGTAAGTTTTTCCAACACAAAATTGAGATCCCAAGCAGGAGTAGGAGCTCTACGTGGGGGTCTTATATTCTTTGCCCCTCTAAGAAACTGCTTGAACAAAGGATGTGAAAACAATGGTGGGTCACAATCATAGTGAGCTGAAATTGCTGCAGCATGAATCTTAATGGAAGAGAAGGACAAACCTTTGTCCAATAACTCAGTAAGATATTGAAGAGCCACACTCAAATTAGGCTCAGAAATCTCCAAATTCTTTGCTGTACTCCAAAATAAAAATCTCTTCCATTTTTCTGCGTACACTCTCCTTGTACTAGGTCTTCTAGCTTCCATAATCACATTTAAAACTTGCTGAGGAAGTTGAGACCTGCTGTGTTTCAACACAGAATATGCCAGGCTGTGAGATGAAGAGAGTGAAGCTTGACATTGAGCAGATGACCGTCCTTCTGAGATAACAGATGAGGAATCAGAGGTAAAGGCCATGGAGGCTTCTTTACCAGACTCCGTAGTAGTGGGTACCAGTGTTGCCGAGGCCAATCTGGAGCTATCAAAATCATCCTTGGCCTGTCTTGTCTGACCTTTAATAGTACCTTTGGAAGAAGAGGCAGAGGTGGAAAGGCATACACATGAAGGTTTTTCCAACTGAAAGACAGAGCATCCACTTTCCAAGCTGTGTGATGAAACCCCTTTGTGCAATACTTTGGCAGCTGGTGGTTTAGTGGAGAAGCGAACAGATCTATGTCTGGAGTTCCCCATGACACTGTCAATTTCTGAAATACATGAAGATCCAGTTTCCACTCGTAGGGATCCATGATTTGTCTGCTTAACACATCTGCTAAGGAGTTCTGTGCTCCTGGCAGAAACCTTGCCTGAAGAGTTAGTTGCAAGCTTAGCACAGTCTCCCATAAAATCATTGCTTGCCTGCATAGAGGATAAGAATGTGTTCCCCTTGCTTGTTGATGTACCACATGACAGTTGTGTTGTCTGTTAGAATCAACACCTGCCCTGGAAGAAGTAACTCCTTGAAAGCCATTAATGCAAACTGGACTGCTAACATCTCCTTCATGTTGATATGTAGATGCTGTAGTCTGGCAGGCCACTTGTCTTGTATCCACTTTCCATTTAGATGAGCTCCCAAGCAATGTCCGAGGCATCTGTCGTTAAAATCTGACTTGCCTCTGGCCGGGTCACAGAGAGTCCCTTGTTTAGGTGACATTCCTGAGCCCACCACAAAAATTCTTTTGAAGGCAAGGTATTATTTGAATGACAGTGTCCAAATCCTGGCAGTGCTGTGTCCCTACATTTTCGCGATACCATTGTAGCTTCCTCATATGCAGTCTGGCATTGGGAAGCACCAGAATACAAGATGCCATGAACCCTAATGCTTGAAGGACTGACCTTGCAGTCAGCACGGACTGATGAGATAGTTGATGGAAGTAAAGTGATAGACTCTTTTGTTTGTCCGGGGTTAAAAAGGCCATCTGGGCTGCTGTATTCAGTCTCACACCCAGAAAGCACATGTCTTGAGAGGGTACTAGACTGGACTTTATTTCGTTCACAGAATACCCTAGGCATCTTAGCACTGCTATAACATATTCCAGATGCTGTAGAAGGTCTTCCTTTCCTTGAGCCAGGATCAGGCAGTCGTCCAAGTAAGGATAGATTTGAATTCCTTGTAGCCTGAAGTAAGCTATCACTGGAGCCAGAACCTTTGTGAATACTCTGGGCAGTAGATAAGCCAAAGGGCAATGCAGAGAACTGATAATGAGAATTTCCAGCTCGAAATCGCAGATACTTCCTGCAACTTAGCCTTATAGGCACATGAAGGTAAGCTTCCTTGAGATCTAAAGTTACCATCCAGTGATCTTTGCCCAGCAGAGGTAGAAGTTGTTGTAACGTCAACATCTTGAACTTGGGAATGTCCAGATAAGTGTTGAGGAGAGATAAATCCAAAATTGGTCTCCACGTGTTCCCCTTCTTTGGTATTAGGAACAGGCGAGAATAAAATACTAGGCCCCTTTCTGAGACAGGGACTGGCTGAATGGCCCCCATCTGGAGTAACTGAGAAACTTGCTTGTGAGCCTCTTTTCTTTGTGGAGGAGGAACGTCTGGCATGCCTTTGAAAGGGGGCATTGTGTGGAAATAAAACCTGTAACCATGGTGAATGATATCCAACACCCATCTGTCTTGAGTAATTAAATCCCAATTTTCTTTGAAAAGAGACAGTCTTCCTCCCAAAGGAGCTGCCAGACGAGAATCTACTGGCAGCTGAAAAGGCAGGTCATTGGGTCTGTTTACGAAAGGACTGACCCCTGCCCTCACCAGAAGTCTGAGCAGGTGAACTCCCTGATCTAGGCCTAAAAGAACCTTGAGCCCTGCCCCTACCACGTCTAGACCTACCCCTAGACTGGGAATCATAAGCAGGATATGTCCACCCCTTAGCAGGCCAATTTCTACTAAACTTCGGTGGCTGCACCTGCAAAAATCTTTAACAGTTTGCATAGACTTAGCTTTGTCCTCCATTTTCTTTAAAACTGCTTCCACAGGCGATCCAAACAACACATCAGACTGTAAAGGAGCATCCAAAATCCTTGTCTTAACATGCTCAGCTAAATTCTGATCCTTCAACCAGGCATGCCTGCGAAGAACAGAACTAGTAGCAGCCACCCTCGAGGAGGCCTGTACAGCATCAAAACCACATTGCAAAGAATGCTTACCCACTTGTTCAGACACATGAACCAAATCCAGCAACTCTTTACACTCAATACCTTCCGCCAAAGCATCCACCTTAGATTTCAATTGTGAAAGGAGATAATTTTGATATTTAAGCATGTGAAACTGACAATTCAATGCTCTCATGGCTAGAGTGGAAGAAGTATACACTTTCTTTCCCCACCTATCCAAAGCCCTTGCCTCTTTATCAGTGGGAATAGGATTTTTAACCACAGAAGCTTTAACACCTTTAGGCCCCTGAGAAACAGTTTCTGGGTCCGCCCTAGGACTCTTAAACAAATACTTATGAGCTCTGGGCACCCTATAATACCTATCAGGTTTAACAGGAGCAGGAGGCAAAGAGTCAGGGTTCAGGGAAGCCTCTGCAAAACATCTTCCACCACATTCAACACAGGAGGAATAGCTAAGGGCCTATGCTGGGGTAAAAACAAGAATTCCCTAAGCCTTTTCCTGGAATCAGAGTAATCCTGGCCTTCCCATTTAAAATGCTCCCTCATGGAATGCAGAGTCTCGGAAAATGAGAAATCCTCAGGAGGAGAAGCTGTAGGAGTGGAATCATCCACATCAGAATCAGAATAAGTAGGATACTCCTGCAAGTCTGCGGCAGAAGACTCTGAAGCCTCTGAACACTGTTCAAAACTATCAAACTCCGGTTCCACCCTAGGCCTCTTATCAGGCGGGGGCATAGAACCTCTAATCATAGTAATCAAATCTTCTGCCATTTTAAGCATATGTTTCTTAGGTACAGAACCCGAAATGCTAGGAGAAGCCCCCACTGAAGCTGAACTAGGCCTACCTCTCAAAGAAGTTTTGGCAACAGAAGGAGAGGCTCTAACTACCTTGGGAAGAGAGGGAAGAACAGTTACCTGAGAAGCCCCCTCAGCCTGGCCTACCTCCTGATAAGGCTCATCCTGTAACAGTAAAGGTTCTGCCTGAGACTCCATGGAAACTCCTGGCAAAACCTCTGGCTCCACTGAGCCTTCTAAAGAACCGACGTCCGGGACTGCCGGTTCATCAACCCTAGGCTTCGCTGTTTTGTCCTTGCGCTTCTTGGACGAAGCGGGCCGGAGCATCCGGCGGCATTTTATAATTGCAACGCTTCCCAAACACTAACCTGGCACAGTCTAACCTCCTCTTTATAGTGCGTTTGTTAAACCTAGCACAAGAGCGGCAACCAACAACGTCGTGCTCAGGCCCTAAACAAGGTATACACAAGGTATGGTAATCCCTATGAGGTATCTGTTTCCCACAAGAAATACAGTTATTCACTTTTTCTGACATCCGGTTAAATACTGAGGCAAGAAAAACCAAAATGTTCCCAACGGGTACTTAGCCAACTCTGTTTCGGTCTGAAACTCCGGTTTCGGAAATATTTCAGAACGCCAACCTGCACTCGCAAAACTGCTTCTGCATCGGACCATGCGGCAAAAAAGACTGAGGATATGACGTCGGTCATGCGCATTAGTACCCTGACGTACTGACGTCAGTCTAATGCGCCCTGACCGACGTCAGCCTTATACTCTGGTATTCGGGCCGACTGGATGCGGACTATACCCAATAGTAAGGACTGCAGCAATGGGAAACGAAGAACATCTCAGTAGTGCCCTTGATTCTAGAATGAACCCATTTCAGTAATGGCTTCAGAAATTTGGTGAGAAATTGTGAAAGGAGCTTAGTGGTGGAACCTCTGCCTGATACAATAGGTCTGTCTGGTGGATTACAAGGATCCTTATGAATCTTAGGTAAAAAATATATACATTGATTCATAGGATCTGACACTGAGATGATACATAGTTGTGTCAGAAATAATACCCTCCTGCCTGGCAGATAATAAAATCATCAATTTGTTTTTTTAATCTACATGTTGGGTCCAAAGGCATGTTGACATAATAGTGCCCATCACTAAGTTATTTATGTGCTTCAATATCATATTGAGCCCAATTCGTGACCACAACAGCCCCACCTTTATCAGCAGAGAGGACAACCAGATCATTGTTATTTTCTAGATCATGTAGTGCCTCAAGTTCAGTCCTTGAGAGATTGTTTGCCTTATGACTCAACTCTCTAGAGTGAAATTGCAGCTCTTTCAATACACCTGTCTGAAATAGTTCAGAAGATTTCAGAAGTTTCAGAAAATCGATAGTCGGATGGCTTACCAAAGCCATATTGGAATTCGAGGACTGAGAGCGAAAATATCTACCTACAATAAGGGCCCAACGACATACAGTTCTAGCATTGAACAAAGCACAAAAGTGACAGCGAGGGACGTCGCAGTCTGGGCCTAAACAGGTGATGCAGTAAGAATGGAAGTCTCGGCATGGTATTTGCTTTCCACAGGCGAGACAACCGTTAACTTTTTCTGACATTGGTTAGAGCAAGAAAAAAGGATCCCCAACGGGGTTACTTAGCTTTAGAAGACTTCAACTTCAATTCGGAAAAGAAGCCGACTGGCACTAGTGCGAACTGCTTCTGCTTCAGGCTCCTCCGCAAGAAAGACCGATGTAATGGCGTTGGTCAGTCCTGGAGTGACAGCAACCAACACAGAAATACTAAGCCTCTGGTATTCGGGCTGACTGCAGGCTACCCCTGGCATGATAACTGCAACAGTGAAACACAAAGAACATCAGGAGGTTTGTAGATGGGCCACCCCCAGACACACTACGCACAGTGTGTGGCCATCGGCTGAGGAGAGCTTATGGCCACACACTGTGCACTTTCTGAAACCTGGCTTAGGGGTATCTGCCATAATCGGAAGACAGGCCCAGAAAACACACACACAGGGAAACGTCGGAAAGAGAGAAGATTTTTTTTTCCCCCCTGACGACCTGCACGAAGGGAGGTAGAAAGTAGAGCTAGAAAATGATCAAACGACAGACAGAAATTAGCCCAAAAAACACTCACTCACCCAAAAAAAATTCGCTAAGAGCTCAAACCATGATGCTTACTTTTCAGCGGCAAACAAGATCTGAAGGGAAGAAGGAGACAGGGGCATTATTATGGGTAAAGGGAGAAGCTTTGAACTCGGATCAGATGCTGGATATGTGGCCAAGTCAGATCAGATACGGATCCGTAATTCACAGGATGAATATCAAATGAAGTCAACTACTTCAGATCTGGATACTAGATGATCTCAGTTTCAGATGGATAGGAAGCCCATTCCATAGGAGGGGCAGTATCTGTGACACACCTGTCTCTCCAGCATATTCTCTTTAAGTCACAGAAAAAATTCAGGTCCCTAGATGCTGTATTTCTGGTACTTTTTGACTTTTGAATATTGTAGGAGATTCATAAGTATGGAGTTTGTAAATGCCTTGTAAGCCATGCATAGATAACCCCTCAGAAATCTATAGGAGACTGAGTAGAAAGAAAGGACTTTAAGGCACTCTGCATAAAGCAGGTTTGTTATGCCTTGCATTCTTTTTGTAAGGAACCTTTGGGGTCATTCTAGTTGCTGCATATTCCTGGTCCGGTATATACCAAAGGGAGCACTGCACTCTATGATTCATCTGATAAGGGCGGAGTACAGTGGGATAAAGACCTCTTTGGACCTAGATGCCATGCCCTTACTTATAAGCTGAGCAACATAAAAGGATTTCCTCACCACTGTGGCCATGTGGGGGTCAGTGGAAAGGCTACTTTTTACGTGTGTACTCAGAGCCCTGACCATTGGGCCGACTCTTAGTGGTGTATTATCAACAAGGTAATTGGCCAGGATGGTTGAATTCCCAAAGGGTACAATTATGCACTTCTTAGCACTGAAATTTAAGACCATGGCTTTGGCACCATTTGTTAGTCCGAGATAAATTTTCTTGAAGAATGCTAGTGTGTCTGCAGGGGAGTCGATGATAACCTCACAGCTTACAATCATCTGTAAACTTAACCAGCCATAACACTTCAGCATTTGCTTTCATTTTAGAGAAATAGATACCAAAAAGGAGCAGGTCCAGTAACAAGCCCTGGGGGACTTTACTAGTGACTGGCCTCTTGGTGGAGGTGGTCTTCACCTATTTTTGACCTCCTGGGTCCTATCATTGAGCCAGTTGGCTATCCAGTGGGTGATAAATGGGTTTATATCTAAATTAGTGGGCTTGTCTATAATGCCTGAGTGAGGTACTGTATCAAAAGCCTTGGCCAGATCGAGGTAAGTTGTGTGCACAGTCTTACCTTCAGCCACGGATTTAGTGACTCTCTCAAAGTTCACCAGATTTAATAGACATAACCTTCCTTTAGCAAAGTTGAACTGTGATGTGTCCAGTGTTTGCAGGTTACCTATGTCCTCATTTATCATGTCCATGATGATTCTTTCCTTGGCTTTACATATGAGGCTGGTAAGACTTATGGGCCTGTAGTTACTCGGATAAATGATTGGACCTCCTCTGTGCAGGGGAATGATTGTAGCCATCTTCCATTCTTTAAGTACAAAACCTGACTGAAGGCTCCAGTTAAAAAGTGATTCAAGTCGACCAGAAAGGTTGTGTGTCATGTTATTTATTACTGCACTGATGACCTGTTCCCTGGGGGGGGCTGTGGTATGTGGTACTTCCTTTGTACTATTGGAAGAGGAGTGGAAGTTGAAATTTGAGCTGAATCTGTCAGCTAAAATGTTGGCAATGGTCTCCGGTTCAGTGCGGGTGATGCCACTTACAATGCATTCCCCTGAGGTTATGGACATAGCTGTAGACAGCTTTTTGTCTGTCCTTTGCAGAGATGCCACTGAAGTATTAATGAACCCTCTTAACTGCCTGTTTAGATTGGTTAGGGAGCTTATGGTAAGTATGGCTTTGTTCCTCCTATGCTTGGTCAAGATTTTTTTTTTGTTGTTGTATAGCCAACTGATATTGTGATTCCTCCAGGGTGGTTTGTCTTTTGAGTTTGCCTTATTCTTAATACTAGTGGGCACAGCTTGCTCTACACTGCTATCAATATGCCTGTACGGTGATTTTGCAAATAGCTCAGCATATGTTATGGTGTTCACTGGGTTTGGGGATGCTTGGAATTTAGCCAAGGTCTTGCTTAGCAGAAAAAGGATAGCCTTGGAATAGTTCCTAAAGGCTTCTGTTTTTCACTGGATCCCCAGATTAAATGTTTATTTCAAGCAATTAAGACATTACATTGGGTGAGGAACATCGGCCTTCCCATATTCATGAATATAAGGTCAAGGATGTTTGAACCCCTGGTAGGAGAATGGACCAACTGTTCCAGGATACTGGTATTGAAGTTTAAGAATCGCTGGGCTTGTGCATTAGAAGAGGTATAGGATTCCCAATCTACAGAGGGGTAGTTGAGATCCCCCATGAATATCATATTGGGCTGGATGGTGAGGGTCTCTAGTACAGTGAGACAGGATACAAAGGTATGATACAAAACCCTGTTTATGGGGAGTTGCACATGTAGGAGTTCCAATGGGACACACAGTTTAAGTGGTCTGGAAGTGAGATTCATCTTAATAAAGACAGACACTCCTCCTCCTTTAGACCAGCTACCGCATGGAAGGGAACTAAAGGTGTGAAAGGCATTATAACCTTGCATTTCTGGAGTACTCTCTGTAACTTTAAACCATGTCTCAGTTACTACACAGATGTCTACACTCTTCAGGTAGAGGAAGGTTTGCAGGGAGTGGAGTTTTAAGACTTCTGGCATTGAGCAATACCACCTTCAGATATTCCTTCATAGGTTCAGTTAAGTCGGGAGTTTTTTTCAGTTTGGCAGTGCCTAAAAAAGGCACTATGGGGTTGGGAAAGGGCTTTCTCAATATCCAAAAGCCTAGAAAGGATAAGTGCAGACTCGGACCATCATTGGCAAAGCAGTGTGGTCTGTAAACCATGTCATCCCAGCCTGCCAGATATTGTACCCCCCTTGGATTGACATCATAAGCTAAGCCAATTGTTAAAATCAATCATTTTCTGTTGGTAAAATGGCATCATCCTTGGTGAAGGTAGTATTCTGCTCAGTGCTAGATTCACACTTGCTTGAAACACAATCAGTGAGCTTGATCATGTCTCACTTCATATGGTCAATTGAGGTACATCTCAGGTCATTAACACCCACATGGACTATGACAATCATATTGGTGCTTATGGTTCAATGACCTGAGTGCCTGTGTGACTTGATGGAACTTAGCACTGGGAAGGAAGCTAACCGTGACTCTCTCCTTAGTCTGGTGAGGGAGACATCGGTGTTCCTCACTACAGAATTACCAATGACCAGGAAATTTGGCTGTGTGCTGGTTTGCCTTAAGTGCTTAACAGCAGAGGCACTGGATACAGTGTTACTGTGTGTAGCTGTAGGTGGTGTTTTAACACACTGTTTAAATGATGACTGAGGACCCTTTTTTTGATTATACTGTGTAAGAGGTCTTAGTGTTTTAGGAAGGTTAGCTGTAAGTGCCTCAGCATAAGTAGTTTTATGTGTAGGGTCTTCATCTTGTGCAGTAGGTGTGGTGCAAGTGTCACTGACAACCTCTACAGGATTAGTTTTAGTTGGACCAACTGTTCCAGGATACTGGAGCTTTCTCTCCAGTGTTAAAGTGCATTTACACCTCTCGCATACTTTATTGGTTTTATTAAGAATAAGTGGGTTATCCTTGTACATGAGACAATTGTTACAATCCCTCAGAATACCCATCTCAACCAGAGTGGCCACAGAGAGAGAGTCGGGAAGTGCATATCCATGGCTACTGATCTACTAGCGAGGTGTGAGGGGAAATTTAAATATTGAACAGGTCATTAAGACAAGGAACTTCTTCAGCAACGTTCAGCTATGTACAAACTAGAGGCTCTAGTAGTTAAAAAAAAAAAAAAAAAGTGTCTGGACAGTAATGCTACAAGAGTATAGACCACAAACCTTCCTAATGTATAACTGGTTTGGAGCCAAGTGCTTAAACCAGAACAAAAACATTTACAATTAAAGGCATAATAAGCCTTCACCAGCAAATCCCAGCTTAGAAGGGTGGAAGCTACCTCTCCTGCATAAAGAGGCTAGGCACTCTATGGAACAACCGGTAGAATAGTGAAGAAAATGTAGCTTTGTTCACAGATGATGTAACCATATATGTAACTAAACCAGAAAGAGTTATTTCATGATATTCTCCATTTTTGAAAGTGTACCAAAAAAGTTCAAGATATAAAGTTAATGAAGGGAAAACAAAAGCCACAGTTGTAAGTTACATTCCAACATTTGATTTAGAATAAAATTACAATTTTTATGGGGCCACAATAAGAGGAGGCATCTTGAAGTATGAATAAGGAAAGATGTCAGACTGGTGAGCAAAGAAATGTGGAGACAGAAAAGACTAATCAGAACATTAGGTGACAGGGGGTCAAGTACATGAACCTAGATAATAAAATAAGGGCTTTAAACATGTTCATTTGTCACACAGGTCTTGCTACACATATTTTGTGGCATGAGAGAAGATGTGGGAAAGGTTAAACAAACCGGTAGGTTTGTTTGGAACAATAAGTGCAAAATTGTGTGATAAGAGAAATGAATACTGTCACTAGAACAAGAGTGACTGGGAGTGCCAGATTTAAAGGTACACTTCCAAGCCACAAAAGTGAGATTAATATATGTACTGCACATGGATCAGTATAACGCCACACAGAAGGATATGGTGGATGGTCAAAGGATGGCTGGGGGAGGTAATACGTTGGCATTGTGACATCGATGAAATGAACTGCATTATAGGCTGCTAGATGAATATGCAAAAACTGTAATACAGAAGATATCAAAGAAAGAAAGGAGATATAACATGTAAGGCTGGCCCCGACAGGATTAGAAATCAAACAACGAATGGTTAGGGTTTTGGATACCACAACAGGGAGCTGGAGAACCCTAGACATAGAACCCTGCTATTCAGATCAAATAATAAAAGACAAGGTGATTTTCAATTGGGAACAAGCAAAAGTTGCCTGTCTTTTCGACTTTTCCCGGTTAGGGGTCGCCACAGCGGAACTCCGGTCCGCTAATGATTGGCAGTCGATTTTTTTTTTATGGTGCCGAGTTGCCAGCCCGACGCCAAACCTTCAGCGAAGGCACAATAAACCACAAAACAAGCATCTAGGCTTCTTGGGATTGAAAAGTGAGAAGTGAAAGAGAAAAATGGGCATGAAATGTCAGTGGGGGAACAGCTGAATGACTGAATCTCATGAGAGGCCAGAATAAACAATTCTAACAAGAGGCTATTATCGATGGCTTATCGGAGTTTAACACATAACTATGGAGAGCAGGGTGATAGGCTAAGACAGTCACGGAGTAAGAAACCTGGGAGGCATCTTACGGAAGAATAGAGGAGGGATATACATCTGGCCCAAGATATGCAACTAAGTCACCCCAAGCAAGTTAAAACATATGTATCCTCAGATGGATGACACTTGCTGGAGATGTTAAGAGGGTCATATGTAAACTTGATGGCATACCTGCTGGAGTTGCATGAAGCTAGATGCATTTAAAAGGCACATCCAAAGTTTCTTGACATGACTTGTTGGGGGGGGGGGGTTATTAACTATTTAAAGAAAAAATAAGTTATGTACTCATCATAATGTTCCATGTGTGTTGTCCATCTTGCCTACACTCTTAACTGGTTGGTTTGGAACCGATCCACGGTTCGAACTCGGCCTTATACAAAGCTCGAGGTCTTCCACTAGCTCGTGGCTGTAACCCTATCCCATCGTGCCCTTGGAAAGCTCCCCAGATCTTGTTTGCTGATACAACAATAGATACCAATAACTATCAAACTACTTATAGAGCAATGAAGAAGGTCAGAGAACATTTATTTCCAATTGTAACCGCTCTGTCCTTAAGGAGCCAAATGTTGAGGGAAGGAGGGTGGGATGAAAGAATGAAAGTGAGATGGACAACACACATGGAACGTTATGGTGAGTACATAACATATTTATGTGATGTTGTCCAATCTCGCCTTCATTCTTAACTGGTTTGGACAGCGTCCCTACCTCCGTATTTCTTGGGTGGCTCACAGGAGAATATTCTTCAGAACAGTGGACCTAAAAGAGGCCCAGTTCCTGGAGGCCAAATCCACTTTGTAATAAGTGATAAAGGTATGAGGCCTTGCCCATGTTGCTGCAGCACAAATGGTATCAATCGGTCATCTTGCCCGAAAAACAAAAGAGGTTGCTATGGCTCTTGTAGAATGACCTTTTACTTTTTCGGGGAGTTTTGTTTTGAGATTTGTAAGTAAAATAATCTGATAGCCATTTTGAAAGTGCGACTTTTGATACAGGAGCACCTTTCTTGTAGTCTGAAAATGATACAAATAATTGGTCAGATTTTCTGAAGTCCTTTGTAAGTAGAAGCGTAATTGCCTATGTACAGTGCAATGAAAAAGTATTTGCCCCCTTCCTGATTTCTTATTTTTTTGCATGTTTCACACTTAGATCAAACAAATGTAAATATTAGACAAAGATAACCCAAGTAAACACAAAATGCAGTTTTTAAGTGATGATTTTATTTATTAAGAAAAAAAAAAAACTATACAAACCTAAATGGTCCTATGTGAAAAAGTAAATGCCTCCTAAACCTAATAACTGGTTGTGTCACCCTTAGCAGCAGCAACTGCAATCAAGCATTTGCGATAACCGGCAGTGAGTCTTTCTCATCGCTGTTTAGGAATTTTGGCCCACTCTTCTTTGCAGAATTGTTTTAATTCACCCATAATGGAGGGTTTCTGAGCATGAACCACCTTTTTAAGGTCATGCCACAGCATCTCAATTGGATTCAAGTCCGGACTTTGACTAAGCCACTCCAAAACCTTCATTTTTTTTTTTTTTTTTTTTTTTTAAGCCATTCAGAGTTGGACTTGCTGGTGAGTTTTGGATCATTGTCCTGCTGCAAGAACCCAAGTCTGATTCAGCTTGAGGTCACGAACTGATGGCCAAACATTCTCCTTCAGGATTTTTTGGCAGAGACTAGAATTCATGGTTCCAGCAATCAAAGCAAGTCGTCCAGGTCCAGAAGCAGCAAAGCAGCCCCAGACCATCACACTACCAACACGTTTGACTGTTGGCATGATGTTCTTTTTCTGAAATGCTGTGTTACTTTAAAGCCAGATGTAACGGGACACACACCTCCCAAAAAGTTCTGCTTTTGTTTTGTCAGTCCACAGAATATTTTCCCAAAAGTCTTGGGGATCATCAAGATGTTTTTTGGCAAAAGTGAGACGAGCCTTTTATGTTCTTTTTGGTTAGCAGTGGTTTTCGCCTTGGAACTTTGCCATGCATGCCATTTTTGCCCAGTCTGTTTCTTATGGTTGAGTCATGAACACTGACCTTAACTGAGGCCTGCAGTTCTTTAGATGTTGTTCTAGGTTCTTTTGTGACCTCTTGTATGAGTCATCGCTGTGCTCTTGGGTTAATTTTTGTAGGCTGGCCACTCCTGGGAAGGTTCACCACTGTTCCATGTTTTCTCCAATCATGGATAATGGCTCTCACCGTGGTTCGCTGGAGTCCCAAAGCTTTAGAAATGGCTTTGTAACCTTTTCCAGACTGATACATGTGAATTACTTTGTTTCGCATCTGTTCCAGAACTTCTTTAGATCGCGGCATATCGTCTTCCTTTTTGGGATCTTTTGGCCCACTTCACTTTGTCTGACAGGTTCTATTTAAGTGATCTCTTGATTCAACAGGTCTGGCAGTAATCAGGCCTGGCTGTGGCTAGTGAAATTGAACTCAACTTTCCCAAAAATGTGATTAACCACAGTTACTTCATGATTTAACGAGGGGGGGCAATTACTTTTTCACATAGGGCCATGTAGGTTTGGATAGTTTTTTCCCCCTTAATAAATAAAATCATTACTTTAAAACTGCATTTTGTGTTTACTTGAGTTATCTTTGTCTAATATTTGTGTAATATTTAAATTGTGACAAACATGCAAAAAAATAAAAAAATCAGGAAGGGGCAAATGCTTTTTCATTGCACTGTACATGTAAGTTGGTGTAGCATATATTCTGCCTTGTTGCGATAGTTGGGGAAAAAACTAGTAGGTCTATGGATTGATTCAAATTAGATTCTGAGCATACTTTGGGTAGAAAGGATGGGTTTTGTTCGTAGGGCTAACTCTGTCTTTGTGGAAAAGCGTACGAGGGGGCTTTATTGACAATTTAAGTGCGACATACATGCAAAAAAATAAGAAATCAGGAAGGGGCAAATGCTTTTTCATTGCATTGTACATGCAGTTGGTAGAGCACATATTCTGCCTTGTTGCCATAGTTGGGGAAAAAAATGGTAGGTCTATGGATTGATTCAAATTAGATTCTGAGCCTACTTTGGGTAGAAAGGATGGGTTTTGTTCGTAGGGCTAACTCTGTCTTTGTGGAAAAGCATATAGGGGGGCTTTATTGACTATGCTTGTAGCTCTGAAACTCTTCTAGGAGAAGTGATGGCCATCAGAAAGATTGTCTTCCAAGCTAAAAACTTTAGATCACAGGATGATGCAGGCTCAAATGGGGGAAGAATCAAACAGGATAAGACAAAGCTTATGTCTCATGGTGCTAGAGATGCTTTAAAAGATGGTCTTAATAAAACAGTTCCCTTAAGAAAAGCCTTGCAAAGTCTGTGGGACATCACATCTGGCCCCGATTCACCTATGTGGAAATTAGATATTGCTGCTAACTGAACTCAAGCAGTAGCTGCAGCTGCACCCTCATTAAATAGCTTTGCCAAGAATTCAAGAATGGAAGCTACAGGGGACAGAGATGGGATCAATGCAGTTATTCAAGGCCAAAGAAGAAAATCTCTTCCATCTGCTCACATATATCTTCCTCGTTGAAGCCTTATGAGATGAGATCAAGACGCGTTTCCCTGATGGAGAAAGGTTAGGGAGCCTGGCTATGTTTGGAATCGGAGCAGCCAAGCTGTCAATTTGAGGGTTTGAAGGGAGGGGTCGAACAACCCAGATGCATGAGTCAGAAGGTCCGGAATTGGGTCCAGAATCCACGGCTCCTGATGAAGATGAGGCCAAAGGAAGGGGAAACAGACTCGACGAGGCCAGTAAAGTGCAATGAGTATCAAATTGGCTTTCTGAAGAACTTTGGGTATCAATGGAAAGGGAGGGAAAGGCATAGAGGAGACTCAAGGGCCAATTGTGTACAAGTGCATCCCTTGGTGACTCCCTCGGGGGGGGATAAAGGCAAGATAGCTGCTGCATTTGGCATTCATGGTGGTGGCAAAAAGGTCGTGGCAAGGCTGGCCCCATTTGTGGAAAATCATTTCTGCTACTTCTTGTTTTAGGGACCACGCGTGAGGCATCAGAATCGCTCTGCTGAGTTTGTCTGCTATCATGATGGATTTCCCCGGGATGTGTACTGCTAACAGAAAGCGGTGGGAGGAGCATGCCCACTGCTATACTCTCATGGACTCCTGACAAAGGGGTTAAGACCTGGTTCATCCCTGTTTATGTACCACACAACCGACATGTTGTCTGTCTGTATTGCAATAGTTACTAATGGAAGTAAGTCTTGGAATGCTTGCAATGCTAGAAGTACTGCTTGCAATGCTAGAAGTACTGCGTCATCTCCAGGACACTGATGTGCAAATGGGTCTCGTGATCCTGCCAACTGCCTTGGACTGTCTTTCCCAGATAATGACCCCCACCACCCGGGAAATGTCCGTGGTCATTGTGGCTAAAGGTTGTGGAAAAACAAAGGGTCGACCTAATGTCACATGAGTGGAGTGACATCACCAACAAAGGTCTTCCTTGCAAGACTCCGTTACAATTTGGTGAGACGTGGGTAGTTCTTGCATGGACCACTGAGTGAATAGTAGTCACTGCAGGATTCTCATATGCAAACATGCTAATGGAATCAAGTTTACTGCTGTTGCCATGGCCCCCAAGATTTTCAAGACTGTTCCTGCTTGTACGTTTTTCTTGGAAAGTAGCATATAACTTGATGTTGTACAACTTGAACTCTTTAGAGGTGAAGTTTTGCCATCATTTTTGTTTTATCTAAATCTGTTCCTACAAAAACGATATGCTGAGATGGCAACAAAGCAGATTTTTCGTAATTTACTGTGATTCCTAGGTGATAGCAGAGCTGTAAGGTTGTTTCTTGCTTTTATTAGTAGATGCTCAGCGGTGGAGGTTAGGAACCAGTCGTCTAGGTACGGAAACACTCTGAATCCTAAGCATTTCACGTGAGCCGTGACCAATGCCATACACTTGGTGAACACTCTGGGGGCTGTAGTGAGACCAAAGGGCAGAGCTCAAAACTGGTAGTGACTGGCTCCCAGCTGAAAGCGCAAATGACTCTTGGACTGCCTGTCCATTTTTATGTGGTAGTACTCATCCTGGAGGTCTATAGAGCACATCCATACATCTTGTCCCAGAAAAGGGAGCACTGACTGCAGTGTTACTATCCGGAACTTTGACTTTCTTACTGATTTGTTTAATTTGCTAAGATCAAGGATGGGTCTGCAGTCCTCTGTTTTCTTTGGAACTAAAAAGAACCTGGAGTAAGTTCCAGATCCTATTTGGATGACTTTTGTCTAGCAACTTTTGTATTTCTAGAGTTGCCTGTTCCCTTTGACTGGGTGGAATGTCCAGGATGTTTTTTATGTTTGGGACAGGGAAAGAAAAGGGTATGGTGTAACCTCTGGATACAACGCTTTGTATCCACTTGTCTTTTATTTTTAGCCAGGCTTCTGCGTACAAAGATAAGTGACCCCCGACTGCCTCCGGAGACAGACAGGCAAGCTCTCCTTTCAGGAGCACTGAAAGAGCTTACCAAGGAAAGATTCCCTGTTGCCCTGATTTTGCGGACCCCCTCTGCCGCGTGGTTGGTGTCTTCCATTACTGCTTCCCCCTCTGTCCCTGGGGGAAGAATCACTGCATGCATCTTGGAAAGCTTTCTGGGATTTTCGGAGCCACATCTTTCCTCCTTTTTGGATAAGGTCTAGAAGGTAGGGAAAAATGGACTCCTACGGCAGAGAAAGGTTTTCCTTCTTGTTCACACCTGGTTAGCGTGTCTTTGACTTTTGACCCGAACAGGGATGAGACGTCGAAAGGGGTGTTAACAAATGGAGATTTAAAGGACTCTACAAAGTCACACAAGCACATCCAGGAATGTCTCCTTAGGGAAATTCCTGAGCCCACTGCCCTACTTGCTCCATCCACTGCATATGAAATGAGTCTCATGGAGGAGTTGACCACTGAATTTAAGGTGGAGAGCTGAGAGGATACCTTCTCTGATATCCATTCAGCTAGTGAACGTCTGAGATGCATCTCCTGGCTCCTTCAGGAGATCTTTCTGAAGTCTAGTAAAATGGGTAAGATAAATTCAGCGATCTGAGTGCAAAGGTTGCTGAAGAAAAGGTGCGCTTTCCGTATCTGCCAAGAAGGGGATCTAGCCAATTTTGAAGAACTCTGACCTTCCTCAATAAGTTCAGTTAAGGAGCCTTCAGCAAACCTCTCAAAAAGAGTTTATTCTTTCTTTCCAGCAGAACTCCATGGCTAAAGGAGTGACAGAACAGGACTCCTGCAAGTGAACTGCTCCAAGACAGTACACAAACGGTGTGACAGTCAGTCGTCGACATTTTTTGACTACATTTCACGTATTTCTTGAACCCAGAGGATTTAGTTTCCTTGGGATCCTTAGACATTATAGCTGTGACTAACAGCAGCAGCAGCTAACTACAGAAAAAAATATATATTCTTATACCAGCACTACTTTTTATTTTACTTTTTTTTTAAGAACAGAAGCAAACATGTCAAAAAAAAAAAAAACCTCAGAGAAAAATCCCTTCAATTAGATTGGAAAAAAGGCAGTTCTCTAAATTAAACGAACATGCCTAAAGTTATGGAAGTATGGAAGGGAAGAAAGGCCCTCTAAATTAAACGGGTAATGGCAGTCCTCCAAATTTAAACGAGCTTGCATGGTAAATTCAAAGGGAACAAGGGGGAAAAAACCTCAATGTCACAACAGCTCTCTAACTTAAACGAGCCTGACTATAAAGGTAAAAGGAAGGGAGCCCTCTAACTAAAAACGGGCTTAAGAAATATTAATTTTAAGCCGAATAAGGAAAATGCCTAGAGAAGAAACGACCGCCAACAGCAAAACAAACAGAAGCGAACATACTAAAACTAACAAACACTAGTAGAATATAACTATATTAATCAACTGACGGTTATCCAAAAAAGAAGAAAGAAATTTCACTTAGCCAGAGCCAGTATAGAAACACCCAATCTTGTTTAGCGGCAAACGAGATCTGGGGAGCTTTCCAAGAGCATGATGGGATAGGGTTACAGCAACGAGCTAGTGGAAGGCCTCGAGCTTTGTATCAGGCCGAGTCGGAACAGAGGATTGGTTCTGAACCAACCAGTTAAGAATGAAGGCGAGATAGGACAACATCACATCAGTACTTTTAAGCTGGGTGACTTCTGATAAAATAATGGGTATACGTCAATCGCTGCTGACTTTGAGCATGTTACTGGTCAAAAAAGCAATAACTAAGAAACAAGGGAAAAAATGAAAATTCTGCTGGGGGGGGGGGGGTGATATTTTTGAGATAATGTAGAAAGTTAAAGGGAGAGAAATGCATACAATGGGTAGAAAGGTTTCCAAGAGGGACAGAGAAATGGAAATTTTGTGAACAACTGCTTGGAAGAGAGGATGAATGATGTGTTATCAGTGAAAGGGGTATTTTAGATGAATGAAAAGGCCATCTGGAGGTAAGTTAGAGAAGGAAACGGGCAAGAATATTTACAAAGGGAATTAATTTAGATAGGTAAATTAGCTGGCGGGAACAAAACAGGCTTGGCTCCTTCTACCACCTGTAGCTAGAAAAGATTGACATTACTCTGCAAATAATTTGTAACTAAACGAGTTATATTAGAGAGTTAAATATCATTGTTGGATATGACACATGTCAGTTCATATCATGCAGAGGAACATTTTAAAATAATGTTGTCCCTGCTTTAAAATTGTGAACCACAACACAGGAAAAATAACTGAGTGAATTTTGCTTCTGGGAAATGGCTATATTTTGGGGACACTGTTCAACAGGTTGATGGCAGACAAAGTTTTAAAGGAAACAGTTATTGTATTACTTCTATGTTGATCATAATACGAGTTCCGGGCTGTGTCTGGATGTAACAGTTAAGGATTGGAATGCAGTGAAGGTACAGAATGGAACCAGCCACTACTGATCCTGAAAACCATGCACCATGCATACGGACTGTACTGGTTGTACTCATTTATTAATTACTGTTTAAATTACCAAAAGAGTATCAAAGTTGAATCATCCAGGAAATCAGCAGTAGCGGTTTGAGACTGGGGTGCATCAAACTCCCCTTGTCTTGTGCAAGTAAAATACATTTACCTCTGTTGAAAACTGGCTTAATAAAAAACAGCTTATCCTAAACCCTAAAAAAACTAAAATGTTACTCTTCCCACCAAGATCATTTTCACACTATAAAGTTACCTTGTCCATCTTTTCTCTGAATACAGTTATCAAAGTTAATCCTTATACTAAATTCCTGGGCATGATTATAGATGACCAACTGAAATTTGATCAGCATGTTCACCACTGTATTAAAAAGACATCAAAAATTGGGATTACTGTATCGGAACTAAATTCCTTACACCAGATGCTAAGTTATCCCTGGCTAGGGTTTTCCTTCTGCCTTGCCTTCTCAATGCTGCTCCCACCCTCACAAACTTACAATCTACTTTTTGTCCCAACTTGAACAAATAGATAATAAAATGGCAAGGTCTGATACAAACCATGGTACCTTGTAAGTCACATCAGTGCACTGCTCTAAAACAACTTCTATGGCCAGAATTCCCTCAGCAAATTCTTATCTCTCAGCTAAAGATTGCTCACTCTGTCCTATATAAACCTTCATCTTGCCCATCCCTCTCTTTCCTTGTTTCTTTTTATACCCCCACCAGATCTCTCAAGAGCTCTGGAAAACTTATTCTAGATATACATAAACCTAATAAAAATACTGGAAAACTACTTTATAATTGCAATGTTTCTCTAGACTGGAACAAATTTCATGGCTATATTAGAAACATCCCAAACACAAAAAAATTCAAAAGGCAACTAAAACTATTTCTTTTAAACTCAAATACCTGCCTGTGCTTGGTGCCTACTTGAACCCTCCACTTTCTCTCACTTTTTTCTTTCTTCCTTAGATTCATTTTATTAACCTTACAGTTAGGTGTCCTATGTATCTGCCTTCCTCTTAAATTTAGTTATACTTTTGTAGTAGTATGACTACTTACTATCCACTACACGATAAATATACGTTTATTTGTATGTTGTTCCTTTGCTTTTTGTAATTTTTTTTACTTTTTCTACACTTTCACTTCAAATGAATTTTTATTTCACATTCTATGCCTTTCATAAATCATATATTCTGTACTTTTAATATTGACTTATATAGGGTTATTCTAGTTTCTTTTTTTATAACTGCATTTTTTATGTATATTATATCCTTTGTTTTTCAGTTTTACTATATTGTAAAATTGACATTATTTATCTTTAATTAAAATTTTATTTAACTTTACTTCTCGGGTCTCCACTGAAAATGGGCTTCTTACTCAGCTGGACTAATCCAGTTAAATGTCAACTAAATAAATAAATAAATAAGTAGGTAGGTAAGTTCAGTCTGTGGGTAAGCTTGTGGTTAACTGTCCTTGGCCAATTCCATAAGAAGGAAGAAAGTACAATTGTGTAAGTAACGCTTACCCATAACAATACTGTAGATGTTCAAATTCCTCATTGCTGAAGTAGCCTTTAGGCTATACGGATTTGTGTCTTATCCAAGACACAACTGAACAGCTTCCACAACCTCTGGCTCCTTCCCACAGTTTCACTTTGACTGCTGACTGAGCAGTACTGTGGATGGAAAATCAGCAAAGTGAAAGATCTTCAGGATTTTCTTGTACAAAAGTTAAGGAAGAACATACTCATCCTGAACTACAAAAATAAGAAAAAAAAATATATCCTATTAACTATATACAGAAAAAGAGGGGGGTTAGAGAGTGGGTGTAGTTACTGCAGCAGTGTGGAATTTGAATATTTAATGTTGTAGGTAACTGCGAGTCACACACCTGTACCATGTTCATCACTCCCACTGCTATAATAGCCTTTAGGCTATATGGATTGATTACCAAAGCCTATCCAACCTGAGAGGAAGGAGGGAAATGGATGCAGGGGACCCTGGCAAATGGTCCTTGCAAAGCCTGTCCTGGATTTACAAAAAGAATACAGTTTATAATGCCTTACAAAGGTATGTACATAGGACTATGTAGCTACCTCCCGAATACTTGAAATTCACCCGTTTCCAATATGCCACAGAAAAGGCCCTGGTAGAGTGAGTCTTGATACTGCCTAAAACTCATTTAATGTGGTGGGGGTAACAGCAGAGGACAACCATCTGGAAATACTCTGTTGGCATATGGGTTGTTCTTTCTCTGTCCAAACATAAGCAACAAACAGCTGATCACCTTTTCTAAATTAAGTGGTACTGCCAAGACACCACTTCAGCTGTCTATGCATGTCCAGAGTATGTATAATCCTTTTTCCCTGGTTCTGAGGATCTGGAGAGAACACTGGCAGATTGATGGCTTGAGTCAATGCAAACAACCTTGGCCATAAATGAGGGATATGTTATTAAATGAGACACTAACTTTATGAAAAACCAGACAGGGTTCACCCACCATGAGAGCCTGCAACTCAGATACTCTTCTTGAGGATTATCAAAGCAATGTGAACAGTTTTCCATGTAATGAGCCTCTGCGTGATGTGCATTTTCAAATGAGATATGGTTAACTTCCAGGATAAAGTTAAGATCCCAGGAAGGAGCATCCTGTTTACATGGAAGATCTCAGCTGTAAACTCTTTTAAGAAAGTGTTTTATCAAAAACATAGAAGATACTGGAGGACTGCTGGCCAAACATGCTGAAATGGCCTCAAGATGTGCCACGACAGAGGAGCAAGAGAGGCCAGAGACTAGTAACTTGCACAAACAACCAAGTTATCCATGGTACATACTCCCTGATAGGGCCATGGTTATTGGCTAAGCATCAACTAGAAATTGTTTTCCAACTGCCAATATAAAATTTCCTAGATGCAGGTTTTTATCCCTCTTTTAGTATCTGCTGTATATTATCTGAAAAGAGGTACATAAAAGGAATTAGAACTGACACATCCAAGCAGTTAACAAAAGCTGTTTGAGACTTCAGTGCATTAAACTCATCTTGTATAAGTAGGTCCAGTTTGTGAGGAAGATTGTAGCAATTGCCCTTGGCCAATTAGGTAAGAAGGGAGGAACCAATGTTGCGTGGGCCAAAAGAGAGTCACCACAATGATCTTTGGAGAGTCCTTCTGAAGCTTTAAAATTACTCTGGATATCAGTGGAAAGGGTGGAAATTCATATACAGCAACATTCTCATCCATGGGAATGAAAATGCATCTTTGTTTTAGGCCTGTTTACTGGGAGGCCTGTCGCAGAATTTGTTCAGCAGTGGGTTTGGAAAGAAGGCAAAGAGATTAATTTGAAGTGTTCTACACAGCTGTGTAAGTTAAATTTGCTTTCATGAGGGAATGTCCTTGTCCACTTCAGCTAGTCTGACACTATATTTTGCTCTGATTGTATGCAAGATGCTTGAAGAGTTAAAGAGTGCTGAAGAGGTACCTCCCCAACCATCGTAGCCAGTCTGCACAGAAGGTATGACCTGTACCTCCTTGCTTACTGATGTACCATACCACTGTGGCGGTGTCTGTAATCACTTGGAGAGGTCTTTCGGACCACAGCATCATTGCCAACATATCTTTGATATTAGTATGCATTAGTCTGTCTGATGAACCCCATGGGCCTTGCACCTTTACTGCCACTGAAATTGCCCCACTCCGAAGAAAAATCTGAGGTGTCTGTAGTTACAGATTGGTTTGGAGGTACAGGAGAAAAGGGAACACTTGAATTTGGTTGTATTTTGAAGTCTCCTCTAATGCATTTTTTTAACAGAAACCACCAAATCTTTCCCATGTGTAGCCTGGCAAAAAGAATCATGGATGTCATGAACCTCTGATCCTGAAAATATCTGGCTGAAGTCTGTGACTGACAAACTTCCACATATGGACCTAAAATTAATAATTCTATATACATCAAAAATGGAAGAAAATTTTCTTTTAACAAATCTGTCAAAATCTTCCCCTGCTTGTCCGCAGACAAAGGGTTAGAAGGACACCCAGAGCCTATCCCCAGATGACAAAGATGTGGAAATGGCTGCAGAGTCAGGCCTAAGGTGACAGAATCAATGAATGAAAGACATGCTTATAAAGTCTGTTGAGAAACTTTATACAGCCTGTTTTTTGGGGGACTGAAGGCTTTCAATTAGGATTGCTACAGGCAGCATTAAACACATCTTCTAAGGCTGGCACAAGTGGAGGAATAGGCTTAGAATGACAAATAACCACTTGAAACAGATATCACCTCAGTTTATGGGAAATCATTCATTTGTTTCCATAAAAACACTTCATTCATCCTGGATATAATTTGAGAAAAGGAAAATTCCTCTAAAGGAGGTTGTGAGGACCATGTTTCTTCTAAATCTGAGACTTAAGCTTGAGAATCTGCAAAAAGCCCTGTCCCAGTCTATAGTAGACCCATATGAAATGCCTTAATCATGTTTGTTTCTGCTGACCTGGTATGCAGGTACTGTACTCAAGAGTACCAGGATTAAAGTACAGTTATGTAAAATTCTACAACAGTAGAGGTCCTTCGCTTCACTGCAGCAGTATTTTTTACCACAGGGATCTCCTGTCAAGGATAGCCCAATGTCCGGCCAGTATACTAAAGCCTTTTTATTGGTCCCATATGTCACATGTATGCTCCCTATGCAAGGCGTAGGGCATAAATGTGATGTATGGACGCAAACACTCAGAAATGAAAAAGCCCCAGAAGGAAAAGAATAACCTTGGGGACAAAGGAGAACATGAACATCCAGAAGGAAAAGGGGCAGAAAGAAAGGGAAAAGGACCTCTCAAGCTAGGAGGGCAACAAAACTACAAGGCAAGAGCTAGAAAAGAGGGGATGAAGGGAGGGACTGAATACTGCAACACTGAAGAGAAGGGCATCAACTGTTATAGTAAGATTTTTACATAACTGTACTATGTCCTTCCATATCACTGTTGTAGTATTCTTTACCCAGAGTGACTAAAAGAGATAAGAGGAAGCCTGGGAGGAGGAAGGCACAAACCCATGCAGGATAACCCTGACACAGCTTGCCCTGGCCGTGGAAATAATATTAAACTTGTAATGTTTAGTGAAAGCATGAACAGAGGACCAAGTAGCAGCCTCAAGGATGGAGCTGATATCCAAACCCTCACAAAAGGCACCAGAGGAGGCAAATGCCCTAGAAGAATGTTCCTTTACAGATGAGGAAAGAGATTTGCCATGAAAATAACAACTAAAGGAAATGGCCTTAGAAATCCAGAAAGAGATGGTTTACTTAAAAACAGCCAAACCCAAAGTCCTGGGATGAAAAGAAACAAAAAGCTGCTCAGATTTGTAAATTACTTTAGTATTAACTAAACAGTATTTGAGCTGTCTATGCAAATCCAAGGTGTGAAGAACCTTCTCACTGGCAGCCTGCAGAAAAAGGAAAAAAGTAAGTAACATAGACTGATTAAGGGACATCTCAGTGACCACCCTGGGGATAAAAGAAACATCAGTACGAAAAGATACCCTGTCTCTATGAGGAACTGAAAAAAGGAGGAATAGCCATGAGAGCCTGAAGTTCAGACACACTCATGGCTGAAGAAAGAACCAAAAGAACAGTCTTCCAAGTACAATATTGTAAGGAAGCTGAAGAAGCAGTCTCAAAAGGAACCTGGATCAATTTTTCAAGTTCAAAACTGAGGTCCCAAGAAGGTGGAATAGGCTTCCTGGGAGGACTGATATGAACAGCACCTTTAAGAAATTGCTTGATCCTAAAAGTACAGTTGTGTACCTGCCATAAATGTAGATGTTTGAGTGTATTCACTATTGCAGTCATTACAATTGGGTTATCCTGCTGGCAGGCTACCCGCAGTCGGCCTGAATTCCAAAGTCTAGGTCCGGCGTAGGTTGCTGTCGCCTCCTCCCTGACGTCAGTGCTCCAGGGGTATAAAAGATGCAGCCGACGCCATTTTCTTCAGTTTTTCTTGCCCCAGATGTCAGGTGCCCCCAAAAGGGAAGGCTAAAAATATGTCAATAAAGCATGCATGCACCAAGTAACAAGTTTCCTTCATCTACAAGCAAATACACCACATAGGTTGTATAGAATAGAGAAGTACAGATAAGGTCCAGCATAGATAAGGGGGATGGTGGGAGGGTAACCTGGACTGCAACAGTGAATACACTCGAACATCTACATTTATGGTAGGTACACAACTGTACTATGTTCATCGTGTTTCACTGTTGCAGTCATTACAATTGGGTTGAATCACTAAGCTAAGGTTGGGAGGCTGGAACTAAATACAATTAGGAGTGGCTATGAGGCCCTGCAGGACTGCAGTGGCAAAGCCTGCCCTGGATTTGGAGTAGAGTGGTAAGTGGTAGTGCTTTGCAAAAGTGTGCACTGAACTCCAGGTTGCAGCCTCTAAAATGTCTTTGGTTGGCACTCCTCTGAGAAAGGCTGCTGAAGTGGCTGCTGCTCTGGTTGAATGTGGCCTAATGCCCTTAGGCACTGATTTGCCATGTTGACAATAGCATAAACGAATGCAGTGACTTATCGACTTTGAAATGGCCTGCTTTGAGATAGTCTTTCCTTGTGATCCTGCAGCATCTGCTACCAGTAACTGCTCAGTCTTTCTGAAAGCTTTGGTTCTGTCCAAGTAGAAGCGCAGCTGTCTGTGTATGTCCAAAGAATGCAGAAGTTTCTCACCCTTATTCTGTGGGTTTGGATAAAAGGTAGGCAAATTAACAGTTTGGTTGAGGGCCACACTGGACACTACCTTAGGCATAAAGGTGGGGTTTGTCCTTAGAGAAACCCTATCTGGATGGAAAATGATAAAAGGTTCCACAGCCATGAGTGCCTGTAGCTCTGAGACTCGTCTTGCAGAGGTTATTGCTAGGAGCAGAGCTGTTTTCCATGATAAAAATTTTATATCAGCTGTAGCGGCTGGCCCAAAAGGAGACAGAGTGTGTTTTTCCAAGACATAATTGAGGTCCCATGCAGGTATTGGTGATCTCCTTGGAGGCCGTAAGTTTTTGGCTCCTCTGAGGTACTGCCTTAATAAAGGATGAGAAAAAATAGGTGTCTTTGTATTGTAATGAGCTGAAATAGCAGAGGCATGAATCTTAATTGATGAAAAGGATAGGCCTTTGTCCGGCATCTCAGTTAAGTATTGCAAAATCTGAGGGCTATTTGGAACAATCATGTCAATTCCTTGTGCCTGGTTCCAAGCACAGAATCTCTTCCATTTTTCAGCATAAGATTTTCTGGTACTGGGCCTCTTGGCCTCCAGGATAACATCCATCACCGCTTTAGAGAGAGGTGTGTTTTGAAAGACTACATTATCCGCCATGCTGCCAGATTTAAGGTCCTGAGTTGGCTGTGCAGGATATGATTGTTTTGTTGGGTCAGTAAGTGAGGAATTTGAGGTAATGTTCATGCTGGGCATTGAGTCAAGTTCCTTAGGATTGGGTACCAGTGCTGGCGGGGCCAGTCTGGGGCAATCAGTATAATGTTTGGCTTCTCTTGTCTGACCTTTAGGAGAACCTTGGGGAGGAGAGGCAGTGGGGGGAAAGGCATATACTGTTAAGTTTTTCCAGCTGAAAGATAGAGCATCCACTTTCCATGCTTGCTTGTGATAAGTCCTTGTGCAGAATCTCTGTAAATGGCAGTTATGAGGGGAGGCAAATAGATCTATGTCCGGGCATCCCCAATTCCTTGTTATCATGTTGAAGACTTGTGGATCCAATTTCCACTCGTGGGGATCCATAAGGTTTCTGCTTAGTTCGTCTGCCACAGTATTTATCTTTCCTGGCAGGAATTGTGCTTGCAGATGTACTTGGTAAGTCAATGCTGTGTCCCACAAGGTCATGGCTAGTCTGCAAAGGGGGTAGGAATGTGTGCCTCCCTGCTTGTTTATGTACCACATGACTGTAGTATTGTCCGCCTTTATCAGTAGTTGTCCTGGATGAAGCAGATCCTTGAAGGCTGTCAGGGCATTCTGAACAGCTAGCTTCTCTTTTTGATTGATATGTAGATGCATTTGGATTGCGGACCATGAGCCCTGAATACATCTTCCTGCCATGTGGGCCCCCCCAGGCATAATCTGAAGCATCTGTTGTAAATGTCTGCCCCTTGTTGTGGTGACAGGCCTTTGCCCACCATCGAAACTCCTGTTGCAGGCAGAGAATGAGTGTAACTATTGTTTCCAGGCTGTGGCAATGTTGAGTCCAAACACTTTTTAGATACCATTGTAGTTTCCTCATATGCAGTCTTGCATATGGAATTAGAATGCAGGATGCCAGGAAGCCCAAAGACTGCAGAATTTTTCTTGCAGTTAACTGGGTGTTTGTTGCCAACATTTTGAAATAAGTAGTCAGTTGTCTTTGTTTGTCTGGCGTGAGATAAGCCATCTGGGCAGTTGTATTTAAGCTTGCACCCAGGAATATTATCTCTTGAGAGGGTACAAGTTTTGATTTCTTTTTGTTTACTGTGTACCCTAGGCATGTTAATAATCTTTTAACAAACGCCAGATGCTGTAGTAGTATGTCCTTGTTCTCTGCTTGAATAAGGCAGTCGTCCAAGTAAGGATATATTTGTATTCCTCTTTGTCTGTAAAATGCAATTACTGGTGCCAGGCATTTTGTGAAGACCCTGGGCGCAGTAGAGAAGCCAAAGGGCAGTGAAGAGAATTGGTAGTGCATTGAGCCAGCTATGAATCTGAGCTATCTTCTGCATGATTGTCTGATTGGGACATGCAGGTATGCCTCTTTTAGGTCTAAAGTAACAAGCCAAGCCTTCTTGCCCAGAATGGGCAGGAACTGCTGCAGAGTCAACATTTTGAATTTTGGAATATCCAGGTATGTGTTTAGAATAGATAGGCCCAGTATTGGCCTCCAGGCTTTGTCCTTTCTGGGCACCATGAAAAGCCTTGAGTAAAATCCTTGTCCCTGCTCTTGCTGTGGTACTTGCTGAATGGCCCTCATGTCCATTAGGGATGAAACTTGCTTTTGTGCCTCTGCCCATTGATTTTTTTGGCAGGTCTGTCATACCATTTGCCCTTGGCAGGGTGTGAAAGTGGAACCTGTAACCTTGTGACACTATGTTCAAGACCCATTTGTCCTGGGTGATTAGGTGCCAGTTTTGAGAAAAAAAAGTGCTAGTTTTCTCCCTAAAGGAGCTGCCAGAAGATAAGTGCTTGGCGCTGGCAGGGGAAAGTCATTGGGACTGCTTTCTGTATGGCTGTGACTTTTCTCCACTTTTGGAGGTAGAAGCACCCCATTGTTTAGACCTGTATGAGCCTTGGGGCAGGGATCTGCCTCTAGGGCATCTGTATCTGCCTCTTTGTGGCCTGTCTGACACTGGAAAGGACCAATTCTTTGTAGGTGAGTGTCTGCTAAATCTTGGAGGCTGTACCTGTAAGAAACCCTCGAATGTTTGCATAGATTTGGCTTTGTCCTCCAATTTCTTCAACACCTCTTCTGCTTTAACACCAAACAAGGTATCATGCTGTAATGGAGCATCTAATAATTTTGCTTTAACATGATCAGGCAGATTCTGTTCCTTTAACCAAGCATACCTCCTAATGACAGAACCCGTAACAGCGGCTCTGCAGGAGGCCTCCAAAGAATCAAAACCACATTGTAAAGTATGCTTTCCAACTTGTTCAGCTGCATGCAATAAATCCTGCATTTCTTTATTTTCTGCACATTCAGAATTTGTCAACATTTTCTGTTTAAGTAGTAACATAATGTATTGCTGATATTTAAGCATATGAAACTGACAATTTAAAGCCCTTACAGCCAAGGTAGCAGAAGTGTAAATCTTTTTCCCCATCTGTCCAGTGCCCTGGAATCTCTGTCAGAGGGGGTAGGGTTTTTTGCAGTGGAAGCCTTGACCCCCTTGGGACCCCTGAGAGATAGTTTCAGGGTCAGCAGCAGGGTTTTTAAAAAGAAATTTGTGGGAGTCTGGAACCCTGTAGTATCTGTCTGGCTTAACAGGGGCTGGAGGTAAGGAGTCAGGAATCAGACTGGACTCTGAAAATACATCATCTACAATGTCTAGCACAGGTGGAATAGCAAGGGGCCTGTGCTGGGGCAGTAAAAGAAAGTCTCTGAGCCTTTTCTTAGATTCCGAATAATCTTGCCTCTCCCAGTGGAAATGATCCCTCATGGTATGCAGTGTTTCCCCAAAAGAATAATCCTCAGGAGGAGAAGTTGAAGGGATAGATTATTCAGCATCAGAATCCTCATAAGGAGGAAGAGAGTATTTCCTGATCAGAAGAGGAATCAGATGAAATGGAAACCTGATCTAAAGATTTATATTCTATCTCTTGCCTAGGCCTCTTGTCAGGAGGGGCATGAGAACCCCTGATCAAAGTAGACAGGTCTTTGGCCATTTTGAGCATCTGTTTTTTAGGCATGGAGGCCTGCCCATGGGGCTGTTGTACTTGTTTCTTTGTCTTTAAAGCTGCTTTAGTCTTTGCCTTTGAAGCTGAAGTCATTTCCACATATAACTGTGTAGGCCTGAAAACGCCCTCAGAAGCCGATGCCTGCTCAGCGGCTCCGGACCCATCTGAGGAAATGGTTTCCGAAGGTCCAATACCTTGAGTTTCTGTAGGCCTGGTTGACTCAACATGGGAGATGGTATCGGCCTGCGGCACTAAAGTAGCGGTCGTCAGAGGCTGTGAAAGCGCCTCACTGAGAACCGGCGACTGGCCTAGAAGAAGCCTCGTCTGTTTTGGACCTCGGATGCCTGTCCTTTTCTTTTTCTTTGCATTTTTTGTAAACTCCAGTAGTCGGCTGTTCCGACAGCATTATGTAATTAAATCTTCTGCCAAAGTAGTGAAATGCAAAATCGTACCGACGCTTAATAGTGCATTGGTTAAATCTAGCACAAAACCGACAACTAGCAACGTCGTGGTCAGGGCCTAGGCAAGGAATGCAATAAAAATGAAAATCCTTATGAGGTACTTGCTTCCCACAAGAAATACAATTTCCCCAACGGGGTACTTAGCTTTTAATGAAGACTTCGGATCTGAAATTCAAACTTGAAAATCTCAGGAGTCAGCCGACCGGCACTTGCGAACTGCTTTTGCTTCGGGCACCACGTGGCAAGAAAGACTGAAGAAAATGGCATTGGCTGCATCTTTTATACCCCTGGCGCACTGACATCAGGGAGGAGGTGACAGCAACCGATGCCGGACCTAGACTTTGGAATTCAGGCCGACTACGGGTAGCCTGCCAGCAGGATAACCCAACTGTAATGACTGCAACAGTGAAACACGATGAACATCAGAGAAGTCAGAGGATTCAAGAGCAGACAAGCAGAAACTGCTGACAGGTAAGCTTTCACTGAAGAATATGCCAACCCAGGATGGAGCAGATCATACAAGTAAGACACAGAACCAGAGGCACCGCCGTGGATAAGGGAGACCCTGATGGTGAGAGAGGCACCAGACAGAAAATATTTTCCATTTGGACACGCATGATTTTCTGGTAACGGGTTTCCTGGCCTCCTCCAAAACCCAGCAGATGTCCTCAGCCAGCACAGCAGAAAAGCATCAAAGAAGTTCTCCTTTGTCCCTTCGTGGTATTCTGTTTCTCCTGAGGATTTTTAGTTTTGACAGTGATAGAATCTCAAAGTCTCAAAGGTAACTAGTCTCCATGAAAGCTCTTTCTTTGGAACAAGAAACATTCTAAACTAAAGACCTTTTCCCTCTTTGATATAAAGATAATAGTTCTATGATTCCTAGGGACAGCACATTTGAAGAACCTAAGGGGAAAAAAAATCAGTCTGGTTCACGAGATAGGGAAACATTCTCCTGAATGGAGATATGTATATCCAGTGCCAAATGTAACCCAAAAGAACCACTTTCACCACCCACAGTCTGATGCAATACGCTGCCAAAGGAGAAGAGTGAGAGCCAGTTTCTAGGACAGATTTAAAGATACAAGGACAAAAGGTGAGGGTGAAAACTGCTGCTATAGTCAACTCTGAAGGATTAGACTGTCTTTTTCTGAAAGGGTCCCCATTTTTTTTTTCTCTTCCTGCAACCGCTTTTCTGTTCCCTGTTTGTCAGGAGATGGCAGGAACTGCTTATTTTGCCTTTTAAAGGGAGTAGAGGATTTGAGAGACTTGTAAAGTGTAAATTCAAAGATCTTAGAAACTCCCTGAATTAATATTCCCTCTTTCAAATTATCTGAAAACCTGAGTAGCAGAAGGACTAAACAAAACCTCCTTATCTAAAGTAGATTTGAAAATCTCAGACTTTACTTCAGTCAGCAAACTTCTGGTTGTATACCTCCATAAAACTGTTGTAGTGGCCCTAGCTACAGTAGTTGCACAATCATACATACTTTTCAAAGAATGTTTACATATTTCAGAGAGGTTGAAAAAAGGATTCACACAGGAAATACCTTCTGAAGGAAGTGTGATAAGAGTATTTTCTCAAACAGTCTACACAGTTAAGAATAAACTTCCACATATGTTTCTTGGCAGTTAAGAATTCTCTACTCTAATGTGGAAGAGAAAATTATTTTATCAAACCTGATAAATACCTTACCTTTAGGAGAAGGGTTAGTATTAACTAAGAGCCTGTGTGTGCAGCTGGCAACGAGGTTGAACTAAAAACTCATAATATGAATAATTAATTATAGCCATTCCATAAAAATTTATAAAAAAAAACAAAGGGAAAAAGCACCAATGACCTACAAAAATAGAATACAGAACCAGTTTACCATGCAAGTGATTTTAACTTAAGAAATAAAATAGGGAACCAGTTTATCTACTGATGGATTTTAACTTAAGAATACACTTAATAAACTGTCATTGAGTCCTGGGGGAGTATGAGCATTAAGTCTAAGCTGCCAGGCTAATTCTTTTTCATCCAATTTCAAGGATGATGGGTCCCCCCTATCATTTTCAGCTATTCTGTCAATAGCAAAAAAAAAAAAGAAACTCATGAGTAGGGTTAACTTTCACATGTCTAGCCAGAGCATTGTTCAAGTTCATTTTATTAAAATTATAAACATGCTCATAAATCCTATGCTTCAAAGACCTCGCCGCCTTGCTGACATAAAAAGCTGGACAGTTCCGACAAATACTCAAATAAACAACTCCCCTTGACTCGGAGTTAAATCTCCCCTTAACTGAGAACTATTGGCTCCGCACGGTGAAGGTGTTAGCAGTATTAATATATTTACTGTCAGAAAAATATGTATTAATGTGTGTGCTTAATGCTAATTAGAAACTAAATGAGTTAACACGTTTTTCATTCTATTTTATATGCACTATTTTATATACAGCTGAATTTCATATGAGACTAAAAGATGCTTTTGAAACTGCAGTGTGCTTTCTGAAACATGCAAGATGCCCTCTGACCTAGTAATTGCTAGCACAGCAATATTCATGTTTATGCCTTTCGGAAATGTACTTGAGAAGCAGGTGATTATCTGCTAGGTCAGGAAGCAAAGAATGAACAATGCTATATTCTGTAATGTAATGATTTTAAACTATCAGCTCTGTTCGAAGTATGAGAACACGCACAGCTGCAGAAGTTAGAGATAACATAGACAAAGGACTGTTGGAGAAATGAACTGCAATCTATACTTGCTTTGTGCTCAAATTAGCCATAGTACCTTGAATGGTAACACTGCATATATCTAACCAGTGGTAGCCAAGGCCACGTTGTTTTTCTTAGGAAGTTTCTCACAAAAATTGATAGTACAAGCAGAAAATCATATAAACAAGCACTACGAAATGATGATGTTAAAACTTGTGATTTACTACGTCAGCTTGGTAGGCAATGTCTTATTAGAAAATGTATAAAAATGCCTGCATTTCCTGATTCTAGTTAGACAAACTCTGTATTAGCACGTTTTTCTCTCCTTGCTGCAAGATTAAAGTGCCTTAACCTGAACCTACCGTGTATTGATAATTTTTAAAGTATATTTTTCCTTTCACATTTACACAACCGGCAACTCCCACATTTCAACATACCACAATGTGGAGAATATTTAAAGGACATACAACTTTCCAAAATTGCTTTCAAATTCCAACCTCTCCTAAAGACCATTTTGTTGCGTCAACCACCTTATCCCGGATGGACGCATCCTCATGCAAGAAGCACCAATTCTTAATCAAAATAGATCTTAATAATGGTGCATCCAATGAAAAAGTAGTGATAAAACCAGTATTAGTGCCACTAGTAATCTGCAACTGTGGGGACTCCCTATTCATCACTGTACCAGTTAACTCACCAGCAACACCCTACCCTACAAATGATACCAGGGGACCATCCTCAAAGGGGCTCACAGCTTGTTCAGTCAAGTCCCGTGCTAAACTACGTACAATCTCCTGCCCAACATTTCCAACTCCAAATAATATTGGTTTAAATATCCCATTAGTTCTTTTAGCATGAACCTCGCTAACCAACTGGTTCACAAGTCTCAGTGGGTATCCCCTATTAAGGAACATTTCTCTCAAGAGGTTACACTCCTCCAGGAAATCAAATTCAAGGGACACCATCCTGGACACTCTAACTGGCCCCTAATGACCACTCTCTTCTGATGGTAGAAGTGGGAACTGGTGAAGTGTAGAAAGGCATTAGAGTACGTAGGTTTCCTAAAAATCCTTGATGTATATCTCCCATTAGTCCTATCCTTAGTGAGTTCAACATCCAAATAAGCTATTTTTTTACTTTGGAAATCACACAAAAAACTAGTAAACCCTGTAATGTGGTCAACAAAATCCAATGCCATGGGCCGGTCACCCTTCCACATGACGAAAATATTATCCAAATAACGGGTGTACCACACAACCCTTTGCTGAAAGGTGTCATCTCTAAACAAAAAGTTCTCCCAGTGGGCCACAGTGTTCGCAAAAGTGGCACCACATGGTGAGCCCATGGCAATGCCAGCCTTTTGTAAGTAAAATTATTTATTAAATATAAAGAAATTGTTGCTGAGCACTAAGTCCAATAGGTAATCAATGAGATTAATGGTCGAGCCATCCACTCTTTTATCCACCAAAAAGTCCCTCACCCAATTACTCCCTATATCCTGAGGGATAGTGGTGTATAAATCTCGGACATCGATAGTCAAAAAGTTAACCATCACTATAGGGTAATTTATTAATAGCCTCCAGAAATGCCCAAGAATCTCTACAAATGTGAGGCTCCCCTATAAGTACCTGCTTTAATTTACTATCAATAAATTTAGCACATCCGTAGGTAACTGATTGCCTACCTTCCACAACTGGACGTAGCAGAGGGTCATCCAGATCCTTATGGATTTTTGGCAGGCCAAAAATAATGGGCACAACTGGACTAGTGACATTCAAGTAGTTATATAAATCAATATCCACAGAACCATCAATAAACAAATCATTAATAAAACTTCTAATACGCTGGTATGCCCCATTAATTTCATTTCTAGAAACTTTCTCATATGCCCCACTGGACAGCAATAAACGCATTCTCCTAATGTAATCAACATTACTCATAAAAATGAACCCCCCTCCCTTATCAGGTTTAATAATACGAATGCCAGCGAATCTCAAATCAAACAACGCATCCCTTTCAGGGGGTAAAAGATTATCAATATGATTACAATGGGCGGATTTATTGTTCAAAAGGCACCTGATGTCATTTTCACACAATTTCTCAAAAAGCAGAATGAAGGTCTGCAAGGGAGGGTTAAAGATACTGGCAATTCTAAAGTCATTCGTCAAATTACTAGAATCGCCAAGTAAAGAATATAAATTAAGCTTCCTAGTGAAGCATTTCAAGTCCACCAAAGTTCTCACCAAGTCACTTCGTGCAGTAGGTACAAAAGTAAAGTCTTTGGCCAAAATCTCAGTTAAAGTAGATGATGGTACAAAATCTGAATAATTAAATATCTTAAAGTCACCAGTGCTGTTGTAAAGAGTTCGCACTTTCTGCTGTTTTACCATACACACAAGGCCCAAGGTTAGCATCAACTACCTCCTCCGTTTGTTCTGCTGCTTCTTTTTCCAGTGCTGTTGCTGAAATCCACCCTGTTGTCTTACTGAGGTCTTCCCATTGGTCCTGAGAAACAGTAGGGTTGTTACCTATACCAGTGGTAACAAAAAAAATAAAAAAAAAATAAGCAGCAGAACAAACGGAAGAGACCTCCATTCTGCTTTTTGAGAAATTGTGTGAAAATGACATCAGGTGCCTTTTGAACAATAAATCCGCCGATTGCAATCATATTTAAACCATTATTATTTGGAGTTGAAAATGTTGGGCAGGAGATTGTAGGTAGTTTAGCACGGGACTTGACTGGACAAGCTGTGAGCCCCTTGAAGATGGTCCCCTGGTATCATTTGTAGGGCAGGGTGTTGCTGGTGAGTTGACTGGTACAGTGATGGATAGGGAGTCCCCCCACAGTTGCAGATTACTAGTGGTAACAATACTGGTTTTATCACTACTTTTTCATTGGATGCACCATTATTAAGATCTATTTTGATTAAGAACTGGTGCTTCTTGCATGAGGATGCGTCCATCTGGGATAAGGTGGGTGACTCACCAAAAAGTACAGTTGTGTACACTTAAAATAAATGTAGATGTTCGAGTGTATCTATTTTGATTAAGAACTGGTGCTTCTTGCATGAGGATGCGTCCATCTGGGATAAGGTGGGTGACGCACCAAAAAGTACAGTTGTGTACACTTACAATAAATGTAGATGTTCGAGTGTATTCATTGGTGCAGTCATTACACTTGGGTTATCCTGCTGGCAGGCTACCCTTAGTCGGCCTGAGTTCCAAAGTCTAGGTCCGGCGTCAGTTGCTGTGGCCTCTTCCCTGACGTCAGTGCGCCAGGGGTATAAAAGATGCAGCCGACGCCATTTTCTTCAGTTTTTCTTGCCCTAAATGTCAGGTGCCCCCAAAAGGGTAGGCTAAAAATATGCCAATATAACAAGCATGCACAAAAATATATATTATACCTTCATCTACAAGCAAATACACCACATAGGTTGTATAGATTAGAGAAGTGCAGATAAGTTCCAGCAAAGATAAGGGGGTTGGTGGGTGGGTAACCTGGACTGCAATAGTGAATACACTCGAACATCTACATTTATGGTGGTAAGTGTACACAACTGTACTATATTCTTCATGTTTCACTGTTGCAGTCATTACACTTGGGTTGAATCCCAAAGCTAAATTTGGGAGGCTGGAGCTAAATAGCATTAGGAGAGGCTATGAGGCCCTGCAAAACTGCAGTGGCAAAGCCTGCCCTGGATTTAGAGTAGAGTGGTACATGATAGTGCTTTGTAAAGGTGTGCACTGAACTCCAGGTAGCAGCCTCTAAAATGTCTTTGGTTGGTACTCCCCTGAGGAAGGCTGCTGAAGTGGCTGCTGCTCTGGTTGAATGTGGTCTAATGCCCTTAGGCACTGGCTTGCCATGTTGTGAATAGCAGAAATGAATGCAGTGGCCTATCCACTTTGAAATAGTCTGCTTAGAGATAGCCTTTCCTTGTGATCCTGCAGCATATGCCACTAGTAGTTGCTCAGTCTTTCTGAAAGCTTTGGTTATGTTCAAGTAGAAGCGTAGCTGTCTGTGTATGTCCAAAGAATGCAGAATTCTCTCCCCCTTATTCTGTGGGTTTGGATTAAAAGTAGGCAGATGAATAGTTTGGTTAAGGGCCACAGTGGACACTACCTTAGGCACAAATGTCGAGTTTGTCGTCAGAGAAACCCTGTCTGGATAAAAAATGATAAAAGGTTCCACAGCCATGAGTGCCTGTAGCTCTGAGACTCGTCTTGCATAGGTTTCTAGGAGCAGAGCTGTTTTCCAAGATAAAAATTTTATTTCAGCTGTAGCGGCTGGCTCAAAAGGAGGCAGGGTGAGTTTTTCCAAAACATAATTGAGGTCCCATGCAGGTATTGGTGATCTCCTTGGAGGCCTTAAGTTTTTGGCTCCTTTGAGGTACTGCCTTAATAAAGGATGAGAAAAGATTGGTGGCTCTGTGTTGTAACGAGCCGAAATGGCAGAGGCATGAATTTTAATTGATGAGAAGGATAGGCCTTTGTCCAGCATCTCAGTTAAGTATTGCAAAATCTGAGGAATATTTGGTACAGTTGTGTCTATTCCTTGTGCCTGGTTCCAGGCACAGAATCTCTTCCATTTTGCGGCGTAAGATTTTCTGGTACTAGGCCTTCTGGCCTCCAAAATGACATCCATCACAGCTTTAGTGAGAGGTGCGTTTTGTATGACTACATTATCTGCCATGCTGCCAGATTTAAGGTCTTGAGTTGGCTGTGTAGGATCTGATTGTTTTGTTGGGACAGTAGATGAGGTATTTGAGGCAAGGTCCAAGCCAGGCATTGAGACAAGTTCCTTAGGATTGGATACCAGTACTGGCGGGGCCAGTTTGGGGAAATCAGTATCATCTTTGGCTTCTCTTGTCTGACCTTTAGGAGTACCTTCGGGAGGAGAGGCAGTAGAGGAAAGGCATATATTGCTAAGTTTTTCCAGTTGAAAGATAGGGCGTCAACTTTCCATGCTTGTCTGTGATAAGTCCTTGCGCAGAATCTTTTTAGTTGATAGTTGTGGGGAGAGGCAAATAGATCTATATCCGGGCATCCCCATTTCCTTGTTATCATGCTGAAGACTTGTGGATCCAATTTCCACTCGTGGGGATCCATGAGGTTTCTGCTTAGTTCGTCTGCCAGAGTATTTATCTTTCCTGGCAGGAATTGTGCCTGCAGATGTACTTGGTAAGTCAATGCTGTGTCCCACAAAGTCATGGCTAGTCTGCAAAGGGGGTAAGAATGAGTGCCTCCCTGCTTGTTTATATACCACATGACCGTGGTGTTTTCTGTCTTTATCAGTAGTTGTCCCAGATAAAGTAAGTCCTTGAAGGCTGTCAGGACATTCTGAACAGCTAGCATCTCTTTTTGATTGATATGCAGATGCATTTGGTTTGTGGACCATGTGCCTTGAATACATCTTCCTGCCATGTAGGCCCCCCCAGGCAAAATCTGATACATCCGTTGTTAATGTCTGCCTGGCTGGGGGTAAAGTGAATGGCTGTCCCTTGTTCTGGTGACAAGCCTTCGCCCACCATAGAAACTCCTGCTGCAGGCAGGGAATGAGGGCAATTATTGTTTCCAGGCTGTGGCAATGTTGAGCCCAAACACATTTTAGGTACCATTGAAGTTTCCTCATATGCAGTCTCGCATATGGAATTACTAGAATGCAGGATGCCATGAAGCCCAAAGCCTGCAGAATTTTTCTTGCAGATAACTGGGCCTTTGTTGCCAACAGTTTGAAATATGTATTCCGTTGCCTTTGTTTGTCTGGCGTGAGATAAGCCATCTGGGCAGTTGTATTTAAGCTTGCACCCAGGAATACTATCTCTTGAGAGGGTACTAGTTTTGATTTCTTTTCGTTGACTGTGTACCCTAGGCCTGTTAGAAATCTCTTTACAAATGCCAGATGCTGTAGTAGAATGTCCTTGTTCTCTGCTTGAATGAGGCAGTCGTCCAAGTAAGGATATATTTGTATTCCTCTTTGTCTGTAGAATGCAATTACTGGTGCCAGGCACTTTGTGAAGACCCTGGGCGCAATAGATAAACCAAAGGGCAGTGCAGAGAATTGGTAGTGCATTGAGCCAGCTTTGAATATGAGGTATCTTCTGCATGTTTGTCTGATTGGGACATGCAGGTATGCCTCTTTTAGGTCTAAAGTCACAAGCCAAGCCTTCTTGCCCAGCATGGGCAGAAGCTGCTGTAGTCTCAACATTTTGTATTTTGGTATATCCAGATATGTGTTTATTTATTTATTTTTTATTTTACATTTGTTAACCGGGCTAGTCTAGCTGGATATTATGTCCATTTTCAGTAGAGGCCCGGGGAGAAAAGCTCCAAGCATGAACAGTGACAAAGTTAACAATATATAGAAACATAAAGGATTACAGTACAGTCTAGTATTAGTCTTAAATGGAGTAATAATGATACATTTTTGAACTACAACAGTTAATTTATAGAAACATACATGACTACAGTAGAAAGTAGAATTAGTCTAAAAGGAGTAATAATAATACATTTTAAATTATAGCAGGTTTAATAGAGATTCTACTAACTAATTATTCAACACAGTAGAAGGTATGTGCAAGTCTCAGGTAGGGAAGAGAGCACAAGTGTTATTCTCATCATTCAAAGAAAGAGAAGTAACTTGTATTGGAGACTTAGGTTAAAGGAGTAGGGAAAGGGGTAAGTAAAAGAGTAAAGACAGATCTCAGTCTGGATTAGTGCATGGACAAAGCCAATGAGTTTTTAGATGTTCTTTAAGATGTTTTTTAAAAAGAGAAGTAGAAGCAAGGGTAGATTAGAATAGATAGGACCAGTATTGGTCTCCAGATCTTGTCTTTTCTTGGTACCAAGAACAGTCTTGAATAAAATCCTTGTCCTTGCTCTTGCTCTGGTACTTGCTGAATGGCCCTCATGTCCATGAGGGATAAGACTTGTTTTTGTGCCTCTGCCCATTGATGTTTTGGCAGGTCTGGCCAGCTGTTTGTCCTTGGCAGTGTATGGAAGTGAAACTTGTAGCCTCATGACACTATGACTAGGACCCATTTGTCCTGGGTTATTATGTGCCAATTTTGTGAAAAAAAGTGCTAGTTTTCCCCCTAAAGGTGTTGCCAGAAGATAAGTGCTTGTTGCAGGCAGGGGGAAGACATTGGGACTGTTTCCTGTATGGGTGTGATTTGTCTTCTCCACTTTTGGAAGTAGAAGCACCCCATTGTTTAGACCTGTACGAACCTTGGGGCTGGGATCTGCCTCTTGGCCGTCTGTATCTGCCCCATTGTGGTCTGTTTGACACTGGAAAGTACCAATTTTTTGTAGGCCAGTGTCTGCTTAATCTTGGAGGTTGTACCTGTAAAAAACCCTTAACCATTTGCATAGATTTAGCTTTGTCCTCCATTTTCTTTAACACCTCTTCTGCTTTAACATTAAACAAGGTATCATGCTGTAATGGAGCATCTAATAATTTTGCTTTGACACGATCAGGCAGATTTTGTTCCTTTAACCAAGTATGTCTCCTGATGACAGAACCCGTAAAAGCGGCCCTGCAGGAGGCCTCCAAAGAATCAAAACCACATTGCAAAGTATGCTTTCCAACTTGCTCAGCTGCATGCAATAAATCCTGTATTTCTTTGTTTTCTGCACATTCAGAATTTATCAACATTTTCTGTTTAAGCAGTGACATAATATATTGCTGATATTTAAGCATATGAAACTGACAATTTAAAGCCCTTATAGCCAAGGTAGCAGAAGTGTAAATTTTCTTCCCTCATCTGTCCAATGCCCTAGAATCCCTGTCTGAGGGGGTAGGGTTTTTTGCAGTGGATACCTTGACCCCTTTGGGACCCTGAAAGATAGTTTCTGGGTCAGCAGCAGGGTTTTTGAAAAGGAATTTGTGAGAATCAGGAACCCTGTAGTACCTGTCTGGCTTAACAGGAGCTGGAGGTAAGGAGTCAGGGGTCAGACTGGACTCTGAAAATACATCTACAATGTATAACACAGGTGGAATAGCAAGGGGCCTGTGTTGTGGGAGTAAAAGGAAGTCTCTGAGCCTTTTCTTAGATTCTGAATAATCTTGGCTCTCCCAATGGAAATGTTCCCTCATGGTATGCAAGGTTTCCCCAAAAGAGTGATCCTCAGGAGGAGAGGCTGAAGGGATAGATTCTTCAGCATCAGAATCCTCATAGGGAGGAAGAGAGTATTCCTGATCAAAAGAGGAATCAGATGAAATGGAAACCTGATCTGAAGATTCATATTCTGTCTCTTGCCTAGGCCTTTTATCAGGAGGGGGATGGGAACCCCTGATCAAAGTAATCGGCCATTTTGAGCATTTGTTTTTTGGGCATGGAGGCCTGACCATGAGGCTGTTGTACTGGTTTCCTTGTCTTAAAAGGTGCTTTAGTCTTTGCCTTTGTAGCTGGAGTCGTTTTAATGTATAATTGAGTAGGTCTGAAAACACCCTCAGAAGCCGATGCCTGCTCAGCGGCTCCGGACCCATCTGAAGGAATAGTCTCCGAAGGTCCAATACCTTGAGCTTCCAGTGGCCTAGGCGACTCCACGTGGGAGTCTGTAGCGGCCTGCGGGTCCAAAGTAGCGGGCGTCAGGGGCTGCGAAGGCACCTCACTGAGAACCGGCGACTGGCTTAAAGGCAGCCTCATCGTCGGTTTTGGACCTCGGATGCCTGCCCTTTTCCTTTTCTTTGTGTTTCTTGTGAATTCCGGTAGTCGGATGTCTATCCGACGGCATTGTGTAATTAAATCTTCTGCCAAAATAGTGAAATGCAAAATCGTACCAACGCTTAATAGTGCGTTGGTTAAATCTAGCACAAAACTGACAACTAGCAACGTCGTGGTCAGGGCCTAGGCAAGGAATACAGTAAGAATGAAAGTCCTTATGAGGTATTTGCTTCCCACAAGAAATACATTATTAACTTTTTCTGACATCGGTCTGGAGCAAGAAAAAAGGTTTCCCCAACAGGGTACTTGGCTTTTAATGACGACTTCGGATCTGAAATTCGAACACGAAAATCTCAGTAGTCGGCCGACCGGCACTTGTGAACTGCTTCTGCTTCGGGCACCGCGCGGCAAGAAAGACTGAAGAAAATGGTGTCGGCTGCATCTTTTATACCCCTGGCGCACTGATGTCAGGGAGGAGGCAACAGCAACCGACGCCGGACCTACACTTTGGAACTCAGGCTGACTGAGGGTAGCCTGCCAGCAGGATAACCCAAGTGTAATGACTACAACAGTGAAACACGAAGAACATGAGGTCTTTAGGAGAGGTTGGAATTTGAAAGCAATTTTGCAAAGTTGTATGTCCTTTAAATATTCTCCACATTGTGGTATGTTGAAATGTGGGAGTTGCCGGTTGTGTAAATATATTAATACTGCTATAGCACCTTCACCGTGCGGAAAAAAACGGTTCTCAGTTAAGGGGAGATTTAACTGTGAGTCAAGGGGAGTTGTTTGAGTATTTGTCGGAACTGTCCAGCTTTTTATGCCAACAAGACGGAGAAACCTTTGAAGCATAGGATTTATGAGCATGTTTATAATACTAATAAAATGAACTTGAACAATGCTCCGGCTAGACATGTGAAAGTTAACCCTACTCATGATTTTCTCTTTCTTGCTACTGACAGAATAGCTGAAAATGATAGGGGGGGCCCATCATCCTTGAAATTGGATGAAAAAGAATTAGCCTGGCAGTTAGACTTAATGCTCATACTCCCCCAGGACTCAATGACAGTTTATCTATTAAGTGTATTCTTAAGTTAAAATTCCTCACTAGATAAACTGGTTCCCTATTTTATTTCTTAAGTTAAAATCCCTTACTAGATAAACTGGTTCCCTATTCTATTTTTGTAGGTCATTGGTGCTTTTCCCTTTGGGTTTTTTTTATAAATATTTATGGAATGGTTATAATTAATTATTAATATTATGAGTTTTTAGATACGCAATTGTGTTTGCATTTTGACTTATGTTTTAAATACATTTATATAGATTGCTAATTTTTAGGTTCGTTGTGGACGATATAGTATTAATGTAGCCACTATATGGTTGCCGTTTTAAATGAAGGCAGAGCTTGGTTTTTGAATGTGATTATGTCAAATGTTTTTAGTATTTAAGAATTCATTTGCATTGTTGTACTGTCTGAAGAAGTTTGCTTAATTCAGTAAATGAAAGCGCTTACTCTAATTCTTGTGGCTTGGAGTGTTTGTTTCTTCATTTGGTTTTTTGGAGTTTATTTGTTTTGGATGTTTTCAACAAGGTTGAACTGCCTGATGGGCCATGTCTAAGATGAGAAAACAAGAACTTGGTAACCCGAGGAACTTTATACAGTCTGTCATTTTGGGAACTGAAAACTGAGAGTCAGGGTTATTACAGGAGGCATTTAACACATCCTCCAAGGTTGGCAAAATAGGAGGAATGAGTGTGCAAGTGGTAAATATACCTCACTTCAAGGGGGACACCCACCTACCCCCACAAAAATACATAATCAATCAAGGAAATAGTTTCTTAAAAGGAAAACTCCACCAAGGGAGCTGGAGAGTACCAGCATTCCTCAGAATTGAAGCTCTGGGCTTGGGAATTTCCAGGATAAGTCCTGCCTCTGTCAGTGTCAGAATCCTCTGACAAAATTTCCTCGTGACTTTCTTTACTGAATTAGGCATGGGTACGGATTTTGGAGTTCCAGGATTAACAGCCGGTAACAACTTTCTGATTAAGAAAGAAAAAAGAAGTTATGTCTTGTCTTATAACGTTCCATCTGTATTGTTGATCCTCGTTCAGTCATTACGCATGGGTATCGGTTCCGACCGAGTCGGCCATTTTTCAATCTCACATCAGCTTAAAACTCTCAAGCTAAACTCTTACCTACAATCCCCCTCTCCGTTACCTCAGACTGAGTTTGCAAGTCAAAGAAGGTAGAGGCTACCTCTGGTCAAATAACCTAACAGAACCGAATGGTGAGATCCACTAGAAACCACAGGAGGGGGAAGGAGGGAGGGTCGTAATGACTGAACGAGGGTCAACAATACAGATGGAATGTTATGGTAAGACATAACTTCTTTATTTGATATTGTTAATCCTTGTTCATTCCTTACGCATGGGACAGAGTCCCCAGCTACCTCTATTCCTGGGAGGCTCTCATGGAAGGTCATTCCTGAGCATCATAGAACCAAAAGATGCTCTTCCCCTGGAGGCCAAATCTAATTTGTAATGATTGATGAAGGTATGAGGCGTAGCCCAAGTTGCAGCTGCACAGATGTTATGTAAAGAAGCTCTGGCCTGGAAAGCAGCAGAAGTTGCCACCGACCTTGTTGAATGAGCTTCATGGTAGTAGGCAACGAGATATTACGTTATCTCATTCCCTCCAGTACAACCCTTTGGAGTGTGTACCTTTAACTCCTAGTGGGTGTGGCCTGAGCCTTTAAAAATTAAGTTATCACCTTACAATTCTAACAAATACTCATTGACAGAGGTCAGATATCAATGCAATTGTGTTTGCCAGCATGTATGCTTCAAGATAAAGTATTCTGATACCCTGCATGTAGCATGGTTTTGGATTTATTAATGCAATATGAACAAGTAATATTTGATGCCTAGAGGAGCAGTAGGAGGTAACTGCATATGCACCTGGAGGCGTCACTCGGATGTAATGAGATAAATGAAGGTCACACAGTCCTTCAACCATCTAGCTAATGTGACCTTAGCAACAACTGATACTAATCTAGGTCCAGAAAAGGCCAAAAATAACTGGTCAGATTTACGAAAGGACCTAGTCCTGTTTAAGTAAAAACGGATTTGCCTGTGGATATCTAGGGTATGTAGGCAATACTCTCCTCTGTTTGAATAATTGGGAACGAAAACTGGCAATTCAATGGTTTGATTAATGGACCTTTCAGAGATCACTTTTGGCAGAAAAGATAAATTAGTTCTCAGAGACACTCTATCTCTATGAAAAATCAAGTATGCACTCTTGATACATAAAGCTTGAAGCTCAGAAATACGTCTGGCAGAAGTAATGGTGACCAAAAACAAGGTTTTCCATGACATATGCTTGAGGTCGCAAGAAGAGGCTGGTTCGAAAGGTGGCACTGTCAGAGCTTGTAGAACTAATGATAAATCCCCATGGTTGAATAGGTTCTCTAAAAGGTGGCTTCAGATGATTCACACCTTTTATGAAGGTCTTGCACAATTTGTGGGACATAAGACAGGAATCTTGGACACCCTCATGAAAATTAGAAATTGCAGCCAAATGAACTCAAATTGGTAGAGGCCGACAGACCTGATTGGAAAAGGTCAGCCAGATAGTCTAGTATTATCGACACTGGTGCTGAGAAAGGATCTACTTGTTTATCTTTCAGCCAACAGGTAAATCTTATCCACTTGCTCAGATAAGTAATTCTAGTGGAAAACCTATGAGATGCAATGAGAATGTCACGTACTGGTAAAGAAAGATCATTCTGCCTGGCAATCAAGGGAACTGGAGTAGCCAAGGCTGTGAGCTTCAGGCTGTTCAAGGTGGGATGAATCAGGTTCTGTGGATGTGAGATCAACTCTGGGGTTGGATGGAGAATCCAAGGTCGATCTAGTAGGTGAGGCCAAAGGAAGGGGAACCAAATCTGTTGAGACCAATATGGTGCTATGAGGATCACCTTGCTCTTCAACTGACGGGCTTTCTTCAGAAAAGTACAGTTTTGTACCTACCATAAATGTAGATGTTCGAAGATCCACATTGCTGCAGTCCTTACATATGGGTAGTCCGCTGTCCTCGGTCGGCCCGAATATCAAAGTATTAGGCTGACGTCGGTCAAGGCGCTTAAAACTGACATCAGGACGTCAGGGTACAAAAGCGCATGACCGACGTCATTTCCTCAGTCTTTTCTTGCCCCAGATGTCAGAAGGCCCTAAAAAAAAAGGCCAAAGGCAAAAAACAGCAAACAACAACCAACCACCCCTGCACTAACCATATTTACAAAATTTACAACCCAGACCACACAACCACCTCTAACTACAGAGGGGAAGGAGGGAGGTAATTGACTGCAGCAATGTGGATCTTCGAACATCTACATTTATGGTAGGTACAAAACTGTACTATGTTCTTCATCTCACATTGCTGCAGTCCTTACATATGGGTAGAATCCCAAAGCAGAGGTAAGGGAGGATGGCAAAACTATAAAGCATTAGGAGCTGCCAAAATGCCCTGTAAAATTGCAGTGGCAAAACCAGCCCTAGATTTAGAGTAAAGTGGAAGGTGGTAATGCTTAGAGAAAGTATGCACTGAACTCCAAGTAGCAGCCTCCAAAATATCTTTAGTAGCCACCCCCCTTAAAAAAGCTGTAGAAGTGGCAGTAGCCCTAGTGGAATGAGGCCTAATCCCAGCTGGAATCTCCTTACCATGATGGGAATAACAGAAAGCAATACAAAAACCAATCCACTTAGAAATAGTTTGTTTTGAAACAGGTTTGCCCTGAGAACCCAAAGCAAACGAAACAAACAACTGCTGAGACTGCCTGAACCCTTTAGTTCTGCTCAAATAATATCGCAACTGTCTGTGGATATCCAAAGTGTGCAAAATCTTCTCCCTTTATTTTGGGGGTTTGCATAAAAGTAGGCAAATGAATAGTTTGGTTTAAAGCCACACTAGAAACCACTTTAGGCATAAAGGAAGGGTTAGTACAAAGACACCCTATCCTTGTGGAAAATTAAGAAAGGCTCAACCGCCATAAGGGCCTGTAATTCAGAAACCCTTCTCGCAGAGGTAATGGCCAACAAAAAAGCAGTCTTCCATGATAAATATTTCAACTCGGCAGTAGCTGCAGGCTCAAAAGGTTGTAGAGTGAGTTTCTCCAACACAAAATTGAGATCCCAAGCAGGAGTAGGAGCTCTACGTGGGGGTCTTATATTCTTTGCCCCTCTAAGGAATTGCTTAAACAAAGGATGAGAAAATAATGGTGGGTCACAGTCATAGTGAGCAGAAATTGCTGCAGCATGAACCTTTATAGAGGAGAAGGACAAACCTTTGTCCAATAACTCAGTAAGGTATTGAAGAGCAACACTCAAATTAGGTTTAGAAACATCGAAGTCCTTTGCTGTACTCCAAATTAAAAATCTCCTCCATTTATCTGCGTAAACTTTCCTTGTACTAGGCCTTCTGGCCTCCAAAATAACATTCAAAACTTGTTGTGGAAGCTGAGACCCTCCAGGGTTTAAAACAGGATATGCCAGGCTGTCAGATGCAGAGAGTGAAGTTTGACCTTGAGTAAATGACTGTTCTCCTGAGACAGCAGGTGTGGAATCGAAGGCAAAGGCCATGGAGGCTCCCGTACCAGACTTCTCAGTAATGGGTACCAGTGCTGTCGAGGCCAATCCGGAGCTATTAAAATCATGGTTGGCTTGTCCTGTCTGACCTTCAGGAGTACCTTTGGGAGGAGAGGCAGTGGTGGAAAGGCATACACGTGAAGACTGCTCCAATTGAATGAGAGAGCATCCACTTTCCAAGCTGTGGGATGAAACCTTTTTGTGCAAAACTTTGGCAACTGGTAATTTAGTGGAGAAGCGAACAGATCTATGTCTGGAGTTCCCCATAACACTGTCAATTTCTGAAATACATGAGGATCCAATTTCCACTTGTGGGGATCCATGATTTGTCTGCTCAACACATCTGCTAAGGAGTTCTGTGCTCCTGGCAGAAACCTTGCCTGAAGATTTAGCTGCAAACTGAGAGCAGTCTCCCACAAAATCATTGCTTGTCTGCATAGAGGGCAAGAATGTGTCCCCCCTTGCTTGTTGATGTACCACATGACAGTTGTGTTGTCTGTTTGAATCAACACCTGCCCTGGAAGAAGTAAATCCTTGAAAGCTATCAATGCAAATTGGACTGCTAACATCTCCTTCAAGTTGATATGTAAATGTTGAAGTCTGGCAGGCCACGTGTCCTGTACCCATTTTCCATTTAGATGAGCTCCCCAAGCTTTGTCTGAGGCATCTGTCGTTAGAATCTGACTCGCCTCTGGTCGGGTCACAGAGAGTCCCTTGTTTAGGTGACATTCCTGAGCCCACCACAAAAATTCCTTTTGAATGCAAGGTATTATCTGAATGACAGTGTCCATATCTTGGCAGTGTTAAGGCCCATACATTCTTGAGATACCATTGTAGCTTCCTCATATGCAGTTTGGCATTGGGAAGTACCAGAATACAAGATGCCATGAACCCCAAGGCTTGAAGGACTGTCCTTGCAGTCAGCCTGGACTGACGAGACAATTGGTGGAAGTAAAGAGAAAGATTCTTTTGTTTGTCCGGGGTCAAAAGGCCATCTGGGATGCTGTATTCAGTCTCACACCCAGAAAGCACATGTCCTGAGAGGGTACTAGACTGGACTTTATTTCGCTCACAGAATACCCTAGGCACCTTAACACGGCCATCACATACTGTAAATGACGAAGAAGTTCGCCCTTTCCTTGAGCCAGAATCAGGCAATCGTCCAAATAAGGATAGATTTGTATTCCTCTTAGCCTGAAGAAAGCTACCACTGGAGCCAGAACCTTTGTGAACACTCTGGGCGCAGTAGATAAGCCAAAGGGCAATGCAGAGAACTGATAATGAAAAGTCCCAGCCCGAAAACGCAGATACTTCCTGCAACAGGGCCTGATAGGAACATGAAGGTAAGCCTCCTTGAGATCCAGAGTCACCATCCAGTGATCTTTGCCCAGCAGAGGTAAAAGCTGTTGTAACGTCAACATTTTGAACTTGGGAATGTCCAGATATGTGTTGAGGATAGATAAATCCAAAATTGGTCTCCACGTGTTCCCTTTCTTTGGTACTAGAAACAGGCGAGAATAAAATCCTAGGCCCACTTCTGGCAGAGGGACCGGTTGTATAGCTCCTATTTGAAGTAGTAGAGAAATTTGTATGTGAGCCTCTAGTCTTTGCTGAGGAGGAACGTCTGGTCTGGCATGCCTTTGAAAGGAGGTAAGGTATGGAAATAAAACTTGTAACCTTGGTGTATGATATCCAATACCCATTTGTCTTGGGTAATTAAAATCCAATTTTCCTTGAAGAGTGCCAACCGTCCTCCCAAAGGTGCTGCCAGGCAAGAAGGATCTGGCAGCTGAAAAAGCAGGTCATTGGGCCTGTTTACGAAAGGACTGGCCCCTGCCCTCACTCGAAGATTGTGCAGGTGAACTCGCTGTTCTAGGTCTGAAGGAACTCTGAGCTCTGCCCCTACCACGTCTAGATCTACCCCTAGACTGAGAATCAGAAGAAGGATACGTCCACCCCTTAGCAGGCCAATTTCTACTAAACTTCGGAGGCTGAACTTGCAAAAAATCTTTAACAGTCTGCATAGACTTAGCCTTGTCTTCCATTTTCTTCAGGACTGACTCCACAGGTGGGCCAAACAACACTTCTGACTGCAAAGGAGCATCCAAAATCCTTGTCTTAACATGGTCAGATAAATTCTGATCCTTAAGCCAGGCGTGCCTGCGAAGAACTGAACCAGTAGCAGCCACCCTAGAAGAGGCCTGCAAAGCATCAAAACCACACTGTAAAGAATGCTTACCCACCTGTTCAGAAACATGCACCAAATCTTGTAATTCTTTACACTCCATGCCTTCTGCCAGAGCATCCACCTTAGATTTCAATTGTGAAAGAAGAAAATTTTGATATTTCAACATATGAAACTGGCAATTCAAAGCCCTCATTGCTAAGGTAGAAGATGTATAGACCTTCTTTCCCCATCTATCCAAAGCTCTGGCCTCTTTATCTAGAGGAACCGGATTCTTTACAACAGAGGCCCTGACACCCTTAGGCCCCTGACTAATAGTTTCTGGGTCCGCCCTAGGACTCTTATAGAGATATTTATGAGCCTCAGGCACCCTGTAATACCTATCCGGTTTAACAGGCGCAGGAGGCAGAGAATCAGGATTAAGTGAAGCCTCTGAAAATACATCTTGCACAACATCCAGAACAGGGGGTATAGCTAAGGGCCTATGTTGAGGTAAAAACAAAAATTCCCTAAGCCTTTTCCGTGAATCAGAGAAGTCCTGACCTTCCCACTTAAAATGTTCCCTTATAGAATGAAGAGTCTCTGAAAAAGAAAAATCCTCTGGAGGAGAAGCTGAAGAGTCTCTGAAAAAGAAAAATCCTCTAGAGGAGAAGCAGAAGGAGTGGAATCTTCTGCATCAGATTCAGAATAAGGAGTGTACTCCTGCAAGTCTTCAGCCGAAGACTCTGAAACATCCGAAGCCTGTTCAAAACTTTCCAACTCTGGCTCTACCCTAGGCCTCTTATCAGGAGGGGGTAAAGAACCTCTAATCAGAGTAATCAAATCTTCTGCCATTTTAAGCATGTGCTTCTTAGGCACAGACCCTGCAGAACTAGGACTGACACCAACAGAAGCTAAACCTGGCCTGCCCCTGGAAGAAGCCTTGGAAACAGAAGGAGAGGGTCTAACCACCCTGGGAAGGGAGGGGAGTACAGAAACCTGAGAAGCCCCTTCAGCCTGACCTGCCTCCGGAGAGGCCACATCCTGCAAAATCAAAGTCTCCCCCTGAGACTCCAGAGAAGCCTCCATCGGAACCACCGGTTCCACTGAAGCCTCTAAAGAACCGCATCCGGAACGGACGACTCATCTTGCCTGGGTTTAACCGCTTTGTCTTTGCGCTTCTTCGTGGAAGCGGGCGTCGGAGAATCCGACGGCATATTATAATTGCACCGCCATCGAAGACCAGCCTAGCACAATCTAACCTTCGCTTAATAGTGCGCTTATTAAACCTAGCACAAAAGCGACACCCGACTACGTTGTGCTCAGGCCCCAAACAAGGAATGCACAAAGAATGATAATCCCTATGCGGTATCTGTTTCCCACAAGAAATACAATTATTCACTTTTTCTGACATCCGGTAATACACAGAGGCAAGAAAAAACCAAAATATTCCCCAACGGGGTACTTAGCCAACTTGGATTCGGTCTGAAACTCCGAACTCGAAAAATTTCAGAACGTCGAACGGCACTTGCAATGCTGCTTCTGCATCGGACCATGCGGCAAAAAAGACTGGGGAAATGACGTCGGTCATGCGCTTTTGTACCCTGACGTCCTGATGTCAGTTTTAAGCGCCTTGACCGACGTCAGCCTAATACTTTGGTATTCGGGCCGACCGAGGACAGCGGACTACCCATATGTAAGGACTGCAGCAATGTGAGATGAAGAACATCTGGGGAATGAAGGGAAAGGGTGGAAATGCGTAAAGAAGACCCGAGGGCCAATCGTGGACTAGAGTGTCCCTGGGTGACTGTCCCAGAGGGGGAATCAGGGCGAAGTAGTTGCTGCATTTGTAGTTGGTAGGGGATGCAAAGAGGTCGCAGCAAGGATGGCCCCAGTGGTGGAAGATCTCTGCCGCTATCAAAGGATTCAGGGTTGAAAAATGCACCTGCTGAGTCTGTCTGCTAGCACGTTGGAACTCCCGGGAATCTGCGTTGCTAGAAGAAAACGGTTGGTAGCCATCGCCCATTGCCATATCCTCATGGCCTCTTGATAAAGGGGGTAAGATTTGGTTCCACCTTGTTTGTTGATGTACCAGACCACCACCATGTTGTCTGATTGAATCGCAATTGTCCCAGACGGCAGCAGGGGATGGAATGCTTGCAACGCCAGAAGCACTGCCCTCAGCTCTAGAACATTTATGTGCAGATGGGCCTCCGGTTCAGACCAAGTGCCTTGGAATGTCTGTCCCTGACATAGCCCCCCCCCCCCCCACCCATCAGGGAGGCGTCAGTGGTCACTGTGGCCTTGGGTTACTGGGGGGAAAAGGGGCGAGACCATTGTGACAGATTGTGTGTCATCCACCAATTTAAATCCTGTTTGCACCTGTGGGTTACTTGAATCATGGCTGAAAAGGATACCATTGGGTGAGAAGTAGCCATTGTAAAAGCCGCATGTGAAACCTGGCCAGGGGAACAATGGTGATGGAGGCTGCCATGGAACCCAACAGCTGTATGACCGAGTGAGCCGTGGATTTCTCCCTTGAAAGGATTGGAATCAGTTGTTGCTTTATCCTTAAAATTCTGTGCTCTGGAATGGCAGCTCTGCAGTTCTTTGTGTCCAAGATAACCCCTATGAATTCTGTCGACTGAGATGGGGTGAGATTGGATTTTTGCCAGTTTATGGTCATGCCTAGCCTTTGCGCAGCGAGGAGAGAGTATGCCAGGGCTTCTTCCAGTAGATGTCTGGTGGGGGCGGAAATGAGCCGGTCGTCTAGGTATGGAAACACCTGGAATACTGTCGCAAGTGAGCTGTGACAACTGCCATGCACTTTGTGAACACTCTGGGGATGTAGAGAGTCTAAAGGGCAGTACTCTGAACTGGTAGTGACTGGCTCCCACACAGAAGCGCAGAAATCTTCTTGATGGCCTGTCCAATTTTATGTGGTAGTACGCATCTTGAAGATCTATCAAGCACATCCAATCGTCTTTTTCCAAGAGCGGGAGGATAGACTGTATTGTGACCATCCAGAATTTTTGTATTCTCACAAACTTGTTCAATACACTGAGATCCAAAATTGGTCTCTAGTCCCCGGTTTTCTTTGGCACCAAAAACAGTCTTGAGTAGAATCCGGATCCTATCTGGTCTGGAGGGACTATTTGAATGACTTTTTTTCTATCTCTAGTGTTGCTTCTTCCCTTTGACTGGGTGGAACATCGGGAAGGTTTTTTTGAAGGGACAGGACAAAGATCGAAGGGGATAAGATAACCTCTGGTTATAATCCTTTGTACCCAACAATCGGTGGTGATGGTTAGCCAGGCAGAAGGGTACAAGGAGAAACGTCCCCCAACCACCTCCAGAGGAAAGGAGTTGGGCCGCTCTTCAGGAGCGCTGGTAGGATTGGCCAGGGTAAGAATCCCTGGAACCCTGGTAACGCGGACGCCCTCTGCCCCGAAAAAAGCGTCTTCCCTGTGAGTTTCCCCCTCTGCCTCTAGGGGAGAACTGTGTGGGTCACGGAAAGAACCCTGAGATTTCTTGAACCATATCTTCCCACTCTTTTGGTCACGGGAGAAAGCACGTTGAGGGGAAGAATAACGGACACCTACGGCAGAAACGCTCTTACCGTCCTGTTCACATCTGGCCAGTGTGCTTTTAACTGAGTCCAAACAAAGAGGAAGCCTCAATGGGAGCGTTAAGAAAGGAAGCCTTAAAGGGTTCTGCGAAATTGCACAAGCGCATCCAGGTGTGTCGTCTCAAGACCGCAGCTGAACCCGCTGCTCCTTCTGATGTGTGAGATATCAGTCGCATAGCGAAGTTAGATATTGACTCAATGGTGGCCAGCTGAGAGGACACTGTCACGGACCTCATCACACACGGCACCAGTCAAGGTTTCAGAGAGCTCAGAAATCAGATCCCTTTGAAGCCTGGTAAAGTGTGCCATATAATTCAGGGACCTGATAGTAAAGGTCACTGATGCAAAGGTGCACTTCCCTATCCTGTCCAGAGCCCAGGACTCTCTGTTAGGCGGATGGACAGTTTGGCTTTCTTCCTCTGCCAGATCTTTTTTTGTTGCAGCCGCCACCAAAGCATCCACAGGAAGACCTTTTGACCAATGGGGATCCGTTGCAGGAGGGGACAAAATCTTATCTGGCCTCCGGGTAATAGCTTCGACAGTGCCAGGAGCCTTCCAAGCACGCTGCACGATAAGCCGGAAAAGTTCATCGGCAGGTGGAGTAACCCAGGAAATAGGGGGCCGGGCACGAAAGGCCTGCAGGAACACAGATTCCTCAGAGGTCGGATTAGAGGACTGCCAGTCACCTCTCTGTTTCAGGATATCGAGAATATCACCAAAGGATACCTCAGAGGGTGACCGAAGGGATCCTTCCCCCTCATCAAAATCTGTCTTCAGTGAGAGACTCCTCTGTGGAGTCCATGTGCTTCCTCTTACACAAACTTTTCCGATGGACTTTCTCAGCAGGGGAAGCTGGGGAAGACAGCGGAAAAGGGGTTTCCTGTGAGAATATGTCCTGAGGCCTTTGCACCAGGTTGTCCACTCGGTGCGACTTGTGAAACCAGTGTACCAGAGGAGGGTGGAGGGATAGGCCGTCCAGTATCGCCAGCAGCAGTGAAAGCCTTCTCCATCAGTTGGAAGGCTGGTCCACCTGAAGAGAAGTGAATGTCTAGGACAGGGGTCACCCCTCCCCTAAGTGGCTCAGCCTGCCGACCCGGAGTCCCTGGATGGCTGTGGAGCAGCAAACTATGCGTGTCACAACTGACATCCTGGGTTGTAGCAAAACGTTCCTGCCATGAAGGCAACTGTAGTTCCTTAGTGAGATTCATAAAGGGAACCGCAGAAGGGGAAGACTGTGCTATATCCATGGACTTCAAAGGCAATGAAGGAGGAGAATAAGAAGGGGTCTTTGGAAACGGGTGATCACCTCTCAAGGAAGGATAGTTCCTGGGGGGTGGGATACCTCTGGCCAAGAGCACCTGATCCACAAGACACAACACATGCTCGGAAAGGCTTCTAGTGGACCTCACGGAGACTGAGGCAGAAACAGGCCTGTCCACAGAAGAGGCAAACTCGGTGCCCATCTCACCAGTTTGCACCGAGAACAATGGTGCCAAGAGAGACTGGACTATGGGTGTCTGCACCGAAGAAGTCATCGGTGCCGAGGTCTTGGTCTGCACAGACACAGGGATCAGTGCCGAAGTGGTTGTCAGAACCGACAAAATTGGAGTCAACAATAAAGGCGTCGGTTCCGAGCAAGATGTCAGAGCCGACGTGGTCAAGGTCTGCGCTGACTGAATGGTTGGTGCCAATACAGTGGTAATAGTCTGAACTGAGGAGCCCCTCGGTGCCGATAGTGTGAAGGCTGCAGGAGAAGACGGAGCTGAGATCACTAATGGAGCCGAAGGCCTCGGTGCCAAAGGTCTAGGCACTGAAAGCACTGGGGCTGACTGAGTGAGCTCCGGAGCCAAAACTTTAGCCTTTTTAGGTTTTGGTTGGCGGGATTCCCCAGCCGGGGATGAAGGCAAAGATTTAACCTTGGTAGGAACATCCAAAAATTTTTATATTTTTTTTTTTATGGGCTCTAAGAGGGGTTGAGACCTCCAACCCAGAAATAGCCTCTGAAAATGGAAATTTAAGGAATCCCTTCAGCAACTTGTTTTTCCTTTCCAACAAAGTTCTATTTGAAAAGTTTTCACAGATAGTACAGGGCGGGTCAAGAGATAAGTGGGATACCCCCAAACAATAAACACAAAGAATGTGCATCAGAAGTAGGTAGTTTGTGTCCATAATCAGAACACAGTTTAAACCCCGGACTACCTTTCTTATCTGCCATGATAACAAAATTAGATAGCGGAAAAGAGCACCAGCAATTGTACAAATGAATACCCGAAGATATGAAAAAAGAAAGGGAAAGATTACCAGCGATGGTAAGGGGAAAATACTTCGCAGTAAAAAGGTAGAGAAAAGAGAAGAAAACCTCAAGAAAATATGGTCGCTAGATGCGATAGGGTATGAGACAACGAAAAAGAAACTTTTCTGACAGAAAGGTAATATAAATGACTATTATACAACAAATAACTGTACTTAGCTCAAGAGAAGCAGCTTGACATGACCGAATGGCAACGCGGCAAACGAAATCTGAGGTAACGGAGAGGAGGATTGCGGGTAAGAGTTTAGCTCGAGAGTTTGAAGCTGACGCGAGCTTGAAAAATGTCCGGCTCGGTTCCGAGGTCGGAACAGATATCCGTGCGTAAGGAATGAACGAGGATTAACAATATCAGATTAATCTTTATGAAAAAGCACCATGCCCCCTCAGATGAGCAGTGTTTAACTTTTGTTTTTTCTTTGCAGGGGGCTCCCCTGGAAGAAGACTGACTAGGGTATGGCATTTCACCTAAGGCAAGGTCTCTTTCCCCAGCCACCTCAAGAAGAACTTCTCGGAGTACCTCCCAAACACAAAGATGATGGTCCACCTGTGACCGGATCGGACACGTACAGCCACAGATGATGTGGCTGAAGGTTCCACATCAGAGGACCCCAGATTTATAAGTGAGTGGTTTGACTAAACTGTCAGTCACTAGAGAGTCGACCACTAATGACTGAGACACTATCTGAGCCTGCAGTGACACCAATGGTTCCTTAATGTGTTGTTTTTTCTTTTTAGGTACTGAAGAAGAGGAGCCAGCAGGACTAGAATAAGCAACCATGCAATAGCCAAGGAAGAGGCCTGACTGAAAGTAAGCAGTGCTGGAATGAATCATCGCATACAGCATACATATTTACATTTCCTCACACAGTCCCTTTCAAAAGTAAAGTATAAGCAGCATACAAAAAATCCTGTCCGAACTCAAATTCTTAAGTGCCCTGACAAAGGAACAGAAGGTAAGTTGTCAAGAAGTGTACACAAGCATTCAAGTTAAAATCCATTTTCTGCCCTGTACAACACTTTCTGTGCAATTACAACTTACAACCACAAAAGAAAAGCTCTCAAACTTTTATAACAAAAATAGCTCCCAATACCTAAAAATTAGTTGTGTTCTGAAAAATAGCAGTCCCTGACAGAAAATTTCCAACACTGCAAAAATACCGTTTTTCTTAAAGGGAAAATGTAGCTTTAAGTCACCAAATAAAAAAAATATAACATTTTCTTAAAAGGACAATAACTTCTGTTGGAAAAGTTCCACTATGGGGACTTGCATCAAATGAAGCACGAAGATGATTGCTGGTCATGTGAAGGCTCAAAGCTACTTCGTATTAAGGCAGCAAGAGTACTGAAACGGTCTATAATCTGCTGATTTCACCACAGGGGGCTAGCAGTCAGAGTGTAGCTGTGGGAAGGAGCCAACACTTTGTGAAGCTGGCTAGTTGTTGCATCCTGGGCAAGATACAATCTATATAGCCAAAGAATACTGCAGTATTAAGAATAATGATCATCAAATGATTGATCAGACTATCTCAGCATAGGGGAAGAACAAGGAACTCTATACCTTCAAGTCATAAAAACGTATAACAATGAAGCAGGTTTTAAAACCTTCTTATTCCCACTTATCTCTCTACATACACCATTTTAACTTATGGTCTGGAAGATTACAAGATGATCCTGGTGTAGCCATGATGTTCAAATACAAAGCTCCCTTGCCAATCTGAATCTATATCGGATATAAAAAGAGTTTAAGATGTGCGATGTCTCCAGGTGCAAGCAATTAATCATGAGAGGTCTGAACACTGTCTACAGAGTGAAGTGTACAAGCTACAGTGTAATCAACACCTAAAGGTACACTGGAAAGCAGCTTAGCGAAAAAAATCAAGTCGGAAACTATGGTTAGTGAATAAGTTATACAAGTAGTGGCCTTCTCAGCTTAATACTTTAATGCATTTTACATAACTATACACAATTTTATTTAGGTAGCCAGTGCTCCTTTTCTTTTTTAAACTAAAAGCTGATGTTTACTGAAGGCATGCAAGCTGATTTTCACACATGGAAGGGAATAGAGGTAAAAAATACAAAAGAACCGAAACAAATTGTGTGTGTGCGCAAGTACACAGGCTGTAACATGCTCTTTAGCATGGGCAACCTTAATTTTAGATTAGGTAATGCCTGTGGGTGCAGCAACAAATTTGGGCCAACTGCTAGTATCTAGAAGTGTAAACAGTTTTTGAAAATGCACATAGTTTCCTGTTAAAGGTGATTGGGGGGGGGGTTCAAAAATCAATTTAGCTTCTTAAGTATTTTCAATGAAGCAACAAGTCTTGAAAAATGTGGCAGATTCAAATGGAGATAAGAAGGGGACTTCCAAGGTGGTTGCATGATGATCAACAGGTTGATTAGACCTCTCCCACTGTGTGAATACAGAAACTTGGGAAAAAAACAGCAGCACACAAAGAAAGACTGACATCTTCTGGTATACCAGAGAAACTGAAAGGAAAACTGCAATACTTTATATAAAAAAAAAAAAAAAAAAGTCAAGACTATAATAGCAAAGATGTATTCATATCACCAGAAAGAGCTGCTCCTGACAAAGATTATGGCAGAAGGGTATAGTAGTGCCAACTGGGGATATCAGAGTGTTCGGGGGAAAATGATTACTCATGTATACTAGACAGGAGAAGACAGCTTATCCCTGCAAACTTAGGATGTTGAGAGGCAAATGTGAGATTCAAGCTGGTATATGCAGGTGCCTTCAGAATTTTTTTCCAGAAGGATTAAAGATATTTTCGAATGCAAGACAGGTAAAGGAGAAAATAAAAGTTTACCCAGCAAAACAGGAGCCAGCAAGTTAAAAGGATTCTGCTTCCTACGACAACGGCACAGCCCACAGACAAAGTACAGTTGTGTACACTTACCATAAAAGTAGATGTTCCAGTGTATTCACTGTTACAATCATTGCACTTGGGTTATCTGCCTGCAGGCAGCCCTCAGTCGGCCTGAATACCAGAGTCTTGGGATTTCTGCATCGGATGCTGTCGCCTCTTCTATGATGTCAGGTCGTCAGGGGTATAAAACATGTAGCTGATGCCATTACATCAGTTTTTCTTGCCCCAGATTTCAGGAGCCCCCAAAATATGAAACAATCACATGGTGTGGAACACCACCAGTAAAAAGTAAATACCATTTCCATAAGATATGGCCAAAAAAGAGGATAGGTAGAAAGTATAGAAAAGACAGGGGGCCGGAGGGAGGGTAACTAGGACTGCAACAGTGAATACACTCAGACATCTACATTTATGGTAAGTGTGCACAACTGTACTATGTTCTTCGTGTTTCACTGTGGCAGTCATCACACTTGGGTTGATTCCCAAAGCAGAGGAAGGGTGGAGGCAGTCGAGAAGTATTACGGCTGGCTAGCAATCCTTGTAAGACTGTTGTGGCAAATCCAGCTCTGGATTTAGAAAAGATAGGTAAGTGGTAATGCTTGGTGAAGGTGTGTACAGAACTCCAGGTTGCAGCTTCCAGGATGTCCCTGGTAGGGACTCCCCTGAGAAATGCTGTAGAGGTTGAGGTAGCCCTAGTGGAATGAGGTCTGCTCCCCTGTGGGGTAGGTTTTCCATGGTGTTTGTAGCAGAAATGGATGTAATGCGCTATCCATTTAGAAATGGCTTGGTTTGAAATGGCCTTGCCCTCTTGCCCTGTAGCAAAGCTGACTAGCAGCTGGTCAGATTTTTTCTGAAAGTTTTAGTCCTGTCAAGGTAGAACCTGAGCTGTCTGTGCATGTCCAAGGAGTGCAGGATCCTTTCCCCTTTATTCTGAGGATTAGGAAAAAAGGTTGGCAAATGGACGGATTGGTTTAAAGCCACAATGGATACCACCTTGTGCATAAATGATAGATTAAGTCCCGAGGGATAACCTGTCCGCATGAAGATAATGAAGGGTTCCACAGCCATAAGGGCCTGTAACTCAGACACTCTTCTTGCTGAAGTGATGGCTAGAAGTTGAGCTGTTATCCAAGAGAGGAATTTTAACTCTGCTGTAGCAGCAGGCTCAAAAGGGGAGAGCGTGAGCTTCTCTAGTACAAAGTTAAGGTCCCAAGCAGGAGTGGAAGCTCTCCTTGGGGGGTCTTAAACTGTTAGCTCCTCTCAGGAACTGTTAGATCAGAGGGTGAGAGAAGAGGGGTGGCTCAGTATTGTAATGAGCTGAGATGGCAGAGGCATGAATCTTAACAGATGAGAAGGATAGGCCTTTGTGGAACAGCTCTGCCAGATAATCTAGGATTTGAGGTAAGGTGGGTATGGCTGTGTCCTTTCCTTGAGACTAACTCCAAGAACAGCATCTTTTCCAGTTTTCTGAATAGGATTTCCTAGTACTAGGCCTCCTGGCCTCAAGGATAATATCCAGCACCTGTTTGCTGAGGGTTGCTGGTGATGTATTCAGGGAATAAGCCAGGCTGCCAGGTTCAGGGTTTGCAGCTGAGGATGCAAAATATGTCCCTCCTGCTGGGACAGCAGACAGGGGGTCTGATGTAGGTGCCAGGGTGGCACTGCTGTCAGACTGTGTAGGAGTGGGTACCAGTGATGACGTGGCCAAGTCTGGTGCAATAAGGATAGTCCTTGGCCAGTCCTGTTTGATCTTGAGTAGTAGTTTTGAAAGGAAGGGTAGAGGGGGAAAGGCATAGATTGAGAGGTTTTCCCATGAAAAGGATAGGGCATCCACTTTCCATGCTTGGCTGTGGCGATTTCTGGTGCAATATTTGCTCAGTTGATGGGTTTTTTTGGGAGGGGGGCAAAGAGGTCCACCTCTGGTGTCCCCCACCTGTGTATTAGAAGCTTGAATGAGTTTGGTTCCAGTTTCCACTCGTGTGGGTCCATTAGATTTCTGCTCAAGTCATCTGCCAGTGAATTTTGTTTGATGAGAAGTGCACTTGATTTCTCAAGGCTGTGTTCCACAGAGCCATGGCTAACCTGCAGAGTGGGTGGGAATGAGTTCCCCCTGCTTGCTTATGTACCACACAAATGTGGTGTTGTCCGTCTTTATTAAAAGAGTTGTCCTGGCAGGATAAGGTATTTGAAGGCTGTCAGTGCATTCTGTACAGTTAACATTTCTTTTTGATTGATATGCAGGTGAATTTGTCATGGGCTCCATTTGCCTGCCATGTGAGCCACCCAAGCATAGTCTGATGAGTCTGTTGTCAGGGTTTGGGCAGTGAGGGGTTGAGTGAAAGGGAGTCCCTTGCTATAGTTGCAAGCCTCTCCCCACCAAAGGAACTCTGTCCTTAGGCAAGGAATGATAGGAATCACTGTTCCAGGTCCTGAGAATGTTGACACCAGAGACTTCTTAAGTACCACTGAAGTTTCCTCATATGCAGTCTTACATATGGAATTAGTAGAATGCATGAGGCCATGAACCCTAGGGCTTGCAGTACTTTTCCTGTAGATAGCTAGGTTTGGGTGGCCAGTAGTTTGAAGTAATTTGTCAAATAAACCTACTTTACTGGAGTGAGGAACCCCATCTGGAAAGTTGTGTTCAAGCTTGCTCCCAGGAATACAACTTTTTGGCTGGGTACCAGATGTGATTTATTTTCGTTGATGGTATACCCCAGAGAAGTTAGAAGTCTCTTTACAAACGTCAGGTGCTGAAGTAGCAAATTCCTGACTGACTGGATCAGGCAATCATCATCAAAGTATGGGTAAATCTGAATATTTCTCTGACTGCAGTATGCAATGGCTGGAGCCAGGCACATTGTGAATACCCTAGGCGCAGTAGATAAGCCAAAGGGAAGTGCAGAGAACTGACAGGGCATAGAGCCTGCCCTGAAACGTAGATATTTCCTGCAAGATTCCCTTATAGGGATGTGCAGATAAGCTTCTTTTAAGTCTAGGGTGACTAGCCAGGAGTCCTTGGCTAATATATGAAGCAGCTGCTGGAATGTAAGCATTTTGAATTTTGGTACCACCAGGAAGGTGTTGAGAGTTGACAGATCCAGAACAGGGTGCCAACAGTTCTCTTTTCTGGGCACTAGGAACAGTCTGGAGTAGAAACACTGTCCCCCCTTTGTTCTGTTGGAACAGGTTGAACAGCCCTGATACTGAGAAGAGAAAGTACTTGCTTTTGGGCCTCTGCCCACTGGTTTGGAGGAAGGTCTGGCAATCCGCTTGGGGTTGGCAGTGAGTGGAAGTAGAATCTGTAACCCTGGGATACAATGTTTAAGACCCATCGGTCCTGGGTAATATACTCCCAGTTTTTTGCATGCAGGGCATGTTTTCCTCCTCGGGGTGCAAATACTTGGGCATGGCTGGGAAAGATGAGGGACAAGTCATTGTGAACTTTTTCCATAAGGGGGTGGCTTACCACTCCCTGTTTTAGAGGAGGGAGCACTCACTCCATTGTTTAGATCTGTGCATACCCTGAGACTGTAGTCTTTGTGGTCTGCTGCTCCTGGGTTTGGGCTGATAAGGTCTGGGAGGGAATGGAAAGGACCAGCTTTTTGAAGGCCCATGCCTACTGAATTTAGATGGCTGTAGCTGTAAGAAGCCTTTAACAGTTTGCATAGATTTAGCTTTTTCCTCCATCTTTTTAAGAACTACTTCTGCTTTTGAGCCAAACCATTCTTGGTTTAATGGAGCATCTAGTAATTTTGCTTTGACATGGTCTGGCAAGATTTGTTCCTTCAGCCAAGCACACCTTTTCAGAACAGACCCAGTGACAGCAGCCCTAAAAGATGCTTCTAAGACATCAAAACCACACTGCAAAGTATGTTTGCCAACTTGGTTTGCAGAATGCATTAACTCTTGTAAGTCTTTATTTTCTGAACAATCCGGAATCAACATTTTTTGTTTAATTAGTTCCATAATATGCTGCTGGTAGTTCAACATGTGGCAACATGTGAAACTGGCAATTTAAAGCCCTGATACCAAGAGTTGCAGAGATGTATACCTTCTTACCCCATCTGTCTACAGCCGTAGAATCCCTGTCCGAAGGGGTAGGGTTTTTGGCTGTAATAGCCTCAATACCTTTAGGTCCCTGGGAAATGGTCTCAGGATCCGCAGTGGGATTTTTAAAGAGAAATTTGTGAGAGTCGGGTACTCTGTAGTACCTGTCAGGCTTTCTAGGAGCTGGTGGTAAAGTATCAGGGGTAAGACTGGATTCCATGAAGACATCTACAATACCAGGACTGGGGGTATACAGCTAGAGGCCTATGCTGAGGCAAGTCTAAAAATTCCCTGAGTTTCTTTTTGGACTGTGGGTAGTTCTGGCATTCCCAGCGGAAATGCTCTCTTAGGGCATGCAAGGTTTCACCGAAAGAAACATCCTCTGGGGGAGGCAGAGGGAATGGAATCCTCTGCATCTGAATCCTCATAGGTAGATAAGGGTATAGCCTGGTAATCACAGGGTTCAGAGTCATCGGACTCATGGTCTGTAGAATCAGAAAGAAAATCAATTCTTTGTCTTTTAGAGGGGGAAGGCTGGCTTCCCCTAATTAAAGTAATAAGGTCTTCAGCCATTCTAAGCAATTGTTTCTGTGGCATGGGAGCTTGAGAATGCACTTTGGTCATCAGTTTTCTAGGCATAGTATGAACTCTGGGTGTGAGAAATTCAGTAGTTTTAGTCATTAACAAAGTAGTCTGTTTAATACGAACATTCGAAGGTCTGAATATACCCTCAGAAGCCGGTGCCTGCACAGCGGCTCCGGACCCATCCAAGGTAGAGACATCCACAGGTTCCATAATTGAAGAAGCATCTCGCGGTCTCAGTAGTGGCCTACGAATTTGTAGAAGCGGGTAACAGAGGCTGTGAAAGTGCCTGAGTACCAGTGGACTGGTAACTAGATTAACGGAAGCGTCGTTGGCAGTTTTGGACCTATGCATTTTGTCCTTATCTTTATCCTTGCGTTTTTTTGGAAGATTGGTAGTCAGAAGGCTTATCGAAGCCATTTCGGAATACGGAGAATGAGAGCGAAAGAAATGAGAGACAAAAATAGCCCGACAACGAATAGTTTGGGCATTGAACAAGGGACAAAACCAACAGCGAGGGACGCTGTGGTCTGGGCGTAAACAGGTAAGAATGAAAATCTCTGTGAGGTATTTGCTTTCCACAGGCAAGACAATTGTTAACTTTTCTGACATCGGTTAGAGCAAGAAAAAAGGATCTCCAACAGGGTACTTAGCTTCAGAAGACTTCAGGTTTGAAACTCGAAAAACAAAAATTTCAGGTAGCGGCCAACTGGCACTTGCGAACTGCTTCTGCTTCGGGCTCCCTCGCGGCAAGAAAAGCTGATGTAATGGCGTCCGCTGCATGTTTTATACCCCTGATGACCTGACGTCATGGAAGAGGCAACAGCATCCGACGCAGAAATCCCAAGACTCTGATATTCGGGCCGACTGAGGGCTACCTGCAGGCAGATAACCCAAGTGTGATGACTGCAACAGTGAAACACGAAGAACATCTTCGCCAGTAAAACATTTTCCAGTGTTCAAAAAGCTTAGGAGATTAATAAAAAAACTAAAAGTACACTGGACTTGAACCAGTATCTGAATCTGCTGTTGGACGGTCAAGATGAAGACGAATGCGGCCAACAACAATACGAAAAAAAGAAATGGACATGTGAACCTAACTGTCATTTCCATAAGATGCAACCTTCCTGAGCTTAATTGGAGTGAATGAGTCAAGTATGCAGATGTACTTTAAATGTGAGGTGTGGGGAGGGGGGGGGGGTCTTATCAGTGACTGCATTAAGGTAAGCTGTAACAAAATAAAGGCTAGATATAGGCAATGTAATGGTGTGATCTTGGGCTGCTGAGGGAAAGAGATTGAAGTGAAAGGATCATTAAGTGGGTATTAAATTACAGTGGCACTCCTGGTGTTAAGTATACAGGTAGAATAGTACATTAAAATCATTGAAATTATAGTTTTACAGCATTTGAGAAGAGTTATATCATGCAGCTGTAGAACCCATTACAGCTTTGCAGTTACAGATGAACTGTCTATAGACAGTCAATGAGGAAATGACTGAATCATGAACTTTGAAGCATTTGTATAGGGAAACACTAAAACTAGTACTTTAAAGAAGTGGCAAGCAGTTTAGTGAAAAAGTTTGATACATCAAGGGGAATACAAGCAGATGCCGCCCTAGTGACATCTATCCCTTAAGTATAAATCACAACAATGCAACATCTATTCATTTAATGGTAGCCAGGGCTATATCTCTTAAAGCTAAAACTCAGCTGAGAGTATGCAAGTTGTTTTTTCATGTCAGAGGGAAGATGAGATGTGACTGGAATGGATGGTGTGAGTGCAGGATGGAACAAGCATTTTTAACGAGATTAAATTATAAGTTATGTACTTACCATAACTTGGTATCTGTGTTCTTCAGTTTAATTCTCCCTCACGGATGGGTCACAGATCTGACCTGGCTGCATTTACACAGACTAGGATCCAAGTCTAGAGCTCCACCCTTTTCCTAGCCTCTTCAGACTGAGTTTGCTGTGTAAATATCTAACAGTGCATAGTAAAGACTGAAAGGAAGGAAGAAGCCAGAGGCTCAAACCAATATCAAGTTTCCAAGCAATTTTCCACAGGTCTTCTAAAAACTACTGGGTTGGGTGATGGCTGGGAGAAAAGGTGAGGAAGAATGAAAGTGGACAACACAGACACCACAGTATGGTAAGTACATAACGTATAAATCTGATGTTGTCCCTTTCAAGCTTCCATACAGTTGGGTCAGAGTCCCCAACTATATAACCCTTGGGTGGCCTCAAGGAAGGATATGCCGTAGCACTGCAGACCCAAAAGAATCCCTGCTTCTGGAGGCAATGTCCAAATTGTAGTGCATGGCAAAGGTATGTGTTTTCGACCTGGTGGCTGCAGCACAAATGCAATCTACCGATGCTCTGGAAGAAAAAGCAGACCTAGACATGGAACCTAGCTGAATAGGCCTTAAGAGGACGAGACAATTGCAGTCCATTTTCGGAATAAATCAAAGTAATGAAGTCTGTCATCCATTTAGCTACAGTAACTTTAGAAACTACCTGACCTACACAGCTAGGCGAAAAGGACAGAAACAGTTGGTCTGTTTTTAGACAATGTTTTGTTCTATAGAGATGAAACGTAGCTGTCTATGAACATCAAGCAAATGCAACATATGATCCCCCTTAAATAAAGCACTACATTGTAGAACAAACCAAACCTCACACTACAAGTTCCAGACCAAATGAATTCAGTTTAATACACAGACCGATTTATTAAAATAAAAAAAAATAACTTATGCAGTAAAAGTTAACAGCAAAACTTCAAACTTTTATACCATTAAGAGCAAGTAACATTTTTTTGGCGCCTCGGCTTTCAGAAAAGTCTTTTCAGAGTACATCTTTCTGCTGGTAAGCATACACAAATGCATGCATTTGATCAATTAAATAATCATCCAATTAAGAATTCACTAAAAAAGCCAACTAAAAAGGTTAAATTTTAATAATCTTTTTAACCTTCTTATATTAAGCTTCCAAGAGAATTCTCTATCCAAACCTCTTGGAAACACTGCATCATATTTTAAAATAAATATTGCTTCCTTCCTTCTTAAATGTTCCTTATTTTTTTCATCAGTACTAAACCTAGTATTTACTTGTTTCAAAACAGTTGCATGTAACCCCTGTGGGTCTCCATTATGGTGCTCCTTAAAGTGCATACTTACAGGATTCTGAAATATTTGCTTCTTGGTGTCCCTTGTGTGCTCTTTTAATCTTGCACCAAAACTTCTCTTACTCTCCCCAATATAAAATAATCTACAAGGACATTTTGAACTATATATAATCTTTTCACTACTGCAAGTGAAGCTGCCTCTTCTATCAATTTTTTTCCATTAATGCTGTCAAAACTATCAACTATGTGTTTGCATACTGTGCAACTGACACATGGAAAAGTTCCATATCTCACTATATTAACTTTCTATATTTTTGGCCTCTCAAATTTTCCATGAACTAAAGTACAGTTTTGTACCTACCATAAATGTAGATGTTCGAAGATCCACATTGCTGCAGTCCTAACACTTGGGTAGTCCGCTGTCCCAGTCGGCCCGAATACCAAAGTATATGGCTGACGTCGGTCAAGGCGCATTAGTCTGACGTCAGGACGTCAGGGTACAAATGCGCATGACCTACGTCATATCCTCAGTCTTTTCTTGCCCCAGATGTCAGAAGACCCTAAAAAGATAAGGCCCAAAACCAAGAAACACCAAACACTCCTGCACCAAATATATATACAATATATACAAGAGTATAACCCCACCCACACAACCACCCCTAAACACAGAGGGGAAGGAGGGAGGGTAAATTGGACTGCAGCAATGTGGATCTTCGAACATCTACATTTATGGTAGGTACAAAACTGTACTATGTTCTTCATACCACATTGCTGCAGTCCTAACACTTGGGTAGAATCCCAAAGCAGAGGTAAGGGAGGCTGGCAAATCATAAAGAAGCAGGAGCTGTCAACATGCCCTGCAAAATAGCCGTGGCAAAACCAGCCCTAGATTTAGAGTAGAGAGGAAGGTGGTAATGCTTAGAGAAAGTATGCACTGAACTCCAAGTAGCTGCCTCCAAAATATCCTTAGTTGCCACCTCTTAGAAATGCTGTTGAAGTGGCAGTAGCCCTAGTGGAATGAGGCCTAATCCCAGCTGGAATCTCCTTGCCATGATGGGAATAACAAAATGCAATGCAAAACCCAATTCACTTAGAAATAGTTTGTTTTGACACAGGCTTGCCCTGAGAACTCAAAGCAAAAGAAACAAACAACTGCTGAGACTGCCTAAAATCCTTAGTCCTGCTTAAATAATAACGCAACTGCCTGTGTACATCTAAAGTGTGCAAAATCTTTTCCCCTTATTTTGGGGATCTGCATAAAAGTAGGCAAATGAATAGTTTGGTTCAAAGCCACACTAGAAACCACCTTAGGCATAAAGGAAGGATTAGTACGTAATGATACCCTATCCTTATGGAAAATCAAAAAAGGCTCAACCGCCATAAGGGCCTGCAATTCAGAAACCCTTCTTGCAGAAGTAATGGCCAACAAAAAAGCAGTCTTCCATGACAAATATTTCAACTCAGCAGTAGCCCTCAGGCTCAAAAGGTTGTAGAGTAAGTTTCTCCAACACAAAATTGAGATCCCAAGCAGGAGTAGGAGCTCTACGTGGGGGTCTTATATTCATTGCCCCTCTAAGAAATTGCTTGAACAAAGGATGAGAAAACAATGGTGTGTCACAATCATAGTGAGCCGAAATTGCTGCAGCATGAATCTTAATGGAAGAGAAAGACAAACCTTTGTCCAATAACTCAGTAAGATATTGAAGAGCCACACTCAAATTAGGCTCAGAAACCTCCAAATTCTTTGCTGCACTCCAAAATAAAAATCTCTTCCATTTTTCTGCATACACTTTCCTTGTACTAGGTCTTCTGGCTTCCATAATCACATTCAAAACTTGTTGAGGAAGTTGAGACCTGCTGTGTTTCAAAACAGAATATGCCAGGCTGTTAGATGAAGAGAGTGAAGCTTGACATTGAGTAGATGACCGTCCCTCTGAGACAATAGGTGTGGAATCAAAGGTAAAGGCCATGGAGGCTTCCTTACCAGACTCCTCAGTAATGGGTACCAGTGTTGCCGAGGCCAATCTGGAGCTATTAAAATCATCCTTGGCTTGTCTTGTCTGACCTTTAGGAGTACCTTTGGGAGAAGAGGCAGAGGTGGAAAGGCATACACATGAAGATTTTCCCAACTGAAAGAAAGAGCATCCACTTTCCAAGCTGTGTGATGAAACCTTGTTGTGCAAAACTTTGGCAGCTGGTGGTTTAGTGGAGAAGCGAACAGATCTATGTCTGGAGTTCCCCATGACACTGTCAATTTCCGAAATACATGAAGATCCAGTTTCCACTCGTGGGGATCCATGATTTGTCTGCTTAACACATCTGCTAAGGAGTTCTGTGCTCGGCAGAAACCTTGCCTGAAGAGTTAGTTGCAAGCTGAGCGCAGTCTCCCATAAAATCATTGCTTGCCTGCATAGAGGGTAAGAATGTGTTCCCCCTTGTTTGTTGATGTACCACATGACAGTTGTGTTGTCTGTTAGAATCAACACCTGCCCTGGAAGAAGTAACTCCTTGAAAGCCATTAATGCAAACTGGACTGCTAACATCTCCTTCATGTTGATATGTAGATGCTGTAGTCTGGCAGGCCACTTGTCTTGTATCCACTTTCCATTCAGATGAGCTCCCCAAGCTATGTCTGAGGCATCTGTCGTTAGAATCTGACTGCGCCTCTGGCCGGGTCACAGAGAGTCCCTTGTTTAGGTGACATTCCTGAGCCCACCACAAAAATTCCTTTTGAATGCAAGGTATTATTTGAATGACAGTGTCCAAATCCTGGCAGTGCTGTGTCCATACATTTTGAGATACCATTGCAGCTTCCTCATATGCAGTTTGGCATTGGGAAGCACCAGAATACAAGATGCCATGAACCCTAAGGCTTGAAGGACTGTCCTTGCAGTCAGCCCGGACTGAAGAGATAGTTGATGGAAGTAAAGGGAAAGATTCTTTTGTTTGTCCGGGGTTAAAAAGGCCATCTGGGTTGCTGTATTCAGTCTCACACCCAGAAAGCACATGTCTTGAGAGGGTACTAGACTGGACTTTATTTCGTTCACAGAATACCCCAGGCATCTTAGCACTGCTATCACATATTCCAAATGCTGTAAAAGGTCTTCCTTTTCTTGAGCCAGAATCAGGCAGTCGTCCAAGTAAGGACAGATTTGTATTCCTTTTAGCCTGAAGTAAGCTATCACTGGAGCCAGAACCTTTGTGAATACTCTGGGCGCAGTAGATAAGCCAAAGGGCAATGCAGAGAACTGATAATGGGAATTCCCAGCTCGAAATCACAGATACTTCCTGCAACTTAGTCTGATAGGTACATGAAGGTAAGCCTCCTTGAGATCCAAAGTTACCATCCAGTGATCTTTGCCCAGCAGAGGTAAAAGCTGTTGTAACGTCAACATTTTGAACTTGGGAATGTCCAGATAAGTGTTGAGGATAGATAAATCCAAAATTGGTCTCCACGTGTTCCCCTTCTTTGGTACTAGGAACAGGCGAGAATAAAATCCTAGGCCCCTTTCTGACACAGGAACCGGCTGAATGGCCCCTATTTGGAGTAACAGCGAAATTTGCTTGTGAGCCTCTTTTCTTTGTAGAGGAGGAATGTCTGGCATGCCTTTGAAAGGAGGCAAGGTATGGAAATAAAACCTGTAACCGTGGTGAATGATATCCAATACCCATCTGTCTTGGGTAATTAAACTCCAATTTTCTTTGAAAAGTGCCAGCCTTCCTCCCAAAGGTGCTGCCAGACGAGAAAGCACTGGCAGCTGAAAAGGCAGGTCATTGGGTCTGTTTACGAAAGGACTGACCCCTGCCCTCACCAGAAGACTGAGCAGGTGAACTCCCTGTCCTAGGCCTAAAAGTACCTTGAGCTCTGCCCCTACCACGTCTAGACCTACCCCTAGACTGGGAATCATAAGCAGGATATGTCCATCCCTTAGTAGGCCAATTTCTACTAAACTTCGGAGGCTGAACCTGCAAAAAATCTTTAACAGTCTGCATAGACTTAGCCTTGTCCTCCATTTTCTTTAAAACAGCTTCCACAGGCGAACCAAACAACACGTCAGACTGTAACGGAGCATCCAAAATCCTTGTCTTAACATGCTCAGCTAAATTCTGATCCCTTAGCCAGGCGTGCCTGAAGAACAGAACCAGTGGCAGCCACCCTCGAAGAGGCCTGCACAGCATCAAAACCACATTGCAAGGAATGCTTACCCACCTGTTCAGACACATGAACTAAATCCTGCAACTCTTTACACTCAATACCTTCCGCCAGAGCATCCACCTTAGACTTCAATTGTGAAAGGAGATAATTTTGATATTTTAACATGTGGAACTGGCAATTCAAAGCCCTCATGGCTAAAGTGGAAGAAGTATACACCTTCTTTCCCCATCTATCCAAAGCCCTTGCCTCTTTATCAGGAGGAACAGGATTTTTAACAGAAGCCTTAACACCTTTAGGCCCCTGAGAAACAGTTTCTGGGTCTGCCCTAGGACTCTTAAAAAGATACTTATGAGCTTCAGGCACCCTATAATACCTATCTGGTTTAACTGGGGCAGGAGGCAAAGAATCAGGGTTCAGGGAAGCCTCTGCAAAACATCTTCCACCACATCCAGAACAGGAGGTATAGCTAAAGGCCTATGCTGGGGTAAAACAAAATTCCCTAAGCCTCTTCCTGGAATCAGAGAAATCTTGGCCTTCCCATTTAAAATGCTCCCTCATGGAATGAAGAGTCTCTGAAAAAGAGAAATCCTCAGGAGGAGAAGCCGAAGGAGTAGAATCATCCACATCAGAATCAGAATAAGGAGGATACTCCTGCAAGTCTTCAGCAAGACTCAGAAGCCTCGAACACTGCTCAAAACTCTCAAGCTCAGGTTCCACCCTAGGCCTCTTATCAGGAGGGGGCATAGAACCTCTAATCATAGTAATCAAATCTTCTGCCATTTTAAGCATATGTTTCTTAGGCAAAGATCCCGAAGAACTAGGAGAGACCCCACTGAAGTTAAACCTGGCCTGCCTCTCAAAGAAGCCTTGGAAACAGAAGGGGAGGGCCTAACCACCTTAGGAAGAGGGGAGAACAGCCACCTGAGAAGCCCCTTCAGCCTGGCCTACCTCCTGAGAAGACACATCTTGTAACAGTAAAGTCTCTCCCTGAGACTCCAAAGAAACTTCTGGCAGAGCCTCCGGCTCCACTGAGCCTTCTAAAGAACCGGCGTCCGGGACTGGCGGTTCTTCCAACCTAGGCTTTGCTGCTTTGTCCTTGCGCTTTTGGGCCAAGCGGGCCGGAGCATCCGGCGGCATTTTATAATTACAACGCTTCCCAAAAACTAACCTGGCACAGTCTAACCTTCTCTTTATAGTGCGTTTGTTAAATCTAGCACAAGAGCGACATCCAACAACGTCGTGCTCAGGCCCTAAACAAGGTATACACAAGGTATGGTAATCCCTATGAGGTACCTGTTTCCCACAAGAAATACAGTTATTCACTTTTTCTGACATCCGGTTAAATACTGAGGCAAGAAAAAACCAAAATATTCCCCAACGGGGTACTTAGCCAACTTTGATTCGGTCTGAAACTCCGACTTCAGAAAATTTTAGAACGCCAACCTGCACTCGCAAAACTGCTTCTGCATCGGACCATGCGGCAAAAAAGACTGAGGATATGACGTAGGTCATGCGCATTTGTACCCTGACGTCAGACTAATGCGCCTTGACCGACGTCAGCCATATACTTTGGTATTCGGGCCGACTGGGACAGCGGACTACCCAAGTGTTAGGACTGCAGCAATGTGGTATGAAGAACATCATGCCCTTAAGACTCCTGCCTCTTTTATATGAAAAACAAAGTTTAACATTTTTAGGCAGGATTTTTCTTTCTGTATATAGGACCAGTAATACCAAACTATTTTCTCTAAAATGTTAGACAAAATAAACTCCCTTTCTTTTTCCTCTGCATTCTTTTCCTGCATTATCTTCTGTGCTGTATTCACTTTTTTATTCATTACTTTATTATACCCTAACCATACTTTCTCTGACTCATAGCCCCTTTCTATAAACATATTAGCTGTATTTTGAACTTCCTTCTCACATTCCTTCCTGTCACTGCATAAACGTTTAACCCTGACCATTTCCCTATAAGGAATGGAAGAAATTGTGTGTGTGTGTGTGTGTGTGTGTGTGTGTGTGTGTGGGGGGGGTGACAACTAGTTAGATGCAACATAAAGCTTGGTTGCCCAATTTTTCTAAATATTTTAGTTTTAAGTTCACCATCTTCTTGACCTTCTATTGTAATATCCCGACAATTTACTCTCTTTCCTTTTTGTAACCCATCAGACTTGATCTCAAACCTGTTCACTTGCAGTTCTTGAACAAACTTTTCTACCTCTCCATAGCCTCCCTTACAAACAAAAATCGAATCAATGTATCTGTAAAAATGAACATGTTTTCTAAAAAAGTCATTCCTATACACATACAGATTTTCATACAGATTCATAGATAAATTAGCATATGTGGGGGCAAAAGTTGCCCTCATAGCTGCCCACACTTATGTTGATACAGAGAGCCATCAAATTCAAATATATTATTTTCCAAGCAGAACAATATCAGTTCTATAATATACTGTGTACTGGGGCTTTGCCCCAGAAAAAAATCTATAGCTTCTATGCCATCACTATGTTTTATACTCGTGTATAGGCTGACTACATCTATCACTATAAAAAACATGTTTTTCTGCCATACTATTTTCTTTACTTCATCCAGAAAATCAAAACTGTCTGATATATGAAGGTAAATGCATCACCTTTTTTAACAAAAATTGATGCAAAAAACATCCCAAATTATGGGTTACATAATTGCAAGCAGATATAATGGGACGACCTAGAGGGTTAAAGTACAGTCGTGTACATTTACCATAAATGTAGATGTTCGAGTGTATTCACTGTTTCAGTCATTACATTTGGATAATCTGCTGGCAGGTTTCCCTCAGTCGGCCTGAATTCCAAAGTCTTGGGTCCTGCGTTGGTTGATGTCTCCTCTTCCATGACATCAGGGGTATAAAACATGCAGCAGACGCCATTTTCTTTAGTTTTTCTTGCCCCCGATGTCAGGTGCCCCCAAAAAGGTAGCAAAAAAAAAAAAAAAAATATATACACACACACACACACACACACACACACACACACACACACACACACACACACACACACACACGTATCAAAATAAACGTTACCTTCATCTACAAGCAAATACACCACATAGGTTGTAGAAGATAGAGAAGGAAAGACAAACTCCAGATTGACAGGGGGATGATGGCGGGAGGGTAACCTGGACTGCAACAGTGAGTACACTTGAACATCTACATTGATGGTAAGTGTACACAACTGTACTATGTTCTTCGTGTTTCACTGTTGCAGTCATTACATTTGGGTAGAATCCCACAGCTATGGTTGCGGGGCTGGAGCTAAACAGCATTAGGAGCGGCTATAAGGCCCTGCAGAACTGCAGTGGCAAAGCCTGCTCTGGATTTAGAGTAAAGAGGCAAATAATAATGCTTTTGTAAAGGTGTGAACAGAACTCTAAGTAGCAGCCTCTAGAATGTCTTTGGTTGGTACTCCCCTTAGAAAGGCTGCCGAAGTAGCTGCAGCTCTGGTGGAATGAGACCTAATGCCCTTGGGCACAGGTTTACCATGGTGTAAGTAGCAGAAACGGATGCAGTGGCTTATCCACTTTGAAACTGTCTGCTTTGAAATAGCCTTGCCTTCTGATCCTGCAGCATATGTCACTAGTAATTACTCAGTTTTTCTTAGAGCTTTAGTCTGCTTAAGTAGAATCTTAGGTGTCTGTGTACATCCAAGGAATGCAGAATTCTCTCCCCCTTGTTCTGCGGATTTGGATAAAAGTTTAGCAGATGAATTGTTTGGTTAAGGGCCACACTGGAAACCACCTTGGGCATAAAAGTAGGATTTGTCCTCAGAGATACCCTGTATGGGTAAAATATGATAAAATGCTCTATAGCCACGAGGGCCTGTAGCTCTGAAACTCTTTTTGCTGAAGTAATTGCTAGAAGCACAGCTGTTTTCCATGATAAAAACTTTATATCAGCAGTAGCAGCTGGTTCAAATGAAGGCAGGGTGAGCTTTTCCAACACATAATTGAGGTCCCATGCAGGCAATTGGTGATCTTCTAGGAGGCCTTAATTGTTTGGCTCTTCGAAGATACTGCTTTAGTAAAGCATGAGAAAAGATTGGTGGCTCTGTATTGTAATGAGCCGAAATGGCAGAGGCATGGATTTTAATTGATGAGAAAGATAGGCCTTTGTCAAGCATCTCAGTTAAGTATTGCAATATCTGAGGAATATTTGGTTCTGCTGTATCAGTTCCTTGTGCTTGATTCCAAGCACAGAATCTCTTCCATTTGTCAGCATAAGATTTTCTAGTACTAGGCCTTCTGGCTTCCAAAATGACATTAATCAGAGCTTTACTGAGTGATGTTGTTTGTATGACTACATGATCAGCCATGCTGCCAGGTTCAGAGATTGTAATTGATTGTGCAGGATCTGATTGTTTTGCTGGGACTGTAGGTGTGGTCTTTGAGGCAAGGTCCAAGCTGGGTATTGAGACAAGTTCCTTAGGATTGGATAGCAGTATTGGAGGGGCCAGTCCGGGGCAATTAGTATCATCTTTGCTTTCTCTTGTCTGACTTTTAGGAGGACCTTGGGGAGAAGAGGCAGAGGAGGAAAGGTGTGGGTTTTCCAACTGAAGAACAGGATGCCCACTTTCCATGCTTGTCTGTGATAAGTCCTTGTGGAGAATCTTTTCAATTGATAATTTATTTTGAGGAGAGGCAAATAGATCTATGTCTGGGCTCCCCCATTTCTCTGTTATCATGCTGAAGACTTGTGGATTTAGTTTCCACTCGTGTGGGTCCATAAGGTTTCTGCTTAAATTGTCTGCCAGAGTGTTTTGTTTTCCTGGCAGGAATTCAGCTTGAAGATGTATTTGGTAGGTCAAAGCTGTGTTCCACAGTGCCATGGCTAATCTGCAGAGGGGGTAAGAGTGTGTGCCCCCTTGCTTATGTACCACATGACTGTGGTGTTGTCTGTCTTTATCAGTAGTTGTCCTGTATGAAGCAAGTCCTTGAAGGCTGTTAGGGCATTTTGAACAGCTAGCATCTCTTTCTGGTTGATATGCAGATGCATTTGTTTTGGTGACCATATGCCCTGAATGCATCTTTCTGCCATGTGGGCCCCCCAGGCATAATCTGATGCATCTGTTGTCATGGTTTGGCTGGCAGGGGGTAGAGTGAATGGCCGTCCTATGTTTTGGTGACATGCCTTTGCCCACCATAGAAACTCCTGTTGCAGGCAGGGAATGAGAGGAATCATTCCTCACTCACTTCTCTCACCTCTTCTCTCAATAGAATCCCATGGAATCTACCATGTCAGCTTCTTTTTCTTTTCCTCTTCTTTCCCCTTGTATTTCTCTTCCCTCTGAATCATCTTAGTCTTGTATTATCTTTTATGCATGACTAAGTGTTTTTCTTCAAATCATATACCTGTTCTGCGTCTAATTACCCTCTTTTTATCAACTATTTATGTATGTAACTAATAACGCCTGTATCTCTGGCTTCTCTTTTTTTATTATTTCTATTATTATTGCTTAATGTAATTTAACATCAGTTTTTTTTTTTTTTTTTTTTCCTATGTAACAATGTACCAACTGTTAAATGTGGAGCTTTTCTCCCCGGGCCTCCGCTGAAAATGGACATGTATACAGTCGGATTTTTCCCGGTCAACAAATGTAAAATAAAATAAATAAATAAATAAATAATTGTTTCCAGACTGTGAGAATGTTGACTCCATAAACTTTTTAGGTACCATTGAAGTTTCCTCATATGCAGTCTTGCATATGGAATCAGTAGTATGCAGGATGCCATGAAGCCCAGAGCCTGCAGAATTTGTCTTGCAGAAGACTGAGTCTTTGTTGCCATCAGTTTGAAGTAAGTAGTCAGTTGCATTTGCTTGTCTGGCGTGAGGTAAGCCATCTGGGCAGTTGTATTCAAGCTTGCACCCAGGAATGTTATCTTTTGAGAGGGTACCAGTTGTGATTTATTTTTGTTTATTGTGTACCCTAGGCATGTTAGAAGCCTTTTCACAAATGCCAGGTGTCGAAAAGAATGTCCTTGTTCTCTGCCTGAATGAGACAGTCGTCCAAGTAAGGATATATTTGTAAACTTCTTTGTCTGCAAAATGCAATTACTGGTGCCAGGCACTTTGTAAAGACCCTGGGCACAGTAGATAAGCCAAAGGGCAGTGCAGAGAACTGGTAATGCATTAAGCCAGCCATGAATTTGAGGTATCTTCTGCATGATTGTCTTACTGGGTCATGCAGGGATGCCTCTTTTAGGTCTAAAGTCACCAGCCAAGCATTCTTGCCCAGCATGGGCAGAAGCTTCTGTAAAGTCAGCATTTTGAATTTTGGAATGTCCAGGTATGTGTTCAAAATCGATAAATCCAGTATTGGCCGCCAGGCCTTGTCCTTTCTGGGTACCAAGAACAGTTTTGAGTAAAAACCTTGTCCTCTTTTCCTGTTCTGGTACTGTCTGAATGGCCCCCATATCCATGAGGGATATAACCTGTTTCTGTGCATCTGCCCATTGATTTTTTGGCAGATCTGGCCAACCATTTGCCATTGGCAGAGTGTGGAAATGGAATCTGTATCCCTGTGATACGATGTTTAGTAAGCACTTGTCTGGTTTGGCAGGGGCCGGAGGTAAAGTGTCAGGAGCGGTGCAAACATCATTAAATGCATCATCCACAACAGGCAGTACTGGAGGTATAGCTAAGGGCCTATGTTGTGGCAAGTGTAGAAAGGTCCTAAGCCTTTTTCTAGAATCTGAGAAATCTTGTCCCTGCCATTGGAATTGTTCTCTCATGGCATGTAAGGTTTCCCCAAAGGAGAATTCCTCTGGTGGAGAGGCAGCTGGAATGGAATCTTCAGCATCTGAGTCTTCATAATTGGAAAAAGGAGCCTCTGGCTGGTCTGTAATGTCTGAGTCATCCACAGAGTCATCAGAGGACACAGGCTCGGGGGGCTCTGTTCTAGGTCTCTTTTCTGGGGGCTGAGAGGCCCTGTCTGGGTGAGATTGGGATCCCCTAATTAAGGATATTAAATCTTCTGCCAGAGTAAGCATTTGAGAACTAGAAGTGGGCCTGAGTGAGGATGGTTTAACAGGCACTGTTTTAGCTGTTTTAGCTGCTTTAGCCCTGGCAAAAGCCTTAATAGACATGGCTGCAGGAGGCCTAGCAGCACCACGTGCTGGGGTAGAGATATCCAAGGGGATGGTGTCTGATAGCTCAGTAGGAACCACAGTTGTAGGCAAAAGTTCGGAGGCTGATTCAGATAAGGTAGCAGGAGCCTCAGTAGTAGTCATGGATTCGGCTGAAGATTGACCAGCTTTTCCGGTTTCGGTCGAAACCGAGACACTCGCGGCTTGCTTAACCGTGGTTTCGGCCGAAACCGCGGACTGCGAGTGTCGGTCTTTTTCTTTGCGGTTTTAATAATTTGGGTAGTCGGAGGATCCGGCGGCATAATGTACGCAAAATCTGAGAAAAACTGTTCAGCAAACTCCGACCCGGCCTAAGCGTTCGTCGGTTGAAGGAGGCACAGGCCGAACAGGCTGCTACGTCGTGGTCTGGGCCTAAGCAAGGCAAACAGTAAGAGTGGAAATCTTTATGAGGTATTTGTTTCCCACAAGTTAAACAGTTATTGACTTTTTCTGACATCGGCTGAGGCAAGAAAGAGTCCCCAACGGGTACTTAGCTTTTAGAAGTCTTGGTAGTATTTGGTAGTAGCAATCTCTGGATCTGACCGACCGGCACTTGCGAACAGCTTCTGCTTGGGCGCCGCAAGAAAGACTGAAGAAAATGGCGTCGGCTGATGCCTTTATACCAAGACCAGCAGAGATGACGCCGGGTGAAGTGTGACATCAGCGAAGCGGACCCGGACTTTGGAATCCGGCCGACAAGGGCTGCCTGACGACAGGACAACCCATTTGTTATGACTGCAGATGCATCCATGAAGGACATCTGGTAATGCATTAAGCCAGCCATGAATTTGAGGTATCTTCTGCATGATTGTCTTACTGGGTCATGCAGGGATGCCTCTTTAGGTCTAAAGTCACCAGCCAAGCATTCTTGCCCAGCATGGGCAGAAGCTTCTGCAAAGTCAGCATTTTGAATTTTGGAATGTCCAGGTATGTGTTCAAAATCGATAAATCCAGTATTGGCCGCCAGGCCTTGTCCTTTCTGGGTACCAAGAACAGTTTTGAGTAAAAACCTTGTCCTCTTTTCCTGTTCTGGTACTGTCTGAATGGCCCCCATATCCATGAGGGATATAACCTGTTTCTGTGCATCTGCCCATTGATTTTTTGGCAGATCTGGCCAACCATTTGCCATTGGCAGAGTGTGGAAATGGAATCTGTATCCCTGTGATACGATGTTTAGTAAGCACTTGTCTGGTTTGGCAGGGGCCGGAGGTAAAGTGTCAGGAGCGGTGCAAACATCATTAAATGCATCATCCACAACAGGCAGTACTGGAGGTATAGCTAAGGGCCTATGTTGTGGCAAGTGTAGAAAGGTCCTAAGCCTTTTCTAGAATCTGAGAAATCTTGTCCCTGCCATTGGAATTGTTCTCTCATGGCATGTAAGGTTTCCCCAAAGGAGAATTCCTCTGGTGGAGAGGCAGCTGGAATGGAATCTTCAGCATCTGAGTCTTCATAATTGGAAAAAGGAGCCTCTGGCTGGTCTGTAATGTCTGAGTCATCCACAGAGTCATCAGAGGACACAGGCTCGGGGCTCTGTTCTAGGTCTCTTTCTGGGGCTGAGAGGCCCTGTCTGGGTGAGATTGGGATCCCCTAATTAAGGATATTAAATCTTCTGCCAGAGTAAGCATTTGAGAACTAGAAGTGGGCCTGAGTGAGGATGGTTTAACAGGCACTGTTTTAGCTGTTTTAGCTGCTTTAGCCCTGGCAAAAGCCTTAATAGACATGGCTGCAGGAGGCCTAGCAGCACCACGTGCTGGGGTAGAGATATCCAAGGGATGGTGTCTGATAGCTCAGTAGGAACCACAGTTGTAGGCAAAAGTTCGAGGCTGATTCAGATAAGGTAGCAGGAGCCTCAGTAGTAGTCATGGATTCGCTGAAGATTGACCAGCTTTTCGGTTTCGTCGAACCGAGACACTCGCTGCTTGCTTAACCGTGGTTTCGGCGAAACCGCGGACTGCGAGTGTCGGTCTTTTCTTTTGCGGTTTTAATAATTTGGGTAGTCGGAGGATCCGGCATAATGTCGCAAAATCTGAGCCGAAAAACTGTTCAGCAAACTCCGACGCGCCTAAGCGTTCGCCGGTTGAAGGAGGCACAGGCGAACAGGCTGCTACGTCGTGGTCTGGGCCTAAGCAAGGCAAACAGTAAGAGTGGAAATCTTTATGAGGTATTTGTTTCCCACAAGTTAAACAGTTATTGACTTTTTCTGACATCGGCTGAGGCAAGAAAGAGTCCCCAACGGGGTACTTAGCTTTTTAGAAGTCTTCGAAGTAGTATTTGGTAGTAGCAATCTCTGGATCTGACCGACCGGCACTTGCGAACAGCTTCTGCTTCGGGCGCCACGCGGCAAGAAAGACTGAAGAAAATGGCGTCGGCTGATGCCTTTATACCCGAAGACCAGCAGAGATGACGTCGGGTGAAGTGTGACATCAGCCGAAGCCGGACCCGGACTTTGGAATCCGGCCGACCGAAGGGCTGCCTGACGACAGGACAACCCATTTGTTATGACTGCAGATGCATCCATGAAGGACATCTGGTAATGCATTAAGCCAGCCATGAATTTGAGGTATCTTCTGCATGATTGTCTTACTGGGTCATGCAGGGATGCCTCTTTTAGGTCTAAAGTCACCAGTCAAGCATTCTTGCCCAGCATGGGCAGAAGCTTCTGCAAAGTCAGCATTTTGAATTTTGGAATGTCCAGGTATGTGTTCAAAATCGATAAATCCAGTATTGGCCGCCAGGCCTTGTCCTTTCTGGGTACCAAGAACAGTTTTGAGTAAAAACCTTGTCCTCTTTTCCTGTTCTGGTACTGTCTGAATGGCCCCCATATCCATGAGGGATATAACCTGTTTCTGTGCCTCTGCCCATTGATTTTTTGGCAGATCTGGCCAACCATTTGCCATTGGCAGAGTGTGGAAATGGAATCTGTATCCCTGTGATACGATGTTTAGTAAGCACTTGTCCTGGGTTATTAACTGCCAATTTTGAGCAAAAAGTGCTAATTTTCCCCCTATGGATGCTGCCAAAAGATAAGTGCTTGGTGAAGGCAAAGGGAAGTCATTGGGATTGCTTTCTGTAGGTTTGCGCTTCATCTCCTCCAGATTTGGAGGTGGAAGCACCCCATTGCTTTGACCTGTATGAATCTTGCGTCTGGCATCTGGAACCCTTAGGGCATCTGGATTTGCCCCTTTGAGCTCTGTCTGACACAGGAAAGGACCATTTTTTGGTAGGCCAGTGTCTACTGAATCTTGGTGGCTGTACTTGTAAGAAGTCTTTAACAGTTTGCATAGACTTAGCTTTGTCTTCCATTTTCTTTAAAATCTCTTCTGCCTTAATATCAAACAGAGAATGATGCTGTAAAGGTGCATCTAGCAATTTAGCTTTAACATGATCAGGTAGATTTTGTTCCTTTAATCAGACATGCCTCCTAATCACAGGTCCAGTAACTGTGGCCCTGCAGGAGGCCTCTAAGGAATCAAAACCACATTGCAAAGTATGCTTTCCAACTTGTTCAGCTGCATGCAATAATTCCTGCAATTCTTTATTTTCTGCACATTCTGAAATCAACATCATTTTCTGTTTCAGCAATCCCATAACATGTTGTTGGTACTTAAGCATATGAAATTGACAGTTTACAGATGTATAAATAGTTTATCCCCATCTGTCCAGTGCCCTTGAATCTCTGTCAGAGGGGGTAGGATTTTTTGCTGTTGAGGCCTTAACTCCCTTTGGTCCCTGTGAAATAGTTTCAGGATCAGCAGCAGGGTTTTTAAATAAAAATTTATGAGAGTCAGGGACCCTGTAATATGTCAGGCTTACTGGGAGCTGGAGGTAAGGAGTCAGGGGACAAGCTTGACTCCAAAAATACATCATCCACAATGTCTAAAACAGGGGGAATGGCTAAAGGCCTGTGCTGAGGGAGAAGGAAATCCCTGAGCCTCTTTTTTGATTCTGAGAAGTCTTGACTCTCCCAGTGAAAATGCTCCCTCAAAGTATGCAAGGTTTCTCCAAATGAATAATCCTCAGGAGGAGACGCAGATGGAATAGACTCCTCAGCATCAGAATCCTCATAGGGAGGTATAGATAATTCCTGATCAGAAGAGGAATCAGAAGAAATAGAAACCTGATCTGAAGATTAATAACCAGTGTCCTGTCTAGGCCTCTTATCAGAAGGGGGATGGGTACCCCTGATCAAGGTAATAAGGTCTTCAGCCATTTTGATAATCTGCTTTTTAGGCATACAGGCCTGTGCACGTGGCTCATGCGTCGATTTTTTTATTTTAGAAGTTGCTTTTGTCTTTGGTTTTGCAGCTGTCATCGGTTTGATATACAAATGTTGAGGTCTGAAAACACCCTCAGAAGTCGGTGCCTGCTCAGCGGCTCTGGACCCATCCGAGGGAGATACATTCGTCGGTCCAATAGCTTGAGTATCTTGCGGCATGCTGGACTCCACATGGGTGTCGGTAGAGGCCTGCAACTCAAAAGTAGCGGGTATCAGGGGCTGCGAAAGCGCCTCACTGAATTCCAGCGAACTGGCGACTGGCTTAGGATAAGCTTCGTCGTTGGTTTTGGATCTCGACTGCCTTTCTCTGTACTCCGGTAGTCGGATTGCTATCCGACGACATTTCTGGGTAGTTAAATCTGTTTCCAAAATACTTTGATGCAAAAATATACAGACGCTTAATAGTGCGTTGGTTAAATCTAGCACAAAACCAACAGTCAGGCACGTTGTGATCAGGACCTAGGCAAGGAATACAGTTTGTGTCTTTCGACCCGGTTAGGGGTCACCACAGCGGAACTCCGGTCCGCTAATGATTGGCAGTTGATTTTTACGTACTGGCTTGCCATGCCTGACGCACAACCTTCAACGAAGGTACGCCCATTCACACATGTCTCCACGGAGAAGACGCTCTAGCTGAGAATCGAACTGGACAGCGTCTTACTGTGAGGCGACAACGCTACCGCAGCACCACCACTGCGAGGCAAGGAATACAGTATAAATGGAAATCCTTATGAGGTATTTGCTTCCCTCAAGTAATACAATTATTAACTTTATCTGACATCGGTAAAAAGCAAGAAAAAAGTTTCCCCAATGGGGTACTTAGCTTTAGTGAAGACTTCGGTTCGGAAACTCAAACTCGAATATTTCAGTAGTCGGCCGACTGGCACTTGCGAAATGCTTCTGCTTCAGGCACCGCGCAGCAGGAAAGACTAAAGAAAATGGTGTCGGCTGCAGGTTTTATACCCCTGACGACCTGACGTCATGAAAGAGGAGACAGCAACCGACACAGGACCCAAGTCTTTGGAATTCAGGCCAACTGAGGGCAACCTGCCAGCAGATTACCCAAATGTAATAACTGCAACAGTGAAACACGAAGAACATCCTTGCTTTTATGTATTTTAGACACACAAAAAAACCTTGCCAACTTGCTGCTTTTATTTAAGAACTTTTTAGCATTTTCATGACTAAAATAATTTAGTCTAACCCCTTTATGTATTAATTCTTCATAGTTCTTAACCATCTCCTGATAAGTTAAGAAACCTACTTTATCATAGATTTTGTCATTTTCTAGATGCTGTAAACACATATTTACATAACTGTGTACAAATGCATTATTACTAGTTTTCCCCCTTTTCTGCAGGCTTAAATACGAGTTCCTTTCTTTCCTTTAAATATTTTAAAGTGACCCATTCTTTTGTGTCATATTATATTGAATTTCACTTCTAAAAAACTTACTGCACTCTTGCTCTATCGCATAATTTAACATATGATGAAACATTTAAATTTTATCACATTTGAAATGAGGCATAAATTTGCTTTTATAAGAAACACCACTAGTATCAAAATTACTATAAGCATTATATTCTAAGACTGAATTAAAAGAAAAGAAAACTCAGCATCTACAAAACTTGCATTGTTCACATCTGCTTCTAAACTTTGTCTGATTTCCATAGAAATCTATTAAATGTAACTTGCGAACAAAATTGAATACTTCCCCCTTTAACTCATACATTCGGGGAAGAGACGTTGGGATAAATTTCAAACCCGTATGTAAAACATTTTTTCCTTCATTACTACTAATACATTCAGACAAATTTACAATGTATTCAAAACCAGTCACATGTATATTAGAAAGTTCCCATTTTATTATGTCCATTTTTCCCCGTTTGTTGGCTCGAGAATTATATCCAGCACCATGCTGTTGATCCTGCCAACTCTTCTCTTCTTATTCCCTTGTTGTAACTCAGGTTGGTCACAAAAATTTCTGTTTAGATACTCTGGATTCTGTCCCTTTGGAACCCATGGGTAGTCTTCTCATTCTTCCCCTTCACCTTCCGCTGATGGAGGCTCCATTTTCAGCCGATGTACAATAATTCACAGATTGTTCAGTTACCGCCTTCTCCTCCTGGAATCCAACATGCTGCTTTTTGTTAGTTTTGAAAGAAGAAACTAACACTTGTTTACGTTCGTAATCTCGAATATGTCTCAACAGTTTTTTCTTCTTATGATCAATGAGCTCTTTTTCATAGGTCAAAAATTTATCATTGACACTCTGCAAATAGCCCTCAAAGGCTTCCTGACTGATCGTACTTGCAATATTTGAACAAGCTTGTTTGATTTCAGCTTAGCCCTCTTCTACGTATCTCTCTCCACCAGAATGCTGACCCACTCAGCACTACATCTGTGCACTGCTGCTACCCAGTGCTCATGAAATGCAGCTTCACTGGTCAAATCAAATGGTGTAGAGGGATTACGAAAGGCTCTTAAGCCTCTAGGTGTTATATCTAGTTCTCGATATCTGTTGAGACTCTAAGTTGAAAAACACAGACGTCTCTTTAAAGATCAGTCTCTCTGCTTGTTCCAATAAATCTTGCACTTCAGGTATTACAGAAAAGTACAGTTTTGTACTTACCATAAATGTAGATGTTCGAGTGTATATACTGCTGCAGTCATCACACTTGGGTTATCCTGCCGTCAGGCGGTCCATGATCGGCCGAATCCCAAAGTCTTGGTCCGGCGTCGGTTGTCGTCGCTTCTTCCCTGACGTCAGAGCGACAGGGGTATAAAAGAGGCAGCCGACGCCATTTTCTTCAGTTTTTCTTGCCCCAGATGTCAGGTGCCCCCAACTAGGAAGGCAATACAAATAACTATGCAAAATACCTTAGTAGATAAACAAAAGTACTAGCTGTTAGCAAATACACCATTATAGGCATGCATCCATTAGATTGATGTACATGGAGTTATAAGTAACACGCTGCTATGTAGAGGGGATGGTGGGGGGGTAACCTGGACTGCAGCAGTATATACACTCGAACATCTACATTTATGGTAGGTACAAAACTGTACTATGTTCATCGTGTAATACTGCTGCAGTCATCACACTTGGGTTGAATCCCAAAGCTATGGATGGGTGGCTGGTACTAAACTGGGTTAGGAGAAGCTAGGATGCCCTGCAGAACTGCAGTGGCAAAACCAGCTCTGGTTTTTGAGTATAATGGAAGGTGGTAATGCTTGGTAAAGGTTTGCACAGAACTCCAAGTAGCTGCCTCCAGAATGCCCTTGGTTGGAACCCCCCTGAGAAAGGCTGCTGAGGTTGCTGCAGCCCTGGTAGAATGGGACCTAATATTAACAGGCACTGCTTTCCCATGGTGCGAATAGCAAAAAAGTACAGTTTTGTACCTACCATAAATGTAGATGTTCGAAGATCCACATTGCTGCAGTCCTTACATATGGGTAGTCCGCTGTCCTCGGTCGGCCCGAATACCAAAGTATTAGGCTGACGTCGGTCAAGGCGCTTAAAACTGACATCAGGACGTCAGGGTACAAAAGCGCATGACCGACATCATATCCTCAGTCTTCTCTTGCCCCAGATGTCAGAAGGCCCTAACAAGAAAGGCCCAAGCCAAAAAACCAAATAACCAACCACCCCTGCACTAACCATATTTACAATATGTACAACCCAAACCACACCACCACCTCTAACTACAGAGGGGAAGGAGGGAGGGTAAATTGGACTGCAGCAATGTGGATCTTCGAACATCTACATTTATGGTAGGTACAAAACTGTACTATGTTCTTCATCTCACATTGCTGCAGTCTTTACATATGGGTAGAATCCCAAAGCAGAGGTAAGGGAGGATGGCAAAACTATAAAGCATTAGGGGCTGCCAAAATGCCCTGTAAAATTGCAGTGGCAAATCCAGCCCTAGATTTAGAGTAAAGTGGAAGGTGGTAATGCTTAGAGAAAGTATGCACTGAACTCCAAGTAGCTGCTTCCAAAATATCTTTAGTAGCCACCCCTTAAAAAGCTGTAGAAGTGGCAGTAGCCCTAGTGGAATGAGGCCTAATCCCAGCTGGAATCTCCTTACCATGATGGGAATAACAGAAAGCAATACAAAAACCAATCCACTTAGAAATAGTTTGTTTTGAAACAGGTTTGCCCTGAGAACCCAAAGCAAAAGAAACAAACAACTGCTGAGACTGCCTGAACCCTTTAGTTCTGCTCAAATAATATCGCAACTGTCTGTGTATATCCAAAGTGTGCAAAATCCTCTCCCCTTTATTCTGGGGGTTTGCATAAAAAGTAGGCAAATGAATAGTTTGGTTTAAAGCCACACTAGAAACCACTTTAGGCATAAAAGAAGGGTTAGTACGCAAAGACACCCTATCCTTGTGAAAAATTAAGAAAGGCTCAACTGCCATAAGGGCCTGTAACTCAGAAACCCTTCTCGCAGAGGTAATGGCCAAGAAAAAAGCAGTCTTCCATGATAAATATTTCAACTCTGCAGTTGCTGCAGGCTCAAAAGGTTGTAGAGTGAGTTTCTCCAACACAAAATTGAGATCCCAAGCAGGAGTAGGAGCTCTACGTGGGGGTCTTATATATTCTTTGCCCCTCTAAGGAATTGCTTAAACAAAGGATGAGAAAATAATGGTGGGTCACAGTCATAGTGAGCAGAAATTGCTGCAGCATGAACCTTTATAGAGGAGAAGGACAAACCTTTGTCCAATAACTCAGTAAGGTATTGTAGAGCAACACTTAAATTAGGTTTAGAAACATCAAAGTCCTTTGCTGTACTCCAAAATAAAAATCTCCTCCATTTATCTGCGTAAACTTTCCTTGTACTAGGCCTTCTGGCCTCCAAAATAACATTCAAAACTTGTTGTGGAAGCTGAGACCCTCCAGGGTTTAAAACAGAATATGCCAGGCTGTTAGATGTAGAGAGTGAAGTTTGACATTGAGTAAATGACTGTTCTCCTGAGACAGCAGGTGAGGAATCAAGGCAAAGGCCATGGAGGCTCCGTACCAGACTTCTCAGTAATGGGTACCAGTGCTGTCGAGGCCAATCCGGAGCTATTAAAATCATGTTTGGCTTGTCCTGTCTGACCTTCAGGAGTACCTTTGGGAGGAGAGGCAGAGGTGGAAAGGCATACGTGAAGATTGCTCCAATTGAATGAGAGAGCATCCACTTTCCAAGCTGTGGGATGAAACCTTTTGTGCAAAACTTTGGCAGCTGGTAATTTAGTGGAGAAGCGAACAGATCTATGTCTGGAGTTCCCCATAACACTGTCAATCTCTGAAATACATGAGGATCCAATTTCCACTCGTGGGGATCCATAATTTGTCTGCTCAACACATCTGCTAAGGAGTTCTGTGCTCCTGGCAGAAACCTTGCCTGAAGATTTAGCTGTAAACTGAGAGCAGTCTCCCACAAAATCATTGCTTGTCTGCATAGAGGATATGAATGCGTCCCCCCTTGCTTGTTGATGTACCACATGACAGTAGTGTTGTCTGTTTGAATCAACACCTGCCCTGGAAGAAGTAAATCCTTGAAAGCTATCAATGCAAATTGGACTGCTAACATCTCCTTCAAGTTGATATGTAAATGTTGAAGTCTGGCAGGCCACGTGTCTTGTACCCATTTTCCATTTAGATGAGCTCCCCAAGCTTTGTCTGAGGCATCTGTCGTTAGAATCTGACTCGCCTCTGGTCGGGTCACAGAGAGTCCCTTGTTTAGGTGACATTCCTGAGCCCACCACAAAAATTCCTTTTGAATGCAAGGTATTATCTGAATGACAGTGTCCATATCTTGGCAGTGCCTTCCGCCAGAGCATCCACCTTAGACCTCAATTGAGAAAGAAGAAAGTTTTGATATTTCAACATATGAAACTGGCAATTCAAAGCCCTCATAGCTAAGGTAGAAGATGTATAGACCTTCTTTCCCCATCTATCCAAAGCTCTGGCCTCTTTATCTAGAGGAACCGGATTTTTTACAACAAAGGCCTTGACACCCTTAGGTCCCTGACTAATAGTTTCTGGGTCCGCCCTAGGATTCTTATAAAGATATTTATGAGCCTCAGGCACCCTGTAATACCTATCCGGTTTAACAGGCGCAGGAGGCAGAGAATCAGGATTAAGTGAAGCCTCTGAAAATACATCTTCCACAACATCCAGAACAGGGGGTATAGCCAAGGGCCTATGTTGGGGTAAAAGCAAAAATTCCCTAAGCCTTTTCCGAGAATCAGAGAAGTCCTGACCTTCCCACTTAAAATGTTCCCTCATAGAATGAAGTGTCTCTGAAAAAGAAAAATCCTCTGGAGGAGAAGCAGAAGGAGTGGAATCATCTGCATCAGAATCAGAATAAGGAGAGTACTCCTGCAAGTCTTCAGCCGAAGACTCTGAAACATCCGAAGCCTGCTCAAAACTTCCCAACTCTGGCTCCACCCTAGGCCTCTTATCCGGAGGGGGCAAAGAACCTCTAATCAGAGTAATCAAATCTTCTGCCATTTTAAGCATGTGCTTCTTAGGCACAGACCCTGCTGAACTAGGAGTTACACCAACAGAAGCTAAACCTGGCCTGCCTCTGGGAGAAGCCTTGGAAACAGAAGGAGAGGGCCTAACCACCCTAGGAAGGGAGGGGAGTACAGTAACCTGGGAAGCCCCTTCAGCCTGACCTGCCTCTTGAGAGGCCACATCCTGCAAAATCAAAGTCTCCCCCTGAGACTCCAGAGAAGTCTCCGTCAGAACCACTGGTTCCACTGAAGCCTCTAAAGAACCGGCGTCCGGAACGGACGACTCATCTTGCCTGGGTTTAACTGTTTTGTCTTTGCGCTTCTTCGTAGAAGCGGGCGCCGGAGAGTCCGACGGCATATTATAATTGCACCGCTTACCGAAGACCAGCCTAGCACAATCTAACCCTCGCTTAATAGTGCGCTTATTGAATCTAGCACAAAAGCGACACCCAACAACGTCGTGCTCAGGCCCCAAACAAGGAATGCACAAAGAATGATAATCCCTATGCGGTATCTGTTTCCCACAAGAAATACAGTTATTCACTTTTTCTGACATCCGGTAATACACTGAGGCAAGAAAAACCAAAATATTCTAGCGGGTACTTAGCCAACTTGGATTCGGTCTGAAACTCCGAACTCGAAAAATTTCAGAACGCCGAACGGCACTTGCAACGCTGCTTCTGCATCGGACCATGCGGCAAAAAAGACTGAGGATATGACGTCGGTCATGCGCTTTTGTACCCTGACGTCAGTTTTAAGCGCCTTGACCGACGTCAGCCTAATACTTTGGTATTCGGGCCGACCGAGGACAGCGGACTACCCATATGTAAGGACTGCAGCAATGTGAGATGAAGAACATCGGATACAATGTGCTATCCATTTGGAGATGGTCTGTTTTGAAATAGCCTTTCCTTGTGAACCTGCAGCATATGATACAAAGACTTGGTCAGTTTTTCTGAAGGTCTTTGTCTTATCCAAATAGTAACGTAGCTGTCTGTGAATGTCCAAAGAGTGAAGGAGTCTTTCTCCTTTATTCTGGGGGTTTGGATAAAAGGTGGGTAAATGAATGGTCTGATTCAAAGCCACACTGGATAGTACCTTTGGCATAAAGGTAGGGTTAGTTCGTAAAGAGACTGTCCTGATGGAAAATGATGAAAGGTTCCACTGCCATAAGTGCCTGTAGTTCTGAGACTTGCGTGCTGAGGTGATAGCCAGCAACAAAGCTGTTTTCCATGACAAGTATTGTAGTTGTGCTGAGAAGGCTGGTTCGAAAGGAGGTGGTGTTAATTTTTCTAAAACGAAGTTGAGGTCCCAAGCTGGCGTTGGGGGTTTCTGGGGGGTTCTTATATTCTTAGCCCCTCAGAGAAACTGCCTTAATAAAGGGTGTGAGAATATGGGAGGATCCGTATTATATTGAGCTGAAATGGCTGAAGCATGGATCTTAATGGATGAGAAAGAAAGGCCTATGAGTAGCATCTCAGTTAAGTATTGCTTTGAGGAATGTTTGGTATCCAAGGATTTTGGCCTTTAGCCTGGTTCCATGCACAAAATCTTTTCCATTTGTCTGAGTAAGTTTTTCTGGTGCTGGGCCTCCTGGCCTCCAAAATGACATTCAGGATGTCCTTTGAGAGAAGTGTTGATTGATAATTCAAGGTATTCTCCATGCAGCTAAATTTAAAGTCCTGAGCTGACTGTGAAGGGTCTGAGAGTTTTGCTGAGTCAACAGAAGTGGGAACTGAGGTAAGACCCATGGAGGGCTGTGAGTCATTGTCCTTAGTAATGGGTACCAGTGCTGACGTAGCCAGTCCGGAGCAATGAGGATCATTTGAGGTCTCTCTGATCTGACTTTCAGTAATACCTTGGTCAAGAGAGGTAGTGGTGGGAAGGCATAGACTGTCAATGCTGTCCAAATGAATGATAGGGCGTCCACTTTCCAGGCTAGGGAATGATAGGTACTTGTGCAAAATTTCTGTAGTTGGCAATTTTTGGGGGAGGCAAATAGATCTATGTCTGGGCGTCCCCACTTTTGAGTTATCATTGAAAATACTTGCGGGTGTCGTCTCCACTCGTGAGGATCTGCCAAATTTCTGCTTAATTCGTCTGCCAATATGTTTTCCGTTCCTGGCAGGAATTGTGTTTGCAGTTGTACTTGGAAAGTCAATGCTGTGTTCCACAAGGTCATTGCCTGTCTGCATAAAGGGTAGGAGTGTGTTCCTCCCTGTTTATGTACCACAACTGTGGTGTTGTCTGTCCTTATTAGTAGTTGTCCTGGATGCAAGAGGTCCTTGAAGGCTGTCAGTGCATTTTGCACAGCTAGCATCTCCTTTTGGTTGATGTGTAGATGCATTTGTTTTGCGGACCATTTGCCCTGTATGCACTGTCCTGCCATGTGTGCTCCCCAGGCGTAGTCTGAAGAATCTGTTGTCATAGTTTGGTTTGCTGGAGGTAAGACAAAAGGAAGAACCTTGTTTATTTGACATGCTTGAGCCCACCATAGGAACTCTTTTTGAAGGCAGGGAATGAGAGGTATACTTGTTTCGAGGCTGTGCCTGTGTTGTGTCCATACACTTTTCAGGTACCTTTGTAATTTCCTCATATGCAGCTTTGCATGTGGAATTAGTTGAATGCAGGATGCCATGAACCCCAATGCCTGCAGGATTTTCCCTGCAGTGAGCTGGGTAAAAGTTGCCATCTTTTTGAAGTACTGAGTCAGTTGTTTTTGTTTGTCTGGCGTGAGGTAAGCCATCTGGGCCATTGTATTTAAGCTGGCACCCAGGAATATTATGTCTTGTGAGGGTATTAGCTTTGACTTCTTTTTGTTTACTGTGTACCCTAGGCAACTTAGCAGCTTTATTACAAATGCCAGATGCTGTAATAGAATGGCCTTGCTGTCCGCTTGGATCAGGCAGTCGTCCAGATATGGATAAATTTGTATTCTTCGTTGTCTGCAGTATGCAATTACTGATGCCAGGCATTTCATAAATACTATGGGCGCAGTAGATAAGCCAAAGGGCAATGCAGAGAATTGATAATGCGTTGTACCTGACAAAAATCTGAGGTATCTTCTGCAATCTTGTCTGATAGGGACATGCAGGTATGCCTCTTTGAGGTCCAACGTTACCAGCCAAGACTCCTTGCCCAGCATGGGAAGGAGCTGCTTTAGTGTGAGCATTTTGAATTTGGGTACCTCCAGGTAAGTGTTTAGAATTGAGAGGTCTAAAATGGGTCTCCAGGCTTTGTCCTTTCTTGGTACTAGAAATAGTCTTGAGTAAAAACCTTGACCTTGCTTCTTTGTAGGTACCCTTTGAATTGCTTTCATATCCATGAGAGCTGAAATTTGCGTTTGTGCCTCTGCCCATTGGTTTGGAGGCAGATTTGGCATGCCTCTCATCTGTGGTAAAGTGTGAAAATGAAATCTGTAGCCTCGGGTAATAATATCCAGAACCCATTTGTCCTTTGTTATGATGCGCCAATTTAGTGGAAATAGAGCCAGTTTTCCTCCCAAAGGTGCTGCCAGAGCAATTTTGCTTGGCAGGCGAAGAGGGAAGTCATTGTGTTTGTTTCCTGAAGGGTTGAGATCTTTCGTCTCCACCTCTGAGTTGTTGTGTGCCATTGTCTAGGCCTGAAAGAACCTTGTGGCTGGCCTCTGCCCCTTGGGCGTCTGTACCTACCTCTTTGGGGTCTGTCTGATGCAGGAAAGGACCAGGTTTTTGATGGCCAGTTTCTGCTGAGATGGGGAGGTTGTACCTGTAAAAAATCTTTAACTGTCTGCATAGATTTTGCCTTTTCTTCAATTTTCTTTAAAACTTCCTCTGCTTTGACACCAAATAACACATCTTTCTGCAATGGAGCATCCAATAACTTTGCTTTGACATGTTCTGGTAAGGCTTGCTCTTTTAGCCAAGCATGTCTACGTATTACGGATCCTGTGACAGCTGCTCTATATGAGGCTTCCAATGAATCAAAACCACACTGCAAGGTATGCTTTCCCACCTGTTCTGCTGCATGCAGCAAATCCTGCATTTCTTTGAAATCAGGTTGATCTGTCTGAGGGATCATTTTCTGCTTTAACTGTGTAATCAAGTACTGCTGGTATTTTAGCATGTGGAATTAGCAGTTTAAGGCCCTCGTGGCCAAAGTGGCAGACGTATACACTTTCTTCCCCCATCTTTGTAATGCTCTGGAATCTCTTTCAGAAGGTAGTGGATTCTTAGCAGTAGAGGCCTTAACTCTTTTGGGACCCCAGGAAATGGTTTTGGGGTCTGCAGCAGGGCTTTTATATAGAAACTTATGAGAATCAGGAACTCGGTAGTATCTGTCTGGTTTAGCTGGTACAGGAGGTAAGGAATCTGGGTTTAGACTAGATTCGGTGTAAACATCATCCAAAATGTCAAAAACTGGAGGAATTGCAAGGGGTCTATGCTGTGGGAAAAGAAGAAACTCACAGAGTCTTTTCTTAGAGTCAGAGTAATCTTGGCCTTCCCAATGGAAGTGTTCCCTCATGGTGTGTAAAGTTTCCCCAAAAGAGTAGTCTTCGGGGGGGGGGGGGACACAGAGGGAATGGACTCTTCAGCATCGGAGTCTTCATAAGGAGGGAAGGAATAATCCTGGTCCTCAGAGTTAGCTGAGGAAATGGATGCTTGGTCAGAGGAAGGATAATCTTCCTCCAGTCTAGGCCTTTTGTCAGGAGGGGGTTGTGAACCCCTGATAAGGGTAATTAAATCCTCAGCCATCTTAAGCATCTGTTTTTTAGGCATAGGGGCCTGTGGGGAGGGGCTGTGGACCCGGTTTCCTAACTTTTAAGGGGGCTTTAAGTTTAGCATAAGGCTTAACAGAGATGGTTGTCGGTTTGAAGACACCTTTAGAAATCGAAGGCCTGTCCAAATTCTCCGGATCACCGTCAGGGTTGGCGTCCGAGGGGTGAGATGGAACAGACTCCTGAGGCCCAGCTGATTAGGTCTGGGAGGCCGTCAGAATTTCTAAATCTGCGGTAGTCAGGGGCTGCGTAGGCGCCTCGCTGAAAACCGGAGAACCGGCGGCAGGCCTTGCTGAGGCCTCGGTATCTGGTCTTGGCCTTGGTTGCCCATCCTTATCCTTGTGTTTTTTAATCATTGCTGATGTCGGTTGCTCCGACGACATGCTATAATTAAATTTTCTGCCAAAATAATGTCGGGCGAAATCTGCCCGACGCTTGATTGCTCGTTTGTTGAACCTAGCACAAAACCGACAACCAGAGACGTCGTGGTCTGGGCCTAGGCAAGGAATACAATAAGAATGAAAATCCTTATGAGGTATTTGCTTTCCACAAGAAATGCAATTATTAACTTTGACATCGGTCTGAGGCAAGAAAAGTTTCCCCAACAGGGTACTTAGCTTTAGAGAAGACTTCGGGCTGAAATTAGATTCGAAAATCTCAGGAGCTGGCCGACCGGCACTTGCGAACTGCTTCTGCTTTGGGCACCGCGCGGCAAGAAAGACTGAAGAAAATGGCGTTGGCTCCCTCTTTTATACCCGTCGCTCTGACGTCAGGGAAGAAATGACGACGACCGACGCCGGACCAAGACTTTGAGATTCGGCCGACTGCGGGACCACCTGACGGCAGGATAACCCAAGTGTGATGAGGATAACCCAAGTGTGATGACTGCAACAGTATTACACGATGAACATCATTTGTTCTCTTACCCACTGTTGAGAATGGATTCACTGACCATTTCTGCCTGTTCTCATCCCACCTGGAGTATATACTTGTAGCAGACTCTGGATTTGGAGCAGAACCAGAACTGCCATGGGTTAACGAACCCTGACCCTCCCCCTTCTCTTGGCTGGGAGGAACTAAAAAAAAATAGCCACAGTTCTTTGACTGGAATCCATTTCCAATTCTCTAAACAGTCTTGGCAGTCTCACAAACAATTCACTGGCCATAAATAAAGCACCACACTGTAGAACAAACCAAACCTTACACCACAAGTACACAGACTGATTTATTAAAATAAAAAAATAACTTCTGCAGTAAAAGTTAACAGCAAAACTTCAAACTCTTATACCATTAAGAGCAATTAACACTTCTCTGGTGCCTTGGCTTTCAGAAAAGCCTTTTCAGGGTACATCTTTCCGCTGGTAAGCATACACTTAAATATATACATTTGAGCAATTAAATAATCATCCAAATAAGAATTCACTAAAAAAGCCAACTAAAAAGGTTAACTTTTAATAATCTTTTTAACCTTCTTATATTAAATGCTTCCAAGAGAATTCCCTATTCAAACCTCTTGGAAACATTGCATCATATTTTAAAATAAATATTACTTCCTTCCTAAATGTTCCTTAATTTTTTCATCAGTACTAAACCTAGTATTTACTTGTTCCAAAACAGTTGCATGTAACCCCTTTGGGTCTCCATGATGGTATTCCTTAAAGTGCATAGCTACAGGACTGAAGTATTTGCTTCTTGGTACCCCTTATATGCTCTTTTAATCTTGCAACAAAACGTCTCTTACTCTCCCCAATATAAAATAATCCAAAGACATTTTCAAAGCGTTTATATCACGTTATTGAAAGATGAAAATAGTGAACGCTGTTTCATCGGCCCCAAAACATCTAAACATGAAAATATCGAACATTCAGAACAACAAATTTTTTCCCATGGAAAAAATTTGCTGCTCCGAAACACATACACACAACACAAGCAAATCAAACAAACAACAACCACACACATGCACTTAAAGTCCTACATCTAACGCTACACTAAACTAAACATACACTACTATCTACACACTTACCTTAACCCAAACCCTAATCCTAAGGTCCGTCACTATCGCACACTCACCTAACCCGCGCCCTAACCCTAACTCACTTAAACCACCCCTAACCTTAAAGTCTGTCAGTATCGCACACACACCTTACCCGTGCCTTAACCCTGACATAACCCTAACGTACAAACAATCGCACACTTACCTGAACCCAACCTGTAACTTTCCACGACAGGACTGAATAGCGAAGCCACAGAAACGGCCAACCGAATTCTTTCCCCGAGGAAAGAATTTGCTGTTCTGCAGCTTCGCTATTCTTATCGTTTGCTGAACAGTGTTCGATATCAGAACATTTGAAGTTTTAATACTTCAATGTTCTGATATAGACCCTTTTAAACTATATATAATCTTTTCACTACGGCAAGGGAAGCTGCCTCTTCTATCAATTTTTTCTGTTAATGCTTTCAAAACTATCAACTATGTATTTGCATACTGTGCAATTGTCACATGGAAAAGTTCTATATCTCACTATATTATTTTCTAGTCTCTCAAATTTTCCATGTACTAATATGTCCTTAAGACTCCTGCCTCTTTTATATAGGTTCATAGGTAGGTACTAGGCTATCGGCCCAAGGACCTAAGTAAGCCTAGCCAACAAGGTTCCCTGGCTTACGCCACCCAAGAAAGTCAATTTCCGCTGTCCCTGTTGAGCAGAGCCACAGAAGTGATCCCTGGGGTGTATTTCCAACTTCCCATCCACTCATCAAGATTTTTCTTCAAGAGTGCTAATGAGGAACTTTGCTTGGCATAGATGGGTAGCTTGTTCCAGAGTATAGGAAGTCTCTGGGACAGGAATCTATCCCTCCAGCATGTCCTTTTTATTGTTACAAGATTTAGGTCCTAGAGCGTGTACCTTGGAGGGATTTTGATTTCTTAAGGTGTAGCATGTCCAACAGCTCTGGGTCTAACACAACTTTATATGTTAGGCAGATATCTCCTCGGAGTAGGCGATAATCTACAGAGTAAAGCTGGAGTTTTTTGAGACAGTCAGTATAGGGCATCTGTTTGAGGCCAGTAATCCTCTTTGTGAGGTATTTCTGTGGCCTTTCCAGCTGCTGCAGATGTCTTGTGAGGTACATTCTAAAAGGGGCATTGTACTCTACAATGGATCTAATGAGTGTCCAGTAGAGGGGAACAATGACCTCTTTTTTCCTGGATGAGAACTGTTTTGTGATGAGGTGTGCCACATAGAAGGATTTCCTGACTACTGTGGCAATGTGATTATCAAAGGAGAGACTACTGTCCACCTGGGTCCCACGGTCTCATCACACATTCGGCGTTAAGTAGACTGCCGTTTATGTGGTAGTTCATGGGTACAAAGGGGATGACAATGCACTTTTTGGCATTGAGCTTGAGGCCATGTCTCTGACACCAGGCATGTCTCAGTGAGGCCCTTCTGTAGGATGTCTACATCATTTGGGGACTCGACTATGGCTCCTAGTTTGCAGTCATCTGTGAACTTCGTTAGCCACAGGCCTTCTGTTAGCCTGTACTTCAGAGAAGTAGATACCAAACAGGAGAGGTCCCAGGACTGAACCCTGTGGTACTCCACTTGTCACTGGTTTGAAGTCAGATTTAGAGTCTGCAAATTTTACAGTGTGGGTTCTGTCAGTGAGCCATTTGGCAACCCATCTTGTGAAGTAGGGATTTATACCTAGTTTAGCTATAATTCCAGAATGGGGGATGGTGTCGAAAGCCTTGGCGAGATCAAGATAGGCTGTGTGAACCACCTTACCCTCATCTACGGCTTTGATGACTGCCTCAAAGAAGTCGATCAGGTTCAGAAGGCATGATCTGCCTTTCACAAACCAAAACCGGGTGGGGTCAAGAGTTTGGAGGTTACCAATGTCTTTGTTTATGAGTTTCATGATGATACGTTCCATGGCCTTGCAGACCAGGCTCGTCAGGCTAATAGGGCGATAGTTCCCAGGATCAGTGGTGGCTCTCCCTTTGTGGAGTGGGATTACTGTTGCTGTGCGCCATTCAGTGGGCACAAAGCCTGACATGAGACTATGATTGAACATGGTGCTTAGGTGGGGAGCCAATTAGTTCTGAATTTCGTGTAAAACGCAGACTGCGATGTTGTCCAGTCTCATGGTTGCTGTGGTTTTGGTTTTAGAGAGTGCAGCTTTTACCTGCATAGATGTGATTACAGGGACTCTGCATTCTTCCTGTATAGATCTGGGCCCTTTAGGGGGTGAGAGGGGGCTAAAGTTAGCACTGAACCTATCTGCCAGGATGTTGGCAATAGCAGTTGGTTCTGTAATTTTCTTGCCGTTGTGCTGTAACTCAGAGCAGATCTGGGTGTTGCCATTGGGATTCTTGACATAGTTATAAAATGCTTTGTGGCTGCCCTTAGAATCAGTGGTGATTGTGTTTTCGTAGCTAGCTCTGGAGGATCTTATAAGGGATCTCAGCTTCTTACTGAGGCTGACCAGTGAGCTCCTCCATTCATGGGATTTTAATCTCTTTTGCAACAATTTCTTATTCGTAGACCATGTCGTCCCAGGCAGATAGATACTGGAACCCCTTAGAATGACACCAGAAGCTTAGCCAATTGTTGAAGTCAATCATTTTGTCCTTGTACTGCAGTATCATTCTGGGCGATGGCAGGATGCTACTCGGGGCTAGGGTCATACCTGCCTGGGCTACAAGATCGGACAGCTCTTCCATGTCTCTTTTTATGTAGTCCAGGGAGGTATGTCTCAGGTCATTCACACCAACATGGACAATGACAGTCTCATATTTGTATTTGTTGTTTAGTGACCTGAGTGTATGGGTTATGTGGCGGATCCTGGCACCCAACATGCAGCTGACAGTAACCTTCTTCTTGTTTATCTTGGTGAGTGGAACATAAGTGTGCCTGACTATAAAGTCACCTATGACTAGTGTGTTGGGTACGTTGGTTTGCCTTATGGGCTGTGGTTTATTGGCACACTGAGTCTGTGGGCTATGTCTCATTTGGGTTGTGTTGGGGGGGGGTGGAGGTTGCTTGCGTTTCTGCTTTGGAGGTCTCTGCTGTTTGAGCAGATTATTATTAATAGCCTCTGTGAATGTTTTTGTGCTTCTATGTGTGGATTTTGGTGGTGTAGGTTTAGTGGGACTATGTGATGAGTGTGGTGTGGTGCAAGTGTTTACCTTCTTTAACTGTCAAGTTCAGTCTTGGTTGGAGAGAGCTTTACCTCCAGTTTGGCTAGATAAGTGCATCTCTCACAGGTTGTGGTGTTGGGTGGTAGGAGGAGAGGGTTGTCTGTGTACATGAGGTAATTGCTACATTGCCTCAAGATACCCAGATTCATCAGATAGACAGGAGAGAACACTGGGAGCTGACCCTTGGACATGCCTGAATAAAAAACTACTTTCCTCTAGACAAGTGAGGAAAGTGAGTATAATAGCTGTTTTTCTCTAAGCAAGTGAGGAAATACGTACAAAAATGGTTTTCCTCTAGGTAAAGAGGAAGGATGAGTGCTGTAGTAATTTGTAGCTTATTTAGTGCTAAGAAATAAGTTCTGAACAAGTGCTGAGCAAGAATAAGCAAATTCAAGTGCTAAAATTAAGTATCTGTACCTAGATCTTGTGGTAGATAGGCTACCTAGTGCTTACCACTCCCACTGATAAGCTAGAAGGATTCCCTCCAACACAGAAAGGCTTTGGGGGCTCAGAAGATTACAAACAGTCCTGGACACAGCAAATCTGTATCTGGACTAGAGTAGTTTACAGGAAAGGTGGGAAACAAGTGCAAACGCAGGCTTTTAAACCTGAAAGTTGAAAGAGATGGAAAAACTGCAAAAACGGCCAGTAAACTACAATTTCTGGGCCAGAAACCACTCTTGTGGTGGACAGGCTACCTAGTGCTTACCACTCCCACTGATAACCTAGAAGGCTTCCCTCCAACACAGAAAGGCTTTGGGGGCTCAAACACATAAACAGTCCTGGTTACAGCAAATCTATATCTGGACTAAACTAGTTACAGGAAAGGCAAGAAACAAGCTTAGAATTTTTTTTTTTTTGGAAAGTGGAAAGAGAGAAAGAAACAGAAGATAATTCAAAATTAAGGACCTAAGTGTCTTGCCCTTCACAAATGTTCTCGCTGTATTAGGTAGAATGAGCTAGTCACACTAGACTGGAATATAGCTGGGATAGAGCTGAATGGATGGGACTGATAGGAGTGTCAAAAGTCAAAATATGATCTCACTGTACTCGGTTGAGTGAGCAAATGAGATAGACCCAGGAGGAATGTTCAAACACAAATTTACAGGAGGGGCGGGCAATTCCAAAGCCACCAAGATTAGTATCAGAACAAGAACAGGGAGGCCGGGTGGGAAACTAACTGCAGAGACAGAGAGAGACCACAGTATTCTATGAAACAATTAAATAGAAAAATAAATAACTACAGAGAGACACAGACCAATGAAACAATTAAATAAAATGCAGTACAATCTTTAACACTGCAAGTTTGTACTTAACGCAGCTAGTAATGCAGTTGATCGTAGGTATGTAGCAGAAGCCAAACAACTCAGATATTGAGCAGTAATACATTCAAAGATATACAACTTCTTTCTTCTTCTTTCGGCTTTTCCCGGTTAGGGGTCGCCACAGCAGATCACCTGTCCGCTCATGACTGGCAGTGGAGTTTTACAGTGTCGAGTTGCCAGCCCGGCGCCCAACCTTCCACAGAAGGCACACACACACAAGCACTCTCACCTAGGGCCAATTTAGAGTGTCCAATCCACCTACTGCATGCCTTTGGGATGTGGGAGGAAACAAGAGCACCCGGAGGAAACCCACGCGACCACAGGGAGGACATGCAGACACTGCACCCCAGCCGAGGATCGAACCGGAGAACCTCTTACTGTGAGGCGACAATGCTAACCACTGCATCACCGTGGCCGCCCCATTCAAAGATATACAACTAACACTTATAAATACACAGAAACCCTCCAGGCTAAGAGTTTAACACTGAATATCAATGAAGTGAAACAATAACCCCCAACTAACTGCAGAGACAGAGAGAGATACCACAGTATCCTATGAAACAATTAAACAGAAAAATAACTAACTACAGAGAGAGACAGACCAATGAAACAATTAAATACACAGAAAAATAAAATAATTGAAAAACAATGTTTAACATTTTTAGGCAGGATTTTTCTTTCTGTATATACAGGACCAGTAATACCTATTTTCTTCAAAATGTTAGAAAAATTAGTATACTTAGACAAAATATAACTCACTTTCTTTTTCCTCTGCATTATTATATTCTGTGCTTTATTCACTTTTTTATTCATTACTTTATTATACCCCAACTGCGGTGGTGGTGCTGCAGTAGCGTTGTCGCCTCACAGACGTTGCCCGTTCGATTCTCAGTTAGAGCATCTACTGTGTGACAACATGCGTGAATGGGCGTTCCTTCGTTGAAGGTTGTGCGTTAGGCCCGGCAAGCCAGCACGTAAAACTCTACTGCCAATCATTAGCAGACCGGAGTTCTGCTCTAGCGACCCCTAACCGGGAAAAGCCGAAAGACACACACACTTTATTATACCCCAACCATACTTTATCTGGCTCATAGCCCCTTTCTATAAACATGTTAGCTGTATTTTGAACTTCCTTCTCACATTCCTTCCTGTCACTGCATAAATGTTTAAACCCTGACCATTTCCCCATAAGGAATGGAAGAAATAGTGTGTGTGTGTGTGTGTGTGTGTGTGTGTGTGTGTGTGTGTGTGTGTGTGTGTGTGTGTGTGTGTGTGTGAGGGGGGTGACAACTAGTTCCATACAACATAAAGCTTTGTTGTCCCATTTTTCTAAATATTTTAGTTTTAGGTTTACCATCTTCTTGCCCTTCTATTATAATATCCAGATAATTTACTGTCTTTCCTTTTTGCAACCCATCAAACTTGATCTCAAACCTGTTCACTTGCAGTTCTTGAACAAACTTTTCCAGCTATCCATTGCCCCCCCTTACAAACAAAAATCAAATAATCAATGTATCTGTAAAAATGAACAACATGTTTCCTAAAAAAGTCATTCCTATAAGCATGCAGATTTTCATAGAGACTCAAATAAATTAGCATATGTGGGGGCAAAAGCTGCCCCCATAACTGTCCCACACTTCTGTTGATAGAGAGAGCCATCAAATTCAAATACATTATTTTCCAAACTTCAGAAGTTATTTTTTTTTATTTTAATAAATCAATTTGTGTACTAAACTAAGTGAATTCATCTGGCCTGGAACTTGTGGTGTAAGATAAGTTCCCCCATGTTTCAGAAATCTGGAAAGAAAACTGGCAATTGTATGGACTGGTTCCAATCAGATTCCGTGGCTACCTTGGACATAGAGGAGGGATTAATATGAAGGGATACTCTATCTTTATGAAGAATGATGTAAGGAGGCTTAGAGAACAGAGCCTGAATTTCCGAGACACTTTTTGCTGACATAATGGCATCTAGAAAGACAGTCTTCCAAGAAAGGAACTTCAAATCACAATCACTAGCTGGTTCAAAGGGTTTTTGAGTTAGACCTTGTAAGACAACGGTAAGATCCCATGGCAGAGAAGGATCTCGAACTGGAGGTCCGAGGAGAAATATTCCCTTCATGGAGGTCTTGCATAGTATGGATGTAGCGCGTGAACCAAAAAGATTTCCTAAAGGGAAGCTTGAAATGGCAGCTAGCTGATGTTTAATAGTAGAAAAACTGGCTCCTTCTCTGAAAAGAGACTTAAGGAAGAGAAGAATGGCTGAGACTGGAGCTGAAAAGGGATCAATGTTTTCTTTGGAAACCCAGAAAGCAAATCTCTGCCATTTACTCCTATAAACAATCCTGGTGGAAGGTTTTTGGGAAGCTAATAAGATTCCTCGAACACGAGAAGCAAGCCTGGACTTCTGTACAATTACTGGAACTGGAGAAACCAAGTGGTCAGTCTGAGGGAGTGTACAGTGAGATGATGACCCTCTAATGGGTGAAAGAGGAGGTCCTGTTTGGGTTCCAGTATCCACTGAGGATATTTCAGGTGAGACCAGAGAAAACGGAACCAAATCTGATGAGGCCAGTAGGGGGCAATAAGGATTACTGAAGTCTTCAACCATTTTGCTTTCTGTAAACATTTTGGGATCCAGGGTAGAGGAGGATAGGCATAGAGGAGACTGGGGGGCCAATCATGAACTACAGCGTGCTTCGAAGTCTCCCCCGGAGGGGAGATCAGAGTGAAAAAGCTGATGCACTTGTTCTGAGGAGATGCAGAGAGATCACAGCAGGGTTGGCCCCAATGGCTGAAAATCAAGTTTGCTACTGAATGATTGAGGGACTACTTGTAAGGTTTCAGAATGGACCTGCTTAGTCTCTCTGCTAGAAAGTTGGACTTCCTTGGTATGTGATTTGCAAGTAGAAAGCAGCCTGAAAACATCACCCATTCCTAGATCATCATGGCCTCTCTGCACAAGGGATACGAACAGATTCCTCCTTGCTTGTTGATGTACCAGACCACTGACATGTTGTCTATGTATACTGGGATAGTTCTTAGACAGAAAATGTCCTGAAAGGCTTGCAACATAAGAACTGCTCTCATCTCCAGAACACTGAAATGCAATCTGGTCTCTATGCAAGTTCATGTGCCTTGGACCATCTTTCCCTTGAAATGCCCCCTCTCAACCCCAGCTGGGACGCATCCGTGGTCAGCGTGGCTATGGGGGAGATGGAAGAAGGAATGGCCTGCTGAATGCCAGGTCGTCTGACAGAAGCCACCATTGGAGATGATTTTTGCAAACAAGAGTCAACTTGATAGGAACAGATAGAAGCTGGTAAAGAATAGACCACTGAACAGCCAAGGTCCACTGAAGCACTCGCATATAGAACCTTGCTAACGGAAAGAGAGTGAAAGGCAGCTACAATGGATCCAAGAGCTTGAAGTATCAGTTTTGCCAGTGAAGATGGCCAGTCTAAAATAGCTTGAACATGGTGTCTGAATGTCTGTATGCAGTGAGGGGGTAGTGATGCTATCTGTTTTGACGTGTCCAAAAGAGCCTCAATGAATTCAAACTCTGCACCGGAAAGAGGTTTGATTTTGTCAGGTTTATGGTGATGCCAAGATGAACGCAAATTCGGAGCAAGTAATCCCTGGCCTGAAGCAGTTGATGCCTGGTTGGTGCAGTGAGGAGCCAGTTGTCCAGATATGGAAAAGTACAGTTGTGTACACTTACCATAAATGTAGATGGTCGAGTGCATTCACTGTTGCAGTCATCACATTGGGTTATCTGCTTGCAGTAGCCCTCAGTCGGCCTGATTATCAAAGTCTTGGGTCCTGCGTCGGTTGCTGTCTCATCTTCCGTGATGTCAGGTAGTCAGGCGTATAAAGCATGCAGCCGATACCATTACATCAGGCTTTCTTGCCCCAGATGTCAGGTGCCCCCCTTAATGGGAAGAAATAATAGATATATATATATATATATATATATATACATATATATATATATACACACACACACACACACACACACACATATATATACATATACACAAGGTTATACCTCCAACAAAAAAGCAAATACACCAAAAAGCTTTTAAGTATAGTAAAGGAGAATAGAGGTATAGCCAAAGGAAGTCAGGAGGCTGGAGGGAGGGTAACCAGGACTGCAACAGTGAATACACTCGAACATCTACATTTATGGTAAGTGTACACAACTGTACTATGTTCTTTGTGTTTCACTGTTGCAGTCATCACATTTGGGTAGATTCCCAAAGCTAACGATGTGAGGAGGAATTTAGACAGTATTAGGACCAGCTATAAGGCCCTGCAAGACTGCAGTGGCAAAGCCAACTCTGCATTTAGAGAAAATTGGCAACTGTTAAATGCTTGGTGAAAGTATGTACAGAACTCCAGGTAGCAGCTTCTAGGATGTCTCTGGTAGAGACACCTCTGAAAAAGGCTGTAGAGGTAGATGCAGCCCTGGTTGAATGGGGGTCTAATCCACTGTGGGATAGGTTTTTCATGGTGCTTATAGCAGAAATTAATGCAATGGCCTATCCATTTAGAAATGGTTTGTTTTGAAATAGCCTTCCCCTCTGCCCCTGCAGCAAATGCCATCAGCAGTTGTTCAGATTTCCTTTGAGGTTTAGCCCTGTCCAAGTAAAATCTAAGTTGTCTGTGCACATCTAAGGAGTGCAATATCCGTTCCCCTTTGTTCTGTGGATTAGAAAAGAAGGTTGGCAAATGAATGGACTGATCAAGAGCCACACTGGATACCACCTTGGGCATGAAAGAGGGATTGGTCCTGATGGACACCCTGTCCGCATGAAAGATGATGAAAGGCTTCAGTGCCATAAGGGCCTGTAATTCAGATACCCTTCTTGCTGAAGTGATTGCTAACAGGAAAGCTGTTTTCCAAGAAAGGAATTTTAACTCTGCAAATGCAGCTGGCTCAAATGGGGGAAGAGTGAGTTTTTCCAATACAAAATTAAGGTCCCAGGCTGGAGTTAGGGCTCTCCTGGGTGGTCTTAAGTTTTTGGCCCCTCTGAGGAACTGCTTGAGCAGCGGGTGAGAAAAGAGGGGCGATTCTGTGTTGTAATGAGCTGAAATGGCTGAGGCGTGAATTTTGACGGACGAAAAGGAAAGACCCTTGTGACGAATCTCAGTTAAGTACTGAAGAATCTGAGGTAAATTGGGTGCTGTTGTGGCGATCCCTTGAGTTTGATTCCAGGCAATGAATCTTTTCCATTTTTCAGCATAAGATTTTCTAGTACTAGGCCTCCTTGCCTCCCAAAATGACATCCAACACTTGTTTACTGAGGGATGGTAACGCAGAGATTAGGTAATTAGCCAGGCTGCCAGGTTCAGGGTGCAGAATCTGGCTCTCCTGCTGAGACAGCAGGGTAGGGGTCTGAAGTAGGTGCCATGGGGCCAGCTGTGACACAGTGCGCAAAGAGAGGGTACCAGTGTTGGCGTGGCCAGTCTGGTGCAATCAATATCATCCTTGGTCTATCCTGTTTGATCTTTAGTAGCACTTTGGAGAGGAGAGGAGGAAAGGCATAAACTGATAGATTTTTCCAGCTGAATGACAGAGCATCCACTTTCCAATCTTGTTTGTGGGGAGTCCTTGTGCAGAATATGTCCAACTGGTAGTTCTGGGGGGGGGGGGGGGGGAAACAGGTCTATATCCAGGATCCCCCATTTATTGATCAACATGTTGAAAATCTTTGGTTCCAGTTTCCACTCATGTGGGTCCATAAGATTTCTGCTTAGTTTGTCTGTCAGTGTATTTAGTTTTCCTAGCAGGAATTGAGCCTGTAGATGCACTTGGTAGCTCAAGGCTGTGTTCCACAGAGCCATGGCTAGTCTGCAGAAGGGGTAAGAAGGGGTAAGAATGGGTACCCCCCCCCTGCTTATGTACCACATAACAGTGCTGTTGTCTGTCTTTACCATTAATTGTCCTGGAAGAATGTGGTCCTTGAAGGCTGTCAGAGCATTCTGTACAGCTAACATTTCTTTTTGATTGATATGCAGTTGCATTTGACTTGGGTTCCATTTGCCCTGAATGCACTTCCCTGCCAGCTGAGCCCCCCATGCACAGTCTGATGCGTCTGTTAGGGTTTGGGCGGCAGGGGGTAGAGTGAATGGTAGTCCTTCGTTTTGGTGGCAGGCCTCTGCTCACCAAAGGAATTCTAACCATAGGCAAGGTATGATAGGAATCAATGCTTCTAGATCCTGAGAATGTTGACACCATAGGCTTTTTAGATACCATTGTAGTTTCCTCATATGCAGTCTTGCATATGGAATTAGTAGAATGCACAAGGCCATGAACCCCAAGGCTTGCAGTATTTGCCTTGCAGATAGCTGGGTTTTTGTGGCCACTAGTTTGCAGTAAGCTGTCAAATGAATTTGTTTCTCTGGCGTGAGGAAGGCCATCTGGGAAGCTGTGTTCAAGCTTGTTCCCAGGAATATAATTTGTTGACAGGGTACCAGATGTGATTTCTTTTCGTTTATTGTGTACCCCAGACAAGTTAACACCTTTTGTACAAATGCCAGATGATTCAGAAGTATGTCCTGGCTTTCTGCCTGAATTAGACAATCGTCCAGGTATGGGTGTATTTGAATATTTCTTTGCCTGCAAAATGCAATGACTAGAGCTAGGCACTTTGTGAATACCCTGGGCGCAGTAGACAAGCCAAAGGGCAGTGCAGATAACTGATAGTGCATGCAGCCTGCTTTGAAGCGTAGGTATTTTCTGCAAAGATTCCCTGATTGGCATGTGCAGGTAGGCTTCCTTTAAATCCAGTGTTGCCAACCAGGCATCTTTGCCTATCATGGGAAGCAACTGGTGAAGAGTTAGCATCTTGAATTTTGGAATCACCAAAAAAGTGTTTAGGATAGACAGGTCCAGGATAGGACACCATGAGTTGTCTTTCCTGGGTACCACGAAAAGTGTTGAGTAGAAACCTTGTCCTTTTTACTCTTCTGGTACAGTCTGAATACCCTTTAAATCTTGAGAGAGAGAGTACTTGCTTTTGAGCCTCTGCCCACTGATTTGGGGGTAGATCTGGCTAACCATTTGGGGTTGGTACAGTGTGGAAGTGAAATCTGTATCCTTGGGAAACTATGTTTAAAACTCATTTGTCCTAGGTAATGAGTTCCCCGTTTTTTGTTTGCAGAGCAATCTTTCCCCCTAAAGTAGCAGTCAGTTGAGAAGTGCATGGAAGTTTTAAAGTTAAGTCATTGAGACAGCTTACCATAGGGGGGAGTCTTACTACTCCTAGATTTGGAAGTGGGGAGCCCCCCCCCCCTCCACTGCTTAGTCTTGTGCGTACCCTGGGACTGAAGCCTGGGTGTTCTGCTGGTTCTGGGTTTGAACTGAGAAGGCCTGGAAGAGGCAGGAAAGGAACAATTTTTTGAGGGCCAATGCCTACTAAATCTAGGAGGCTGCACTTGTAAGAAATATTTAACAGTTTGCATAGATTTAGCTTTTTCCTCCATCTTTTTAAGAACTTCTTCTGCTTTGTCGCCAAAAAGGCGGTCCTGATTTAAGAGAGCATCCAGCAATTTAGTTTTAACATGATCTGGCAAAGATTGCTCCTTAAGCCAAGCATGCCTTCTAAGTACAGACCCGGTAACAGCAGCCCTGCAAGATGCCTCGAGTGAATCAAAACCACATTGCAAAGTATGTTTTCCAACCTGTTCTGCGGAATGCATTAAATCCTGTAAATCCTTATTTTCAAGACAATCAGGAATCAACATAATTTTCTGTTTAAGCAATCCAATAATATGCTGCTGATACTTTTAACATATGAAACTGGCAATTTAAGGCCCTGATGGCCAAGGTTGCAGAGGTGTATACCTTCTTACCCCATCTATCCAGAGCCCTGGAATCTCTATCAGAGAGGGTAGGATTTTTGGCAGTAGTAGCCTTAATGCACTTGGGTCACTGTGAAATGCCCTCAGGGTCCGCACAAGGATTTTTAAAAAGGAACTTATGAGAATCAGGAACCCTGCAATAGCTATCAGGTTTTCTGGGAGCAGGAGGTAAAGAGTCAGGGGCCAAACTAGATTCCGAAAAGGCATAGTCAACAATGTCCAGCACAGGAGGGATAGCTAAAGGCTTGTGTTGGGGCAGGAGTAAGAAATCTCCAAGCCTCTTTTTAGAATCAGAGTAATCCTGGCTCTCCCAGTGAAAATGCTCCGTAAGAGTATGCAAGGTTTCACCAAAAGAAAAATCCTCTGAGGGACAAGAGGAGGGAACAGAATCCTCTGCATCAGAACCCTCATAGGAAGATAAGGGTAAATCCTGGTCATCAGAGGAGACAGAAATTTCAGAATCCTGGTTAGAAGTATCATAAGCAAATTCAGTCCTAGGTCTCTTAGAGGGGGAAGGTTGGCTTCCCCTGATTAAAGTAATAAGATCTTCAGCCATTCTTATCATTTGTTTTTTAGGCATAGAGGCCTGACCATGTGGTCTGGGTGTCAGTTTCCTAGGCATGGTTCGTTTTAGGCCTAGAAGAAGAAGATGACGCTGGTTTAATATGCAAGTCAGTAGGGCCTGAATACACCCTCAGAAGCTGGTGCCTGCACAGCAGCTCCGGACCCATCCAAGGTAGATACATCCGCCGTTTCCACAGTTGAAGAATCTCGCGGCATACCGGACTCCGAATGGGTCTCAGTAGAGGCCTGCGAATCTGAAGTAGTGGGTAACAGGGGCTGCGAAAGCGCCTCACTGAGTACCGGCGAACTGGCGACTAGCTTAGGAGAAGCATCGTTGGCAGCTTTGGACCTAGGCAGCCTGTCTCTGTCTTTATCTTTGTGTTTTGGAATGTCAATAGTCGGGTAGCTTACTGAAGACATATCTGGATAACTGAACCAAGTACCAAAATACTTATAAGCAAAAATATACAAACGACGAATAGTTCATGGTTTAAATAAGGCACAAAACCGACAGCGAGGTACGTCGTGGTCAGGGCCTAGGCAAGGAATACAGTACGAATTAAAATCTTTATGAGGTATTTGTTTTCCACAAGAAATACAATTACTGACTTTTACTGACATCAGTTTAGAGCAAGAAAAAGTTTCCTCAATGGGGTACTTAGCTTTAGTTGAAGACTTCGGATCTGAAACTCGAAAACAAAAATTTCAGGAGTTGGCCGACTAGCACTTGCGAACTGCTTCTGTTTCTGGCACCGCACGGCAAGAAAGATTGATGTAATGGCATCGGCTGCATGCTTTATACCCCTGACTACCTGACGTCACGGAAGATGAGACAGCAACCGAATAAGGACCCAAGACTTCGATAAATAGGCCGACTGAGGGCTACTGCAAGCAGATAACCCAAATGTGATGACTGCAACAGTGAAACATGAAGATCATCACCCAGAATCCTTGCAGTCTCAGCAACTACTGCCATGCATTTGGTAAAACACCCTGGAGGCTATTGGTGACTCCAAAGAACACAGCCCTGAACTGATAGCGACTGGCTCCCAGCTGGAAGTGCAAATGACTTCTGGAGGAATCTGTCTGTTTTGATGAGAAAGCACATATCTTGCAAGTCCACCAAGCACATCCAATTGTCCTTTTGTAACAGCGGCAAAATGGCCTGAACCATAACCATTCAGAACTTTGCCTTTTTACAAACAAATGCAGGTTGCTTGATCCAAAATGGGTCTCAGGTTCCCAGTTTTCTTTCACTTTAAAAAGAAGTGAGAGTAAGCTCCAAATCCTTTTTGTTTGGTCGGGATCTCCTGGATGATTCCTTTTTGCAGTAGTTTTTGAATTTCTGGTACTGAATACTCCCCTCTGTCTGTGTGGAACGAAAGGGAGTCTCTTTTATTTTTTCTGGGGGTTGAAGGAAAAAGGGGATGAAATAACCTCTGGATACAATCTTTAGCATCCAATTGTTTTTTTGTTAGAGTAGTCCAAGCAGCTGGGTGCAGGGAAAAATGAACCCAGACTGCCTCCAGAAATAAGCAGTCTGGTAGTGCTTCAGGTGCGCGGATAGGACTTCACAGAAAGGCTTTCTGAAGCCCTGATTCTACTCTGTCCCTGGTGTGGCATCTCCCAATGAAACTTTCTCCTCTGCCACTGGAGGAAGAATCTCTGTGTTGATCCTAGAAGACCCCCTGAGATTTTCAGAACCAGTTTTTCTTGCCACTTCAATGGCTTCTGGAAAAGGTGCGCTGAGGGGTTGAAAACCTGACCTTGATGGCAGAAAAGGTCTTCCCTTTCTCATCGCGGCAGGTTAGGGTATCTTTGACAGATGGCCTGAACAAAGAGGAGTCATCAAATGGGGCATTCACAAACCAGGGTCCAACCGAATCTAAGGAGTGAGTACTCCCAGATTCATTTCAAGCCAAGAGAGCCAAAATGTAAAAGGAGAACAAGGGAAAAGACAAGGTGGTCGCTGGATCCGAGGAATACCTCAGATCCAAGGTAAGGTGCATTGAAAACCTGTTTCCTGGACTAGACACTTCTGATTCAAAAAACACACTGCTGAGCCTGGATAGTGCAAGTATGACTGGCTCCATGTAGTGAAAGGAAAGGGGAATAATAAGGCCAATAAGCAGCGAAGCTATCGGACCTGAGGTGGTGCTTCAGAAACCAAGCAAGCTATACTGGTTTAATGGCTCCAGATTTGAAGGCACTGGATTTGAGAATTGGTTGGCTCCTTTAGAGAACTGCATTCTTTTGGATCTTAAGCTAAGGATCTGAAGGATAACAGTACTCGACATGTCAGATCCGAGGTGGGGGGACTTAAGATCTGACAGGGGGTCTAGATGCCTCTGATCCGAAAAAAGTGCTTCTAGTGAGGAAGGCTTTAGCTAATCAGATCTGAGGCTTAGAATCCAATGGAGATTAACATACAAATGGAAAATCATCATAGTGACTGGACCTGATAGTTCCAAAGGGGAACTTGGGATCTGTAGGAGATCTTAGGAACCTTGGATCTGAGGCATTGGATCTGAAATGGTTTTTTGTTGCTCTTCTTTTCCCTTTCATTGCTTGACATCTCTGTGCCTTTCTTTTGTTTAAGGGGGTTTGAGCCCCTTAAGAAAAAGGGTGACAATGCTTAGAAGGGCACTCTAAGTACTCTTTCAAATTCCTAGGTTTAGGATCTAACAAAGACAAAATTTAGTTGGTTGTATCAGATCTGAAGAAGGAAGTCAGGATCATATGAAGTTTAGTTAATTTTAGTAGCTTCTGACTGGCCTTCACAAGCAATTCTGCAGCCAGTCAGACCCAATGGGAATACCAGATAAAAGAAGAAAAACTTTAATAATGTATGGCCTTATCCGCTGAATCCTAGGTCTACGATCTGAGAAGGAAATCTTAATTCAAACCCATCAGATCCCAAGGGAGAAGACAGGATCCAAAGTAGCTTTTTTTTTTTTTTTTTTTTTTTTAAACTTCGTGCTGAAGGAGGCAGCTGCAAAACTAACTGCACAAGTGAGTGAGAAACCTTAGAAGGAAGAACTCGTCAGATCTGCAGGAAACTTGGGATCTGGAGAAGTCCTACAACTTCAGATCTGAGGAGTTTGATCCGAAATCCTCATCTGTTCTGCACCTCTTTCCTCCATTTACCATGTTTATTATACCTGTACTAGGGGGTATAAGCCCCTAAGGAAAAGATGGCTAATAAGTGCAGAAGGTTCTGATAAGAGCTGTTCCAGACTGCAACTGAAGAGGGATACCTGAAAAGCAAACTCACAATACAGAATTCCAAGGAAACAACAGAGCCTCAGCGTGAAACGTCCACGAAAGCTAAGTCTGAGTACAAATCAGCCATCAAAAAAGGCTGTTAACATATCTTAGCGACTCAGCCAGAAAACACCACATAAAGACAAGATGGGCCCAAACGACTGCCAAAAAACACCCAGAATTGAACCTCTTAGCGCAAGCAATCTGGACAAAGTCTAAAAGGGCCAGATTTTAAATACTGCTCTATTAACTTAGCAAGTCGCTAGAGTAACAGTGTTTGTGGCATCATAAAACTTCTGAAAGGATTTGTAGTCTGAAACTCAAACCTAAGTTATTATCTGGTAACTTCGAACCCAGGACTATTCCAGTGATTTGCACAAAACACAATTTTAAGCGAAACCATCCAAAAAGTGAGAAATGGGACAAATGAGAGGTATGCCCAGACTGTCTGAGTCTCCAGAGCCAAACAGCAACACAACATCTGATGAAGGAAACAAAGAAGGATGCCCAAGACAGACCATAAGAACCTGGACATGAGGGAAACATCCACACTACAGAAATCACAACACTGGGACCCTATAACAGAAGATTTCCAAGCAAAAATCAAACAGGGTATGCGGCAGCCAATGGCCACAAAACAAACAAGGGACTAAGAGCTTTAAAAAAAAAATTAACGATATCCAACCATAAACTGTCTGCCGAGGGAGGATGGAAATAGAGGAAAAACATACACACTAAAATATTCGTACTAAACAATGTAAAAAAAAATGTAAGCAAGAAAAAATTCCTTACAGCTCAGACTTGGGACTCTACCATCTTAGCACTTCAGCAGCAAACAAGATCTGGAGAGGATAGGCAGAGGGCTGAGCATTATGAAAAGAGGGAGGAGCTGGAAACTTGGATCCTAGTCTGTGTAAATGCAGCCAAGTCGGATTCATGACCTAACCGTGCGGAAGGATGAAAGGGACATCATCAAATCCTAATTATAGAATGGTTAAAGCCTGAAGGTGTTTCTGTCAATTTTAGTCATCTGTCCAGACATAGAATAGTTGTATAAAAACCTTACCATAACCACATATGTCCTTCTCTTCCATGTTGCAGTATTCTTAACCTTTGGGATTTTCCGCCTAGGTGACCAGAATGTCCAACTTGTACACAAAAGATTTTTGTTACTGCATGGTATGTGTGATGTTGCACATAGCAAGACAGGCAGTGTAGGCAATAAAGGTGACATCGACACGTACCATTCCTCAGAACTGAATGCCCCAGTCAGAACACTAGTCCAAGGATACGAGGTAAACTGCATCATCCAGTAAACAGCAAACATCAAGGGGGTAGAAGGGTGGGATAAAATATTGCAACATGGAAGAGAAGGATATCTATGGTTATGGTAAGATTTCATACAACTATTCTATGTCTTTCTACTCCTATGCTGCAGTATTCTTATCCTTTGGGTGCCAAAGCTCATGGGAAGGAAAGGGAGGATGGAGCAGAGGAGGTTTCTATGAACCCATGCATGACTGCCCTTGCACATCCCACTCTGTACCTTGCGAAAGTGTCCAGATTGTTATGTTTGGAGAAGGTATGGAGTGAAGACCACATGACTGCTTCCAAAATAGAAGCAGTGTTCAGACCTTTGAAGAAGGCCCCTGGAGGCTACAGCTCTAGTGGAGAGAGCCTTCACAAGAGTAGGGAGTGTCTTCCCCTGGGAGACGTAAATGTAAGAAATAACTTTACAAATCTAAGTAGAAATAGTCTGTTTGGAGTCAGACTTTCCCAGCGCCCTGGGGTGGAAGGAAACAAACAGCTGCTTAATGTTCCTAATAGGCTTGGTTGTGACCAGATAAAAAACAGAGTTGTCTGTGCACATCCAATGAGTGAAGTACCCTCTCACTAGGGTTTTTAGGGTTAGGAAAAAAGGTGGACAGATGAATAGATTGGTTTAGGGACAAATCATTAACCACCTAGGGCATAAAGGAAGGGTTAAGTATGGAGAGATACCCTGTCCTTGTGGAAAATAAGAAAAGGCTGGCAAACCAAAAGGGCTTGGAGTTCAGAAAGTCTTCTTGCAGAGGTGATGGCTACTAACATAACTGTTTTCAAAGTACAAACTTTTAAGTAAGCTGATGCTGCAGGCTCAAAGGGAGCCTAAGTGAGTTTTTCCAGGACAAAACTTAGATCCCAGGGAGGAGAAATAGGTTTCTTGTGAGGTCTAATGTGAAGGGTGCCTTTGAGGAAGAGCTTAACTTCTAACCCAGAGGCTAGAGGAGAAAATAAAGTCAGACATGTTTAAATGGCTGATAAATGGGCTTTAAAAGAAGAGTAGGCCAACCCAGCCTTAAGTATCTCACACAGATAAGAAAGAACCACTGGAAAGCCCACTGAAAAAGGATCTAGCTTTTTCTTTAGACACCAGATGGAGAACCTCTTCCATTTGGATAAATAGGATCTCCTAGTATTGGGTTTCCTGGCCTTCTGCAGGACTAGAACCACATCCTCAGAGAAGATCAAAAGTCTATCACCCACAGAGTTAAATTCAGGGAAGTCAGATGTGGATGGATAAGCGATCCCTTGTCTTGTATAAGAAGATCCACCCTGTGGGGTAACTTGTGATGACTGCCCTTGGCAAAATGCAGAAGACGGAACCAGTGCTGTCTTGGCCAAAAGGGAATCACCAGCAAGATTTTTGGCTTGTCCTGCTGCATTTTCTGCAGGACTTTTTGGATAAGTGTGTGTGTGTGTGTGTGTGTGTGTGGGGGGGGGGGGGGAGTGTGTAAGGAAAAGTACAGTTTTGTACCTACCATAAATGTAGATGTTCGAGTGCTCATACAGCTGCAGTCATTACAGATGGGTTGTCCTGCCATCAGGCGGGTCCTCGGTCGGCCGAATTCCAACGTCTAGGTCCGGCGTTGGTTGTCGTCGCTTCTTCCCTGACGTCAGTACGGCAGGGGTATAAAAGAGGCAGCCGACGCCATTTTCTTCAGTTTTTCTTGCCCCAGATGTCAGGTGCCCCCAGAAGGAAGGCAAACATAATGTTATGCAAACATGCAATATAGATAAATCAAAAAACAGTAGTTGCAAGCAAATACACCATAAAAGAATACCCCAAATAGGGTGCATGATAAAGGTATTTGTCATAAGGCCTGTCCTAAGAGGGGACGGAGGGGGGGGTAACCTGGACTGCAGCTGTATGAGCACTCGAACATCTACATTTATGGTAGGTACAAAACTGTACTATGTTCATCGTGCATACAGCTGCAGTCATTACAGATAGGTAGAATCCCAAAGCTAAGTAAGGGTGGTAGGCACTAAGTGGAACTAGGAGGAGCAAGGATGTCCTGCAGGACTGCTGTGGCAAAGCCCGCTCTAGATTTTGAGTATAGTGGAAGGTGGTAGTGCTTGAAGAAAGTGTGCACTGAACTTCAAGTAGCTGCTTCCAAAATGTCCTTGGTAGGGACCCCCCTGAGGAAAGCTGCAGAGGTAGCTGTGGCCCTGGTGGAGTGGGATCTGATGTATGCAGGCACAGATTTTCCATGAAATGAATAACAAAAGCGTATGCAGTGGGCTATCCATTTTGAAATTGTCTGTTTGGAAACAGCCTTTCCTTGAGCACCTGTACCATAGGACACAAAGAGTTGCTCAGATTTCCTGAATGGCTTTGTTCTGTCCAAGTAATAACGAAGATGTCTGTGAATGTCCAAGGAATGTAGTAGTCTCTCCCCTTTGTTCTGTGGATTTGGATAAAAGGTAGGTAAGTGGATAGTCTGATTCAAAGCTACACTGGATACTACCTTTGGCATGAAGGTAGGGTTGGTTCGTAAGGAAACTCTGTCCTGATGGAAAATGATGAATGGTTGCACAGCCATGACTGCAGTTCCGAAACCCTGCATGCTGAGGTGATAGCCAGAAGGAAGGCTGTTTTCCATGACAAGTATTGTAGCTCTGCTGACGAGGCCGGCTCAAAGGGAGGCAGGGTCAGCTTCTCCAATACGAAGTTGAGGTCCCAAGCTGGAACTGGTGGTTTCCTTGGGGGTTTTATATTTTTTGCCCCTCTGAGGAACTGCCTTAATAGAGGATGCGAGAATAGAGGAGGGTCTGTGTTGTATTGTACAGAAATGGCTGAAGCGTGGATCTTGATGGAGGAGAAGGAAAGGCCACTGTTTAACATCTCTGCTAGGTACTGTAAAATTTGAGGTATATTTATTACCCAAGGATTCTGGCCCTTTTCTTGATTCCAGGAACAAAATCGTTTCCATTTGGCGGAGTAGGCTTTTCTAGTAGAAGGTCTTCTGGCCTCCAAGATGACATCCTGCACCTCCTTGGAGAGGAGAGTCTGTTGGGAAATGAAGGTATTCTCCATGCAGCTAGATTTAGGGTTTTGAGCTAGCTGTGAAGGGTTTTGTAGTTGTGCTGGGACAACAGAAGAGGGACTAGAGGTAGGATCCATGATGGGGAGTGTGTCAGGCTCTTTAGGAGCGGATACCAGTGTCGTCGTGGCCAGTCTGGAGCAATGAGAATCATTTGTGGCCTCTCTGCTCTGGCTTTTAATAGAACTTTGGTCAGTAGAGGAAGAGGCGGGAAGGCATAGACTGTCAATGTTGTCCAATTGAAAGAGAGTGCGTCCACTTTCCAGACCTGTGGATAAGTCCTTGAACAAAATTTTTTCAACTGGTAATTTCTGTGGGTAGCAAATAGATCTATGTCTGGCTGTCCCCATGCCTGTATTATCTTTGAGAAAACTTGAGGATGCAACTTCCATTCGTGTGAATCTGTCATATTTCTGCTTAGGTTGTCTGCCAGTGTGTTTTCCTGATCTGGCAGGAATTGTGCCTGTAGTTGAATTTGCAATTCCAGAGCTGTGTTCCATAGGGTCATGGCTTGCCTGCACAGGGGGTATGAATGAGTTCCCCCCTTGTTTGTTTATGTACCACATGACTGTGGTGTTGACTGTCCTTATCAATAGCTGGCCTGGATGCAGTAGGTCTTTGAAGGTCATAAGAGCATTTTGCACGGCTAGCATCTCCTTTTGGTTGATGTGTAGGTGCTTCTCTTTTTGGGACCATTTTCCCTGAATGCACTGATCTGCCATGTGTGCTCCCCAGGCGTAGTCTGAGGCGTCCGTTGTGATGATTTGAGTTGCTTGAGGTACACAGAAAGGGAGACTTGTGTTTCTTTGGCATGCTTGAGCCCACCACAAAAATTCCTTTTGAAGGCATGGAATGAGTGGTATAATTGTTTCCAAGCTGTGGCTGAGTTGAGACCATAAGTTTTTTAGGTACCATTGTAGTTTCCTCATATGCAGCTTTGCACATGGGATTAGTAGGATGCAAGATGCCATGAATCCCAGAGCCTGCAGGACTTTCCTTGCAGTTAGTCTGGTGAAAGTTGCCATTTTGCTGAAGTATTGAGACAGTTGCCCTTGTTTGTCTGGCGTGAGGTAGGCCATCTGGGTGGTTGTATTTAAGCTGGCACCCAGGAAAATTATCTGTTGAGAAGGTATTAGTTTTGATTTTTTTTTGTTCACTGTGTATCCCAGGAAGTTTAATAGTTTTATTACAAACGCCAGATGCTGCAATAGAATGTCCTTGCTGTCTGCTTGGATCAGGCAGTCGTCCAGATATGGATAGATTTGTATTCCTTGTAGTCTGCAGAAGGCAATTACTGATGCCAGGCATTTCGTAAACACTCTGAGCGCAGTAGATAAACCAAAGGGCAATGCAGAGAATTGGTAATGGGTTGAACCTGCAAGAAATCTGAGGTATCTTCTGCAATCTTGTCTGATAGGGACATGCAGGTATGCCTCCTTGAGGTCCAATGTTACCAGCCAAGACTCCTTGCCCAGCATGGGAAGAAGCTGCTGTAATGTGAGCATCTTGAATTTTGGCACCTGTAGATATGTGTTTAGGATGGATAGGTCTAAGATAGGTCTCCAATCTTTGTATTTCCTTGGTACCAGGAATAGTCTGGAATAAAAACCTTGACCTTGTTCTTTTGCAGGTACCTCTTGAATCGTATTCATATCCATGAGAGCGGAAATTTGTCTTTGTGCCTCTGCCCTTTGATTTTGTGGCAGGTTTGGCATGCCTCTCATTTTTGGAAGGGTGTGAAAGTGGAACCTGTAACCTCTGTCTATAATGTCCAGAATCCATTTGTCTTTTGTAACAATATGCCAGTTTTTTGAAAATAATGCCAGTTTTCCGCCCAAAGGTGTTGCCATTAAAGATTTGCTTAGCAGGCATAGGGGGAAGTCATTGTGTCTGCTTTCTAAATGACTGTGATCTATCTTCTCCACCTCTTGGGGTTGGTGCTTGCCACTGTCTTGCTCTGTATGATCCTTGAGGTAGTCCTCTACCCCTTGGGTGTCTGTATCTGCCCCTTGAGGTCTGTCCGTGGCTGGAAAGGACCAATTTTTTGAAGGCCAGATTCTGCTGAAGCGTGGAGGTTGTACCTGCAGGAAATCTTTCACTGTTTGCATAGATTTCGCTTTTTCCTCCATTTTCTTTAGTACCTCCTCAGCTTTAACACCAAACAATACATCTTTTTGAAGTGGTGCATCTAATAACTTTGCTTTGACATGATCTGGTAAGATTTGCTCTTTGAGCCAAGCATGTCTACGTATAACAGACCCCGTGACAGCAGCTCTACATGGAGCCTCTAAAGCATCAAAACCACACTGCAAGATATGTTTACCCACTTGCTCTGCACCATGCAACAAATCCTGCAACTCTTTTAAATCTGGTTGTTCTGTTTGTGTCATTTTGCTTTTTAACTGGGATAACAAAAACTGTTGGTACTTTAACATACGGAATTGACAGTTTAATGCCCTCATGGTTAAAGTGGCAGATGTATACACCTTTTTCTCCCACCTTTCTAATGCTCTGGAATCTCTCTCTGAAGGTAAAGGGTTTTTAGCAGTAGAGGCCTTTATTCCCTTTGGACCCTGTGAAATAGTTTCTGGGTCAGCAGTATGGCTTTTATAAAGGAACTGGTGAGAATCAGGGACCCGGTAATACCTGTCTGGTTTAACAGGGGATGGAGGTAAAGAATCTAGATTACGGCTGGCTTCTGCGTACACATCCTCCAAAATATCTAAAACAGGAGGGATAGCCAGGGGCCTATGCTGGGGGAGCAGTAGAAATTCCCTGAGCCTTTTCTTGGAATCTGAGTAATCTTGGCCTTCCCAGTGAAAATGTTCCCTCAAAGTATGCAGGGTTTCCCCGAAAGAGTAGTCCTCAGAGGGGGCGACCGAGGGAATAGACTCCTCAGCATCAGAGTCTTCGAAAGGGGAATAGGCATAATCCTGGTCCTCAGAATGTTCTGAGGTAATAGAAGCCTGGTCTGAGGAAGGGTAGTCTTCCTCCAATCTGGGTCTTTTGTCAGAGGGGGGTTGGGAACCCCTGATGAGAGTTATTAAATCCTCAGCCATTTTAAGCATCTGCTTTTTAGGCATGGGGCCTTGAGAGGAGGTCTGAGGACCCTGTTTTTTGGTTTTCATGGCTGCTTTAGATTTAGTGAAGGATTTAATAGAGAAGGTGGAAGGCCTGAAGACGCCTTCAGAAATGGCAGGCCTGACTAAATTTTGAGTTTCCCCGCCAAGAGTGGCGTCGGTATCTGCAGTAGGAATGGAGACCAAGGAGCCTGCGACTTCGGGTACTGAAGTCACCGGTAAAATAGTTTTGTCGGTATTCAGGGGCTGCGTAGGCGCCTCGCTGAGAACCGGTAGTCGGCCTAAGCGTGGTCTCAGTACTCGGTGTGGACCTCGGATGTCGGTCCTTATCTTTGCGTCGTTTGCTTAAAACTGGTGTCGGTGTATCCGACGACATGATATAATTACATTTTTTGCCAAAATAATGAAGGGCGAACTCTGCCCGGCGCTTAATAGTGCGCTTGTTAAACCTAGCACAAAAACGGCAGGCCGAGACGTCGTGGTCTGGGCCCTAAGCAAGGTATACAGAAAGAGTGGAAATCCTTATGCGGTATTTGCTTCCCACAAGTAATGCAATTATTAACTTTGTCTGACATCGGTCTGAGGCAAGAAAACTTTCCCCAACGGGGTACTTAGCTTTAAAGAAGACTTCAGCTGAAATACTTTCGTAAATCTCAGGAGCTGGCTGACTGGCACTTGCGAACTGCTTCTGCTTCGGGCACCGCGCGGCAAGAAAGACTGAAGAAAATGGCGTCGGCTGCCTCTTTTATACCCCTGCCGCACTGACGTCAGGGAAGAAGCGACAACAACCGACGCCGGACCTAGACTTTGGAATTCGGCCGACCGAGGACCCGCCTGATGGCAGGACAACCCATCTGTAAATGACTGCAGCTGTATGCACGATGAACATCATCCCCTTCGATGAGGAGGATAGGGCGTCCCACCTTCCATACTAGAGGGCCTGGAATGCTGGAACAAAATTTTGTAAGTTGTCTGTTCATGGGGGAAGCAAATAGTTATATTTGAGGGGTACCCCACTGGTGGAGAATGCCCAGAAACATATCCCTGTGAAGCATCCATTCGTTGGCTTGTGTCATGGACCTGCTGAGTGTGTCTGCTATTACATTTTGATCTGAAGGAATTACAAACTGGTTGCAATGAAACTTTTGCTTAAGAGGCAATCTCCCAGGTTTGAAGAACCAACCTGCAAAGCAGGCAAGACTTGGTGCCCCCCCTGTCTGTTCACATACCACAGAACTGTAGTGTTGTGAATAGGGAGTATGAATTCCAATGGATGGGCATGCTGGCTCCAAAGCGTTTTAACCACTGGATTTTCCGCATGTGAAGCCTGGTTAGGGGTAGCATGGGAATCGGTGATGCCATGAACCCTAGTATGCACCCGTACTCTCTGGCAGAAATGGTGATTAAGGGGAGTAGGTTGTGGAAGTAGTTGAGCAGAGTTTCCATTTTTTGAGGAGAGATGAAAGCCATAATCTGATCTGTTCTCAATCTGCATTCTAGGAAGATCTGATTCCTGGTAAGGACTGAGGGAGGACTTGCTGGAGCTTATGATGAAACCCAGGCTTGGACTAGAGAAATAGTGAAGGCTAGGTTTTCTTTTAGGAGCTAGGTTTTGCTCTCTCTTTTTTTCTGGTCTGTTGGCACTCAGAATTACAAGTGCCAACATTTCAAAGGCAGACAAGATGAAACAGATCTTTTGTTACAGCATGGTATGAGCTTTTAGTTTTGATAATAAGGGAATGCCTCTGAAAGAATAAATAAATGTGATGCAGTCTGAAAGCCATCTAATTAAATTAACTTTGACGTTTAGTTTGGATTTGGAAAATGATTCAAAGAGTTGATCACTTCTCTTTATGGATTTTTTTTTTATGGAGACAAATCAAGGGTGTGAAGCTGGTACTCTCCTTTGTAAGTATGATCCGAGATGAAGATCAAATGAATAGATGGGATCAAGGCCATCTCAGGAACAATTTTATGAACAAATGGAGGGTTTGGTCTGAGAGAAACTCCTTAATAAGCAGTGCAACTTGGCACTCCATTTTGCTGAGGTAACTGCAACCAAAAATAAAATCTTTCAAGGCAGGTGCTTTAAGGCAGGCTCAAATGGGGGTTTTATTAGAGCATGGCCTACTAATATAAGATCCCAAAAGTAGACTGGGGGATTTAATGGGTGGCCCTAGGAGAAATGAGCCCTTTATAAAGCCCTTACATATCCTATGTGAGGTTACAGAAAGAATAGTTGTGTAAAATCTTACCATAACCACAGATGTCCTTCTCTTCTATATGCTGCAGTATTCATAAAGTACAGTTGTGTACACTTACCATAAATGTAGATATTTGAGTGTATTCACTGTTGCAGTCATTACATTTGGGTACGCTGCTGGCAGGTTGCCCTCAGTCAGACTGATTAACAAAGTCTTGGGTCCTGCATCGGTTGCTGTCCCTTCTTCCATGACGTCAGGTGTATAAAACATGCAGCTGATGCCATTACATCAGTTTTTCTTGCCCCAAATTTCTGGTGCCCCCCAAATGGGGAGCAAATATATATATATATATATATACACACACACACATATATATATATATATATATATATATATATAAAATTTTAAAACACAAAAAATATACCACCAATCAAAAGCAAATACACCAAAAAGGCTTTTAAGCATAGTAAAAGAAAGGATAGGTATAGTAAGATAAAAAACAGGAGGCTGGAGGGTGGGTAACCAGGACTGCAACAGTGAAAACACTCGAACATCTACATTTATGGCAAGTGTACACAACTGTACTATGTTCTTCGTGGTTCACTGTTGCAGTCGTTACATTTGGGTAGAATCCCAAAGTTATGATTGGGAGGACTGATTTATACAGCATTAGGAGCAGCTATAAGGCCCTGCAGGACAGCAGTGGCAAAGCCTGCTCTGGATTTAGAGAAGAGAGGTAAATGGTAATGTTTGGTGAATGTATGAACTGAGCTCCAGGTAGCAGCTTCTAGAATGTCTCTGGTAGGAACCCCTCTGAGAAAGGCTGCAGAAGTAGATGCAGCCCAGGTGGAATGAAATCTGATCCCCTTGGGGACAGGTTTACCATGGTACATACAGCAGAAACAAATACAATGGCTTATCCATTTGGAAATAGTCTGCTATGAAATAGCCTTTCCCTCTGCCCCTGCAGCAAATGCCACCACTAATTGCTCAGATTTTCTTAGAGATTTAGTCCTGTTTAAGTAGAATCTTAGTTGTCTGTGTACATCCAATAAATGCAGAATCCGCTCACCCTTATGTGGATTTGGGAAGAAAGTTGGCAGATGAATGGTCTGATTAAGGGCCACACTAGATAACACCTTGGGCATAAAGGATGGATTGGTCCTGAGAGCCACCTTGTCCGGGTAAAAAAATAATGAAGGGCACCGCTGTCATAAGAGCCTGTAGTTCTGAAATCCTTCTAGCTGAAGTGACTGCTCAAAGAAAAGCGGTTTTCCAAGAGATAAATTTTAGGTCTGCAGTAGCAGCTGGCTCAAAAGGAGGTAGAGTGAGTTTTTCCAAAACAAAATAAAGGTCCCATGCAGGAGTTGGTGCTCTCCTGGGAGGTCTTAAAATTTTTGGCCCCAGTGAGGCACTGCTTTAACAGAGGATGAGAAAAGAGAGGCGGCTCTGTGTTGTAATGTGCTGAAATGGCAGAGGCATGGATCTTTATGAAAGAAAAAGATAGGCCCTTGTGAAGCATCTCAGTTAAGTATTGCAGAATCTGGGGAATACTGGGCATTGCTGTGCTTATTCCTTGTGCTTGGTTCCAGGCACAGAATCATTTCCATTTGTCAGCATAAGATTTTCTAGTACTAGGCCTTCTAGCCTCCAAAATGACATCCATCACAGGTTTGCTGAGAGATGTAACTGGTGAAATTAGTTGATTAGCCATGCTGCAAGATTCAAAGTTTGGAGCTGAGTGTGCAGAATGTGATAGTTCTGCTGAGACAGTAGGTAAGGTGTCTGAGGCAGGCACCACGGAGAAAGGTGCGACATATTGCGCAGGAGTGGGTACCAGTGTTGGCGAGGCCAGTCTGGAGCAATCAGAATCATTTTTGGTTTTTCCTGTCTGACTTTTAGTAAGACCTTGGAGAGCAGAGGCAGAGGGGTAAAGGCATAGACTGATAGGTTTTTCCAGCTGAAGTATAGAGCATCCACTCTCCAAGCTTTTATGTGATGAATTCTTGTGCAGAATTTGTCCAACTGATAGTTCTGGGTGAGGCAAACAGATCTATGTCTGGGCTCCCCCATTTGCGTGTCAACATGCTGAAGGTTTGTGGATCCAGTTTCCATTTGTGTGGGTCCATAAGATTTCTGCTTAGTTCGTCCCCCAGAGTATTTTGCTTTCCTGGCAGGAATTGAGCTTGATAAGTCAAGGCGGTGTTCCACAATGCCATGGCTAGTCTGCAGGACTGTGTACCCCCCTGCTTGTTTATGTACCACATGACTGTGGTGTTGTCTGTCTTTATCAGTAGTTGTCCTGGATGAAGATAGTCCTTGAAGGCTGTCAGAGCATCCTGTACAGCTAGCATCTCTTTCTGATTGATATGTAGCTGCATTTGATTTGGGCTCCATTGGCCCTGAATGCATCTCAGCATAGTCTGATGTGTCTGTAAGTCAGGGATTGGGCGGCAGGGGGTGGAATGAATGACAGTCCCTTGTTTTGGTGGCAGGCCTCTGCTCACCATAGGGACTCTAGTTGCAGGCAAGGAATGATAGGAATCATTGTTTCCAGGCAGTGACAATGTTGACTCCATAAACTTTTTAGGTACCATTGAAGTTTCCTCATATGCAGTCTTGCATATGGAATTAGAAAACTGCAGGAGGCCATGAACACCAAGGCCTGCAGAATTTGTCTTGCAGATAGCTGGGTCTTTGTGGCCACCTGTTTGACGTAAGTCATCAATTGAATTTGTTTTTCTGGCATAAGGTAAGTCATCTGGGCAGTTGTACTGAAGCTTGCACCCAGGAATGTAATAATTTGAGAGGGTACCAGTTGTGATTTCTTTTCGTTTATGGTGTACCCTAGACAAGTTAGGAGCCTTTTTGCAAACGCCAGATGTTTTAGAGGAGTGTCCTTGTTTTCTGCCTGAATTAGACAATCGTCCAGGTATGGATAAATTTTAATATTTCTTTGCCTGCAAAATGCAATTACTGGTGCCAGGCACTTTGTGAAAAACCTGGGCACAGTAGATAAGCCAAAGGGCAGTGCAGAGAACTGGTAATGCAAACAGCCTGCGTTGAAGCGGAGGTACCTTCTGCAAGATTCCCTGATTGGGATATGCAGATAAGCCTCTTTTCAGTCTAGAGTTACCACCCAGGCATCCTTGCCTAGCATATGTAGTAACTGTTGAAGAGTCAGCATCTTGAATTTTGGAATGTCCAGAAATGTATTTAGAATGGATAAGTCCAGAATTGGACTCCATGATTTGTCTTTTCTGGGTACCAGGAAAAGTCTTGAATAAAAACCTTGTCCCTTTTCCCTTTCTGTTACTGGATGAATAGCCCCCATCTTCATGAGGGACATGACTCGATTCTGGGTCTCTGCCCACTGATTTGGAGGCAGATCTGGCCATTCGTTTGGGATTGGCAATGTGTGGAAATTAAATCTGTATCCCTGGGATACTATATTTAAAACCCATTTGTCCTGGGTAATCAGTTGCCAGTTTTGTGCATGAAGTGCCAGTATTCCCCCCAAAGGGGCGGCCAAAAGATAAGTGCTTGGTGATTGCAGTGGAAAGTCATTGAGACTGTTTACCACAGGAAGGTGCCTTGTTGCTTCCAGATTTGGAGGTGGTGGCACCCCATTGCTTTGTCCTAAAAGTTCCTTGTGACTGAAACCTGGAGCCTTTGGAATGCCTGGGTTTGACCTGAGCGGCTCAAGTGGGTACTGGAAAGGACCAATTCTTAGTAGGCCAGTGCCTACTAAACCTGGGTGGCTGCACTTGTAGGAAATCTTTTACAGTTTGCATAGATTTAACTTTATCTTCCATATTTTTCAAAACTTCTTCAGCCTTATTACTAAATAGACTGTCCTGTTGTAAAGGAGCATCCAACAATTTTGCTTTAACATGGTCAAGCAGACGTTGCTCCTTCAGCCAAGCATGCCTTCTTATCACAGATCCAGTTACAGCAGCCCTGCAAGAGGCCTCCAAGGAATCAAAACCACATTGCAAAGTATGCTTTCCAACTTATTCAGCTGAATGCAATAAATCCTGCAGCTCTATTTTCCACACAGTCAGAAATCAACATCATTTTCTGTTTAAGTAAACCCATGACATGCTGTTGATATTCAAGCATATGAAATTGACAGTTTAAAGCCTTGATTGCCAAGGTTGCAGACATGTAAACCTTCTTAATCCATCTATCCAGCGCCCTGGAATCTCTATCAGAAGGGGTAGGATTTTTAGAAGTAGAAGACTTAACGCCCTTGGGACCCTGGGAAATGGTTTCAGGGTCAGCAGTAGGGTTTTTAAAAAGGAATTTGGGGGAATCAGGAACCCTGTAGTATCTGTCTGGCTTATTAGGAGCCGGAGGCAGGGAATCAGGAGTCGTACTGGATTCTGAGAAATCATCAACAATGTCTAGAACAGGAGGTATAGCCAAAGGCCTATGCTGAGGAAGAAGAAGAAAATCCCCAAGTCTCTCTTTAGATTCTGAGAAATCCTGACTCTCCCAGTGAAAGTGTTCCCTTAAGGTATGCAAAGTTTCAACAAAAGAAAAATCCTCAGGAGGAGAAGCAGAAGGGATGGAGTCTTCTGCATCAGAGTCCTCATAAGTGGGTATAGATAATTCCTGATCAGAAGAGACATCAGAAGAAATAGAAACCTGATCTGAAGATTCATAGTCAGTGCCTTGCCTAGGCATCTTAGCAGGAGGGGGATGGGTACCCCTGATCAAGGTAATTAAATCCTCAGCCATTTTGATCATTTGTTTTTTAGGCATTGGGGCCTGTACACATGGCCCAAGCGTCATTTTTTAGACATAGAAGTAGGTTTTGGCCTTAGTTTTGAAGATGGCGTTGGTTTAATATACAAATCTTTAGGCCTGAAAACACCCTCAGAAGCCGGTGCCTGCTCAGCAGCTCCGGACCCATCTAAGGTAGAGACATCCGCAGGTTCCATACTTAAAGTATCTCGCGGCATACCAGACTCCAAATGGGTCTCAGTAGAGGCCTGCGAATCAAAAGTAGTGGGTATCAGGGGTTGCAAAAATGCCTCACTGAGTACTGGCCACTGGCTTAGGAGAAGCTTCGTCGTCGGTTTTGGACCTCGATGGTTTGTCTCTGTCTTTTTCTTTGCGTTTTTTAGGTAGTCGGATTGCTAACAGACATTTCTGGATAGTTAAATCTAGAGCCAAAATATTTAGGAGCAAAAACATACTGACGTTTAATGGTGTATTGATTAAATTTAGCACAAAAACCGACAGCAAGGCACTTTGTGGTCAGGGCCTAGGCAAGGAATACAGTAGAAATGAAAATCCTTATGAGGTATTTGCTTCCCACAAGTAATACAATTATTAACTTTTACTGACATCGGTAAGGAGCAAGAAAATGTTTCCCCAGCTTTTAGTTGAAGACTTCGGTTCTGAAACTCGAAAAAGTACAGTTTTGTACCTACCATAAATGTAGATGTTCAAAGATCCACATTGCTGCAGTCCTTACACTTGGGTAGTCCGCTGTCCTCGGTCGGCCCGAATATCAAAGTATAAGGCTGACGTCGGTCAAGGCGCATTTGACTGACATCAGGACGTCAGGGTACAAATGCGCATGACCGACGTCATATCCTCAGTCGTTTCTTGCCCCAGATGTCAGAAGACCCTAAAAATAAAGGTCAAAACCAAAAGACAGCAAACAAACAACCAACCATCCTAGCACTAAAAATATGTACAATATATACAATATACACCCTATTGACACCCCAACCCACACAACCGCCTCTATCTACAGACGGGAAGGAGGGAGGGTAAATTGTATTGCAGCATTGTGGATCTTCGAACATCTACATTTATGGTAGGTACAAAACTGTACTATGTTCTTCATCTCACATTGCTGCAGTCCTTACACTTGGGTAGAATCCCAAAGCAGATGTAAGGGAGGATGGCCAAACTATAAGGAAGCAGGAGCTGCCAAAATGCCCTGCAAAACAGCAGTGGCAAAACCAGCCCTGGATTTAGAGTAAAGTGGTAGGTGATAATGCCTAGAGAAAGTATGCACTGAACTCCAAGTAGCTGCCTCCAAAATATCCTTAGTTGCCACCCCTCAAAAGGCTGTCAAGTGGCAGTAGCCCTAGTGGAATGAGGCCTAATCCCAGCTGGAATCTCCTTGCCATGATGGGAATAACAGAAAGCAATGCAAAACCCAATCCACTTAGAAATAGTTTGTTTTGACACAGGCTTGCCCTGAGAACTCAAAGCAAAAGAAACAAATAACTGCTGAGACTGCCTGAACCCTTTAGTTCTGTCCAAATAATATCGCAACTGCCTGTGTACATCTAAAGTGTGCAAAATCTTTTCCCCTTTATTTTGGGGATTTGCATAAAAAGTAGGCAAATGAATAGTTTGGTTTAAAGCCACACTAGAAACCACTTTAGGCATAAAGGAAGGATTAGTACGTAAAGATACCCTATCCTTATGGAAAATTAAGAAAGGCTCAACGCCATAAGGGCCTGCAACTCAGAAACCCTTCTTGCAGAGGTAATAGCCAACAAAAAGCAGTCTTCCATGATAAAAACTTTAATTCAGTAGTAGCTGCAGGCTCCAAAGGTTGTAGAGTGAGTTTCTCCAACACAAAATTGAGATCCCAAGCAGGAGTAGGAGCTCTTCGTGGGGTCTTATATTCTTTGCCCCTCTAAGAAATTGCTTGAACAAAGGATGAGAAAACAATGGTGGGTCACAATCATAGTGAGCCGAAATTGCTGCAGCATGAACCTTAATAGAAGAGAAGGACAAACCTTTGTCCAGTAACTCAGTAAGATATTGAAGAGCCACACTTAAATTAGGCTCAGAAACATCAAAATCCTTTGCTGCACTCCAAAATAAAAATCTCTTCCATTTATCTGCGTACACTTTCCTTGTACTAGGCCTTCTAGCTTCCAAAATAACATTCAAAACTTGCTGTGGAAGTGGAGGCCCACTATGGTTCAAAACAGAATATGCCAGGCTGTTAGGTGCAGAGAGTGAAGCTTGACATTGAGCAAATGACTGTTCTCCTGAGACAACAGGTGTGGAATCGAAGGCAAAGGCCATGGAGGCTTCCGTACCAGGCTTCTCAGTAATGGGTACCAATGCTGTCGAGGCCAATCTGGAGCTATCAAAATCATCCTTGGCTTGTCTTGTCTGGCCTTCAGTAGTACCTTTGGGAGGAGAGGCAGAGGCGGAAAGGCATACACATGAAGATTGCTCCAATTGAAAGAAAGAGCATCCACTTTCCAAGCTGTGGGATGAAACCTTTTTGTGCAAAACTTTGGCAGCTGGTGGTTTAGTGGAGAAGCAAACAGATCTATGTCTGGAGTTCCCCATGACACTGTCAATTTCTGAAATACATGAGGATCCAATTTCCACTCGTGGGGATCCATAATTTGTCTGCTCAACACATCTGCTAAGGAGTTCTGTGCTCCCGGCAGAAACCTTGCCTGAAGATTTAGCTGTAAACTGAGAGCAGTCTCCCACAAAATCATTGCTTGCCTGCATAGAGGATAAGAATGTGTTCCGCCTTGCTTGTTGATGTACCACATGACAGTTGTGCTGTCTGTTAGAATCAACACCTGCCCTGGAAGAAGTAAATCCTTGAAAGCTATTAATGCAAACTGGACTGCTAACATCTCTTTCAAGTTGATATGTAGATGTAGTCTGGCAGGCCACTTGTCTTGTATCCACTTTCCATTCAGATGAGCTCCCCAAGCTTTGTCTGAGGCATTTGTCGTTAGAATCTGACTCGCCTCTGGCCGGGTCACAGAGAGTCCCTTGTTTAGGTGACATTCCTGAGCCCACCACAACAATTCCTTTTGAATGCAAGGTATTATTTGAATGACAGTGTCCAAATCCTAGCAGTGCTGTGTCCATACATTTTTGAGATACCATTGTAGCTTCCTCATATGCAGTTTGACATTGGGAAGCACCAGAATACAAGATGCCATGAACCCCAAGGCTTGAAGGACTGTCCTTGCAGTCAGCCTGGACTGATGAGACAACTGATGAAAGTAAAGGGAAAGATTCTTTTGTTTGTCCGGGGTCAAAAAGGCCATCTGGGATGCTGTATTCAGTCTCACACCCAGAAAGCACATGTCCTGAGAGGGTACTAGACTGGACTTTATTTCGTTCACAGAATACCCCAGGCATCTTAGCACTGCTATCACATAATCCAAATGATGAAGAAGCTCGTCCCTTCCTTGAGCCAGAATCAGGCAATCGTCCAAATAAAGATAGATCTGTATTCCTTTTAACCTGAGGAAAGCTATCACTGGAGCCAGAACTTTCGTGAACACTCTGGGCGCTGTAGATAAGCCAAAGGGCAATGCAGAGAACTGATAATGAGAAGTCCCAGCTCGAAAACGCAGACACTTCCTGCAACTCAGTCTGATAGGAACATGAAGATAAGCCTCCTTGAGATCCAAAGTTACCATCCAATGATCTTTGCCCAGCAGAGGTAAAAGCTGCTGTAACGTCAACATTTTGAACTTGGGAATGTCCAGATAAGTGTTGAGGATAGATAAGTCCAAAATTGGTCTCCACGTGTTCCCTTTCTTTGGTACTAGGAACAGGCGAGAATAAAATCCTAGGCCCACTTCTGGCATAGGGACCGGCTGTATGGCCCCTATTTGGAGTAACAGAGAAATTTGCTTGTGAGCCTCTATTCTTTGTTGAGGAGGAACGTCTGGCATGCCTTTGAAAGGAGGCAAGGTATGGAAATAAAACCTGTAACCATGGTGTATGATATCCAATACCCATCTGTCTTGGGTAATTAAACTCCAATTTTCTTTGAAAAGTGCCAACCTTCCTCCCAAAGGTGCTGCCAGACGAGAAGGTTCTGGCAGCTGAAAAGGTAGGTCATTGGGTCTGTTTACGAAAGGACTGACCCCTGCCCTCACCGAAGACTGTGCAGGAGAACTCCCTGTTCTAGGCCTGAAAGAGCCCTGAGCTCTGCCCCTACCACGTCTAGATCTACCCCTAGACTGGGAATCATAAGAAGGATACGCCCACCCCTTAGTAGGCCAATTTCTACTAAACTTTGGAGGCTGAACCTGCAAAAAATCTTTAACAGTCTGCATAGACTTAGCCTTGTCTTCCATTTTCTTTAAAACTGCCTCAACAGGAGAACCAAACAACACATCAGATTGTAAAGGAGCATCTAAAATCCTTGTTTTAACATGATCAGATAAATTCTGATCCCTCAGCCAGGCGTGCCTGCGAAGAACTGACCCAGTGGCAGCCACCCTAGACGAGGCCTGTACAGCATCAAAACCACATTGCAAAGAATGCTTACCCACCTGTTCAGAAACATGTACTAAATCTTGTAACTCTTTACAATCAATACCTTCCGCCAGAGCATCAACCTTAGACTTCAATTGAGAAAGGAGATAGTTTTGGTATTTCAACATGTGAAACTGGCAATTCAAAGCCCTCATAGCTAGAGTGGAAGAAGTATAAACTTTCTTTCCCCATCTATCCAAAGCCCTGGCCTCTTTATCTGTAGGAACCGGATTCTTGACAACAGAAGCCTTAACACCTTTAGGCCCCTGACTAACAGTTTCTGGGTCTGCCCTAGGACTCTTAAAAAGATATTTATGAGCTTCAGGCATCCTGTAATACCTATCCGGTTTAACAGGAGCAGGAGGCAAAGAATCAGGATTAAGAGAAGCCTCTGTAAAAACATCTTCCACCACATCCAAAACAGGAGGTATAGCCAAAGGCCTATGCTGGGGTAAAAAAAAATTCCCTAAGCCTTTTCCTGGAATCAGAGAAGTCCTGACCTTCCCACTTAAAATGCTCCCTCATGGAATGAAGAGTTTCTGAAAAAGAAAAATCCTCAGGAGGAGAAGCAGAAGGAGTAGAATCATCCACATCAGAATCAGAATAAGGAGAATACTCCTGCAAGTCTTCAGCCGAAGACTCTGAAACATCCGAAGCCTGCTCAAAACTCCCTAGCTCAGGCTCCACCCTAGGTCTCTTATCAGGAGGGGGCAAAGAACCCCTAATCAAAGTAATCAAATCTTCTGCCATTTTAAGCATATGCTTCTTGGGCACAGTTCCTAAAGAACTAGGGGTGACACCAACTGAAGCTAAACCTGGCCTGCCTCTGGGAGAAGCCTTGGAAACAGAAGGAGAGGGCCTAACCACCCTAGGAAGGGAGGGGAGTATAGTAACCTGAGAAGCCCCTTCAGCCTGACCTGCCTCCTGAGAGGCCACATCCTGCAATAACAAAGTCTCTCCCTGGGATCCCAAAGAAACCTCCGGTGGAACCACCGGCTCCACCGACACCTCTAAAGAACCGGCGTCCGGTACTGACGGTTCTTCTAGCCTAGGCTTAACTGCTTTGTCCTTGCGCTTCTTCGAAGCGGGCGTCGGAGCATCCGACGGCATTTTATAATTGCACCGCTTCCCGAAGACTAACCTGGCACAATCTAACCTTCTCTTTATAGTGCGCTTATTGAATCTAGCACAAGAGCGACACCCAACAACGTCGTGCTCAGGCCCTAAACAAGGAATACACAAAGTATGATAGTCTCTATGCGGTATCTGTTTCCCACAAGAAATACAATTATTCACTTTTTCTGACATCCGGTAAACCACTGAGGCAAGAAAAAACCAAAATATTCCCCAACGGGGTACTTAGCCAACTTTGACTCGGTCTGAAACTCCGAAATCGAAAAATTTCAGAACGCCAACTGGCACTTGCAATGCTGCTTCTGCATCGGACCATGCGGCAAAAAAGACTGAGGATATGACGTCGGTCATGCGCATTTGTACCCTGACGTCCTGATGTCAGTCAAATGCGCCTTGACCGACGTCAGCCTTATACTTTGATATTCGGGCCGACCGAGGACAGCGGACTACCCAAGTGTAAGGACTGCAGCAATGTGAGATGAAGAACATCGAAAATTTCAGGAGTCGGCCGACCGGCACTTGCGAACTGCTTCTGCTTTGGGCACCGCACGGCAAGAAAAATTGATGTAATGGCATCAGCTGCATGCTTTATACCCCTGACGACCTGATGTCATGGAAGAAGGGACAGCAACCGATGCAGGACCCAAGACTTTGTTAATCAGGCCGACTAACGGCAACCTACCAGCAGATTACCCAAATGTAATGACTGCAACAGTGAAACACGAAGAACATCATGGAGAGTCCGCCTCCAGCTGAATCGAATGTCCAGCCAGTACACCAAAGTCTACACGCTACTGCAAGGTACATGTGATAGTGCACATCGGCCATAAACAGATGTTGGGTATAAAGAAGACATCAGCATGCACTTACCTCAGGGCTGAATGGCACAAAGCAGTGGCCTGATAAAAGTGAGCAACATGTAACCAGGGATCAGGCAAGCATCAGGGGAAAGGCCAGGGGGGGGGGGGGGGCAATCCTGCAGCATATAAAACAAAAGGACATCTATGGTTATGGTAAGATTTTACACAACTATTCTATGTCCTTCTATTCATATGCTACAGTATTCATAACATGAGGGAGAATGCCAAACCTCATGCAGAGGAGGAATTGAGAGGAGGAGCAGAAACATTTTCCACAAAGCCATGGAGAATAGCTCTGGTAAACCCCCGCTCTAGACTTGGAAATAGCATTTGATGTGTAATGCTTGGTGAAGGTATGAACACAGGACCAGGTAGCTGCCTCCAGGATAGAAGCAGTACCCAATCCTTTAAAGAAGGCACCAGAAGAGGGCACAGCCCTAGTAGAGTGTGGTCTTACAGGGGAAGACCAATCCTTTCCTTTGGTTGAGTAGCAGAAAGAAATGGCTTTAGAGATCTAAGAAGAAATAGTTTGCTTGGAAACGGGATGGCCCAGGGCCCTTGGGTGATAGGAGATAAACAATCTGCCATACTTACAGATGGGCTTGATTTTGCTCAAACAGTATCTGAGTTGTCTCTGAACATCCAAGGTGGAGAATCCTCTCACCGAGGGATTGAGGAAAAGGGAAGAAGGTAGTGAGATTCATAGCCGGATTCCGGGATAACTCATTTACCACCTTGGGCATGAAAGATGGGTTAGTCCTAAGAGAAACCCTGTCCTTATGAAAGACAGAGAAGGGAGAAGAGGCCATGACGACTTGCAGGTCAAAAACCCTTCTGGCAGAGGTAATAGCCACTACGAGAACTGTTTTCCATGTGCAGTGTAGCAGGGAGAACGCATTCTTTTTCAAAGGGGGCTAGGGTAAGTTTTTCCAGGACAAAAATGAGATTCCAAGGAGGCAGCACTGGTTTCCTTGGTGGTGTAATGTGAAGGACGCCTTTTAGGATCAGTTTGACTTCTAACCTGGAAGCGAAGGGAGGAGACATACGCATGCATGCTGAAATAGCAGGCAGACAGATGTGCCTTGACTGAGGAATATGACAAGCCACTACTCAATAATTCACACAGGTAAGACAAAACCACTGACACCTCTACAGACAGTGGTTGCAAATATTTTTTAAGACATCAGAAGAAAAACCTCTTCCATTTGGTGATATAGCATTTCCTAGTAGAGGGTATTCTGGCCGCCTGCAGAAATTGTAGCACGTCCTCAATGTAAAGGTGTCTAAAGGGAATGAAAGCCCTATCATCCATAAAGTCAAGTTTAGGATCAACATTCTGCAGGTGTACTAGAGTTCCCTTTTCCTGTGTAAGTCCCATCCTTAGGGGTAACTTGTGGTGACAGCCCTTGGCTAAATGTAGAAGGGGGAACCAATGCTGTCTTGGCCAAAAGGGGATCACCAGCAAGATTTCTGATCATTCCCGCTGAATTTTCAGGAGAACCTTTTTAATGAGTGGGAAGGGGGGGAAATGCATACAGAAACATCCCTTTCATTGGAAAGGACAGAGCATCCACCTTCCATGCCCCAGGATGTGGAGTCCTGGTACAATACTTGGGAAGCTGTCTGTTCATACGAGAGGCAAAAAGATCTGAGGGATATCCCAACGATGGACAAGGTCCAGAAACGCATCCCTGCTCAACATCCACTTGTGGACCTGAGTCATGGACTTGCTTAAAGACACTGCCATCACATTCTGAGCAAAGGGAATGTAAACATCCTGGAGTGAGAGAGACCTAACTCTGCAGGGCTATCTCCCAGGCATACAATGCCAGTCTGCACAGGATATAGGACTTTGTCACTCCCTGCTTGCTGATGTACCACAGGACTGTGGTATTGTCTGTGAAACACCTTAGGATCCCTGGTGAAATCCTAGAATTGAAGATTTTGAGGGCAAAAATCAAAGCTCTTATTTATAGGTTCATAGGTAGGTACTAGGCTATTGGCCCTGGGGCCTATATAAGCCTGGCCAAAAAGGTTCCCTGGCTTTCGCCACCCAAGAAAATTATTTTCCTTTGCCCCTGTCAAGCAGTGCCACAGAAGTGATACCCAGGGTGAATTTTTTATTTCCATTCCAGTTGTCAAGATTTTTGTTACAGAGGACCAATGAGGAGCTTTGCTTGACATGAATGGGTAGTTTGTTCCAGAGTATGTGAAGTCTCTGGGACAGGAATCTATCCCTCCAGCATGTTCTGTTTATTGTGGTGGCAAGGTTTAGGTCCCTGGAGCATGTGGTTCGGAGAGATTGGGATTTCTTTAAGTGTAGCATGTCCAACAGCTCTGGGTTTAACATAGCTTTGTATGTTAGGCAGAGATCACCTCTGGAGTTTTTTGAGATGGTCTGCATATGACATCTGCTTGAGGCCGGTAATCCTCTTAGTGAGGTATTTCAGTGGCCTTTCCAATTGTTGTAGGTGTCTTGTAAGATGCATGCCAAATGGGGCATTGTACTCTACAATGGGTCTGATGAGGGATGAGTAGGAACAGTGGCCTCCTTTTTTCTAGAGGAGAACCCTTTTGTGATGAGGTGTGCCACCTTAGAAGGATTTCCTGACTACTGTGGCAATGTGGTTATCAAAGGAGAAACTACTGTCCACCTGTGTCCCAAGGTCTCTCATCACACTTTCAGCGTTTAGTGAGTACTGCCTATGTGGTAGTTCATGAATACCAAGTTTTTCCCAAAGGGGATGACAATGCACTTCTTGGCATTGAGCTTGAGGCCATGACTTTGACATCAAGCATCTGTCTCTGAGGCCCTTTTGTAGAATGTCCACATCATTATGTGATTCTATTATGGCTCCCAGTTTGCAGTCATCTGCAATCTTTGTTAGCCAAAGACCTTCTGTGTTGGCCTGCACTTCAGAGAAGTAGATGCCAAACAGGAGAGGACCCAGGACCAAACCCTGTAGTACTCCACTCGTCACTGGTCTGAAGACTGACTTGAAGTAGACTACTTTTACTGTGTGGGTTCCGTCAGTGAGCCAGGTGGCCACTTATCTTGTGACATAGGGATTTATACCCACTTTACTGAGTTTATCTATAATTCCAGAGTGGGGGATGGTATCAAAAGCCTTGGCAAGGTCAAGACAGGCTGTGTGCACTACCTTGCCCTCGCCTATGGCTCTAGTGACTGCTTCAAAGAAGTCAATCAGGTTTAGTAGACATAATCTACCTTTTACAAACTTAAACTGAGTGGGGTCCAGAGTTTGGAGGTTACCCAAGTCTTTGTTTATAAGCTCCAAGACGATACGTTCCATGACCTTGCAGACCAGACTCGTCAGGCTAATGGGGTGGTAGTTTCTGGGGTCTGTGGTGGCACCCCCTTTGTGAAGTGGGATAACTGTCGCTGTGTGCTATTCAGCAGGCACATAGCCTGAGGTGATGCTATGATTGAACATGGTACTTAGGTTGGGTGCTAGTTCATTCTGTAGTTCGTGCAGTACGTAGCCTGGGATGTTGTCTGGTCCCATGGATGCTGTTTTCTTGGTTTTGGAGAGTGTGGTCTTTACTTGTTCATCCATGATTACAGGGGTTTTGCATTCTTCCGGTATTAAGATGGGCCCATTGGACGGTGAGAGGGGGGTAAAGTTAGCACTGAACCTATCTGCCAAGAAGTTGGCAATATTGGTTGGTTCTGTATATTTAGTGCCAATGTGCTGCAGCTCAGAGCAGATCTGAGTGTTGCCACTGAGATTCTTGACATAGCTGTAAGGTTGTCTTTGGAATCAGTGGCAATTTTATTTCCATAACTGGCTTTGGAAGATTTTATGAGGAATCTCAGCTTTTTTCTGAGGCTTACCAGGGAGTTCCTCCAATCTTGGGATTTTATTCTTTTTTGCAACAGCTTCTTCCTTCTGTTGTAGAGTTTGTTTATAGCAGGGGAGCACCAGATTGGCTTCCTTTTTTTGGAGGATAGCATCTTAGTTCTGTTGGGGATGGCACGATCCATGCACTCGTGTATGTGCTTATACAGTGCATTTGTGTAAGATTCAGCAGTTGTACCTCTATTTTCCGTCTGCATGGGTGTTGTGAAGTTTGCCACTTCTGTCTTAAGAAGCATGAAGTTGGCTTTGGAGTAGTTTTGATGATGGATTCCTTAATGGTGGGTGGGAGTTGGATATGGATGCCTAGGGTGATTAACTTGTGGTCGGATCTGATCAGTGAGGAGTTGACCTCTGGTGTGGAACACCGGTTACCCAAATTGGTAATGACCAGGTCCAGGATACTGCTGCCCCTGGTAGGGGTGTGGACAAGCTGATCCAAGACGTTGGAATTTATGAATTCCATAAATTCCATAAAATGTTGAGCAAATGAGTTGGTACGAGTAGTTTTCCCAGTTGATGGTGGGGTAGTTGAAATTGCCCATAATTAAGGTATTGGGTTGTACCTTAATATTCTCCAGTATTTTAAGAAATGAAGAGTGTGAATCCTGGGGCATGGTGGGGGATCTGTAACAAGTTACAACCTGGATTGCAGTCTTGCCCAGTGTTAGTTGCACTTGGATAATTTCGGATGCATTATGTTGAGCAACTAGCCTGGAGGTGTGGATATCCTTAATGAACATGGACACGCCTCCGCCTTTAGTGTTTCGGTCCAAGTTAGGTGGCCGATAGGTGTGGTATGAATTATAGCCTGGTAATGTGGGGGTGCTCTCTGGAGCCTTGAACCAGGTCTCTGTCACTGCACAGATGTTAATATTCTCCATTTTAAGGAGTGCCTCGAGTGAGTGCATTCTAAGTAGCATTACCCTCAGAGTTTGCTTGCTTGTACCTGTTACGGTGGTGAATTCAGCATTTGAACCTTGCCTAAAAAAGGCACTATAGGGGTGGTAAGAGTCTTAGCCAGTATCTGGAATCCCAGGGGCAACAGGTGCAGGCCATCTCTGGCAAAGCATTGTGGTATGTCGACCATGTTGTCTCAGGCAGACAGATACTGGATCCCCTTAGAATGACACCAGAAGCTTAGCCAACTGAAGTCAATCATTTTGTCCTTGAACTATGGTATCATTCTGGGTGATGGCAGGATGCTAACTCAGGGCTAGGGTCATATCAGCCTGGCCTACAAGATCTGAGAGCTCCTCCAAGACTCTTTTCATGTAGTCCAGGGAGGTATGTCTCGGGTCATTCACACCAACATGGACAATTACACAGTCATATTTGTACTTGTGGAGTGACCTGAGTGCGTGCGTTATGTGGCAGATCCTGGCACCCGACAGGCAGCTGACAGTAACTTTCTCCTTGTCTAGCCTGGTGAGTGGGACATCAGTGTGCCTGACTACAGAGTCACCTATGACTAGTGTGTTGGGTACATGGTTTTGCCTTATGGGCTGAGGTTGAGTGGCACACTGATTTTGTGGGCTGTGTGTCATTTGGGTAGTGTTGGGGTGGTTGTCTGTGTTTCAGCTTGGGAGGTCTCTGTTGCTTGGGCAGATTTTTACTGACAGCCTCCGTGAATGTGGGTGTGTGCTTTGTGTTTCTATGTGTGGGTTTTGGTAGTATGGGTTTTGAAGGACTGTGTGTGGAGTGTGGTGTGGTGCGCAGGTGTTAACCTTCTCCTCTTGACTGTCTAGTCCAGTCTTGGCTGGAGAGAGCTTGGCTTCCAGTATGGCTATACAAGTGCATTTCTCACAGGTTGTAGTGTTGGGTGGTAGGAGGAAATGGTTGTCAGTGTACACGAGGCAATTGCTACATTGCCCCAAGATGCCCAGATTCATCAGGTGGACGGGGGAAAACACTGGGAGCTGACCCATGGACATGCCTGGATAGGTGCTTATTAATTTAAGTACTAAGAACTGTTTTCCCATGGACATGCCTGGATAGGTGCTTATTAATTTAAGTACTAAGAAAGTACAGTTTTGTACCTACCATAAATGTAGATGTCCGAACAGGATAGCATCTACAGTCCTTACAAACGGGTTGTCCTGTCGTCAGGCAGCCCTTCGGTCGGCCGGATTCCAAAGTCTGGGTCTGGCCTCGGCTGGTGTCGCACTTCACCCGACGTCATCTCTGCTGGTCTTCGGGTATAAAGGCATCAGCCGACGCCATTTTCCTCAGTGTTTCTTGCCCCAGATGCCAGTTGCCCTCTTGGAAAGCTAAATTTTTGGGTAAATGCCAATGTTTCCAAAAAGTAGAAGGCAAACACAAAAAATAAGCATGTATGTACATATATACAAACAAATACACCATAAGAGATCCCCCCCCAGCTAGCTATTAGGTGGGCAAATACCCTAGGAATACCACAGAGGGGAGGAGGGTGGTAATCCTGACTGCAGATGCTATCCTGTTCGGACATCTACATTTATGGTAGGTACAAAACTGTACTATGTCCTTCAAGGATGCATCTGCAGTCCTTACAAATGGGTAGAATACCATAGCCAAACTAGGGGAAGAGGAAGAAGAATTATGGTGTAGTTAGGATCCCTTGCAAAACAGCAGTGGCAAACCCTGCTCGGGATCTAGAGTATAGAGGTAAGTTATAATGCTTGGCAAATGTATGCACAGAGGTCCAAGTAGCAGCCTCAATAATGTCCTTGGTAGCCACTCCTCGTAAGAAAGCTGTGGTAGTGGCTGTAGCCCTTGCAGAATGAGGCCTTATGTTCTGTGGAATTTGCTTTCCATAGTAGGAGTAACAGAATCTTATGCAATTTCCTATCCACTTGGAGATTGTCTGTTTGGAAATTGCTTTTCCTTCCCTTCCTGTTGCATAAGCTACTAGAAGCTGGTCAGTTTTTCTATTGCCCTTGGTTCTGTCCAGGTAGTAGCAACTGTCTATGTACATCCAAGGTATGCAGCAGTCTTTCCCCTGTTCTGTGGATTGGGAAAGAAGGTAGGTAGGTGGATTGCCTGGTTTAGAGACACTCTGGATACCACCTTAGGCATAAATGTAGGATTAGTTCTCATGGACACTCTATCTTGATGGAAGATTAGGAAGGGTTGTACTGCCATTAAAGCCTGTAGTTCCGAAACCCTTCTTGCTGAAGTAATTGCCAGTAGGAAAGTAGTTTTCCAGGATAGGTGTTGAAGATCTGCTGTTGCTGCTGGTTCGAATGGAGGGAGTGTCAATTTTTCTAGCACAAAGTTCAAGTCCCATGCTGGTAATGGTGGTTTCCTAGGAGGTTTTACATTCTTAATTCCTCTCAGGAACTGCCTGAGTAGAGGATGTGAGAAGACAGGGGGATCGAAGCTGTATTCTGCAGAAATAGCTGATGCATGTATCTTGATGGAGGAATAGGACAGGCCTGTATGGAGAAGCGCTGCCAAATACTCCAGGATGTTGGCAATATCTATCTTTGACACATCTTTCCCTCTTTCAGTACTCCAAATGACAAACCTTTTCCATTTTCCTGCATAGTTCCTTCTTGTTGAAGGTCTGCGGGCCTCAAGGATAATGTCTTTAACCCTTTGGGATAAATCTGGGTTAGTTGCTCTTATGTAATGTTCCAGGCAGTCAGTTGCAGAGTTTTCAGGTTTGGATGCAGGATGTTGTAGTCGCTCTGAGTTAACATCAAAGGAATCAGGGGTAGTGTCCACGTTTCCCCCCCAAGACATGCTCCTCAGCAATGGATACCAATGTTGTCTTGGCCAATTTGGAGCTATCAGAATTATCCTTGGACATTCCTCTTTGATTTTCAGTAGTACCTTGTGCATCAAAGGAAGAGGTGGAAATGCATATGCTGTCAGGCCTTTCCAACTGAAGGATAGAGAGCCCACCTTCCAAGCAAGTGGGTGGTATGTCCTTGTGCAGAATTTCTTGAGCTGGTGATTGAGTGGGGATGCGAATAGGTCTATTTGTGGCATTCCCCATTTCTTTGTGATGGCCTTGAAGATGTCCGGGTGTAGCATCCATTCGTGAGCATCCGAGGTAGTTCTGCTTAACATGTCTGCTAGGATGTTTTCTTTTCCCGGTACAAATATTGCCTGTAACTGAATGTTGTAGCTCAGAGCCATATTCCATAGGTCCAGAGCCATTCGGCATAGGGGGCATGAATGAGTGCCTCCCTGTTTGTTGATGTACCACATGACTGTGGTGTTGTCTGTCCTTATCATCAATTGGCCTTCTTTGAGGAATGGTCTGAGATTCTGGATTGCTAGTTTTACTGCCAGCATTTCTTTTTGATTTATGTGCAGGTGCAGCTGATCTGGAGTCCATAAGCCTTGAATGCACTTGTCCAGCATGTGGGCCCCCAACCGAGGTCTGAGGCGTCCGTTGTGATGGTTTGGCTTGTTTGAATGTTGTGGAAGGACAAACCTGGGTTTGACTGGCATGCCTGAGCCCACCATAGGAACTCTTGTTTCAGGCATGGGATTAGTGGTATTTCGGTTTCTAAGCTGTGCCTGTGTTGAGACCATAAATTCTTTAGGTACCACTGTACCTTTCTCATATGCAGTCTGGCATGGGGAACCAGGATTATGCAGGATGCCATGAAGCCCAAGGCCTGCAGTACTTTCCTTGCTGTTAGTTTGTTCTGTTTTGTTAATGCCAAGAAGTAAAGAGGAAGTTGTTCTTGTTTTTCTGCAGTTAGGAATGCCATCTGTTTTACTGTGTCCAATTCTGCACCCAAGAATGTTATTGTTTGGGATGGTATCAGTCTTGACTTTTTTAGATTGACTGTGCATCCCAGGGCTTGTAGTAAGCAAATGACTCTTTGTAAGTCTTGTGTCAGTTTGCTTTTGTTGTCTGCTTGTATCAGGCAGTCGTCCAGGTATGGATAAATTTGGATTTCCTGAAGCCTGCAATGAGCGATTACTGATGCCAGGCATTTCGTGAACACTCTGGGCGCAGTAGATAAGCCAAAGGGCAATGCTGAGAATTGATAATGCTCTGATCCTGCAAGAAATCTGAGGTATCTTCTGCAATTTGGTCGTATGGGGACGTGCAGGTATGCCTCCTTGAGATCTAGAGTTACCAGCCAATACTCCTTGCCCAGCATGGGAAGAAGTTGCTGTAGGGTCAGCATTTTGAATTTTGCAACAATGATGAATGTATTTAAAGCGGACAGGTCGAGAATAGGTCTCCAACTTTTCTCTTTTCTTGGTACTAGGAAGAGTCTGGAGTAAAATCCCTTGCCCTGTTCTGTAGGTGGTACCCTTTCCACAGCTCTCATCTTTGTTAATTGAGCTATTTGTTTTAGAGCTTCTGTCTTTTGATTTGATGGTAGGTTTGGCACTCCTCTTTTTACTGGTAAGGTGTGGAAGTGAAACCTGTAGCCTTGGTCTATAGTTTGCAAAATCCAGTTGTCTCTTGTGATATAGTGCCAGTTTTTTGAAAATAGGGCTAACTTTCCGCCTAAGGGTGCTGCTATTTGTTCCCTGGTAGGCGGTGTCAGAGCCAAGTCACTGTGATTGTCCTGTTGCAGTGGTAGTGGTTGTATCTGTGCCTCGTTGGTTATTGCCTTGCCACTGGCGTCCCCTGTAGGCACCTCCTCTGGATTGATTTCTGCCTCTGGAACGTCTATTCCTGCCTCTCTGAGATTTAGAGGAGTCTGGAAAGGACCAATTTTTGGAAGGCTAGTTCCTGCTAAACCTTGGGGGCTGAACCTGTAAGAAATCTTTAACTGTTTGTACAGATTTTGCCTTCTCTTCCATTTTCTTCATTACTTGTTGGGCAGGAGAACCAAATAGACTGACCTTATCCATAAGAGCATCTAATAGCTTTGCTTTAACATGATCCGGCAAGACCTGTTCTTTCAACCATGCATGCCTTCTTATAACTGTGCCAGTCATGGCTGATCTAAATGAAGCCTCCAGTGCATCATAGCCACATTTTAAAGAATGGTTACTAACCTGCTGAATGTTATTCACCATTTCTAGAACATATTTCTTATCTAAGGAATCATCAGAGGACAGTTTCTTAGTTAACTGATCAAGCATAAACTCTTGGTATTGGATCATATGAAACTGACAGTTCAAAGCTCTAGCTGAAAGAGTAGCAGAGGTGTATACTTTTTTACCCCATCTCTAAAGGACCTGGATTCCCTTTCAGAAGGGAGAGGGTTTTTCGCTGAGGTCGAAGCTACTGCCTTAGGCCCCTGGGAGATAGTCTCAGGATCTGCAAGAGGAGCCTTGTATAAGTGGTGATGAGTGTCCGGTACCCTGTAAAACCTATCGGGCTTAGCAGGGGCTGGAGGTAAAGTATCAGGGGCAGTGCAAGCATCATTAAATGCATCATCCACAACAGGAAGAACTGGAGGTATAGCTAAGGGCCTATGTTGCGGTAAGTGTAAAAAGGTCCTAAGTCTTTTTCTTGAATCTGAGAAATCTTGTCCCTGCCATTGGAATTGCTCTCTCATGGCATGTAAGGTTTCCCCAAAGGAAAATTCCTCTGGTGGAGAGGCAGAAGGAATAGATTCTTCAGCATCGGAATCTTCATAAGTAGAAAAAGGAGCCTCTGGATGGTCTGTATTGTCTGTATCATCAGAAGAGTCATCTGAGGACACTGGCTCAGGGGGCTCTGCTCTAGGTCTCTTTTCTGGAGGTTGAGAGGTCCTGTCTGGGTGAGATTGGGATCCCTTATTAAAGAGATGAGATCCTCTGCCAGAGTAAGCATTTGGGAACTGGAACTGGGCCTGTGAGAGGGAGGCTTAACAGGCACAGACTTAGCAGTTTTGGCTGCTTTAGCCCTGGCAAAGGCCTTTATAGACATGGCTGCAGGAGGCCTAGCAGCACCACGTGCTGGGGTAGAGACATCCAAAGGGATGGTGTCCGATAATTCTAGAGAAACCACATTAGTAGGCAAAACTTCAGAGGCCGATTCAACTAGGGTAGAAGGGGCCTCGGTAGTAGTCATGCATTCGGCTGCAGGTTGAACCGTTTGCTCGGTTTCGGCCGAAACCGAGACACTCGCGGTTTGCTTAACCGTGGTTTCGGCCGAAACCGCTGACCGCGAGTGTCGGTCCTTTTCTTTGCGTTTCTTAACAATTTGAGTAGTCGGAGGATCCGGCGGCATAATGTACGCAAAATCTGAGCCGAAAAACTGTTCAGCAAACTCCGACCCGGCGCCTAAGCCGTCGGTTGAAGGAAGCACAGGCTAAACAAGCTGCTACGTCGTGGTCTGGGCCTAAACAAGGTAAGCAGTAAGAGTGGAAATCTTTATGAGGTATTTGTTTCCCACAAGTTAAACAGTTATTCACTTTTTCTGACATCGGCTGAGGCAAGAAAGAGTCCCCAACGGGGTACTTAGCTTTTTAGAAGTCTTCGAAGTAATATTCGGTAGTAGTAATCTCTGGATCTGACCGACCGGCACTTGCGAACAGCTTCTGCTTCGGGCGCCACGCAGCAAGAAAGACTGAGGAAAATGGCGTTGGCTGATGCCTTTATACCCAAAGACCAGCAGAGATGACGTCGGGTGAAGTGCGACACCAGCCGAGGCCAGACCCAGACTTTGGAATCCGGCCGACCGAAGGGCTGCCTGACGACAGGACAACCCGTTTGTAAGGACTGCAGATGCATCCTTGAAGGACATCTGTTTTCCTCTTGACAAGTGAGGAAAGTCAAGCGCTGTAGTAATTTGTAGTTTATTTAGTGCATACGAATTCTGAACAAATGCTGAGTACAAGCAAACAGTTTTACGTCCTGAAACTAAAAAACTGGCTAGTAATAGCTAAAACTAGCTAGTTTTAGCACCAATCCCAAGAAGAGAAGCAGACCATGGCCTGTTTTGTGATCCACAGTCTTGTCCCAGATGATGCAAGGGTTTGTAGGCTTATAGCCTTTTTGTGGTAGATTCTTTGAATAGCGACCAGACCAACCAGGTATGTTAAGCACAGACACTCACTCTCCAACCAAAAAGAGTCAGGAATCAATGCACTCTGCTCCTACTCTCACCAGGATCTGAATATAAGCACATATTCTAAGCTGTCACCTATAAAACAGTTATTAGGCTTTCTGGTGATCAGTAGTCTCCAGAAAATAATGCAACTGCACTACTTCTCTCACCAGGAGAAAACAGAAGCAATAATCCCACGATGACTGGGACACCTGTCTAATAGTTAAGTTTTAGTGGAGAGTCACTATTTTTAAAACATCAAGATATATTGAAAGGGGGTGGTCACTTTTGTATTCTGGTACTATGGAATACAGTAGGATGGCCAATAAATTTAAATAGTTGAAGGGGAGTGACTTCACAAAATGATAATTTTTTGGTTACTCACACCAGCCAGTAAAGGCAGAGAGGAAATGAGATACATGGTCAAATTAACATAACGGGCAGGCAACTAGAAAGACAGTGGTGTTTACGAACACAACAGTAACCGGGTGGGAAAAAATTCTGCCTGACTCACAAGAGACAGAGCTGTGGTCTCTCTTCAAATTTTAGTATGCAGTTAAAAGTAGAATAAGTAAAACACAGTGCAAAGAAAACAAATCGCTGTACACAAAATAGAAAAAGGCAATAAAGTAATACAAAACACAACAAATTTATTTTGTGTTATGTTCTGTTGTCTGTGGTGGGGAACACACATCCCTGACCTTCCAGTTTTCTACAGTTGCACCCCATCCTGTGTCTTATGCATCTGTGTACAGATTCTGGATGGATATTGTTTGAACGGGTAGGCCTGGATTTCTGCTGACCTGGAAAATCCACCACACTCTCTTGTCAAACAGGGTAGGAGGGGAACAACAAATTCCAGAGGGTGAGAATGTTGCTCCCAAACTGTTCTCAGGAACCACTGAAATTTCCTCATGTTTAGCCTGGCAAAGGGAAGCACTGGAATAGTAAAGGCCATGGACCCTAGGAGGCACAGGAACTCCCTGGCGGTCAGGGATTGAAGTGGTATTAGGGTCCTCGAAATATGAGGTGAAGGACAGGATCTTTTCTGGGGGCAAGTAAGCTATCATTGCTCTGTCAGGATCCCGCACCCCAAGACGACATGATCCTGGGAGTAGGTCAGGAAAGACTTCTGGAGGTTGATGGCAAACCCTAGCCCTATCAGAAGGGACATAGTGTAGGAAAGACTGTCCAAGAGCATTTCTGGTGATGGGGCCTGGAGGAGCAGGTCGTTCAAGTACAGAAACACTTCTATGCTCTGCAGTGGTCTACAACAGGGGCTAAATATTTTGTGAATAACCCTCGGTGCTGTAGATACACCAAAGGGTAAAGCACTAAACCGAAAATGAGAGGAAAACACAGAAAAACAAAGGAATCTCCAAAACTGCTGGGTGAATGGGAATGTGAAGGTAGGCATCTTATGTCCAGTGACACAATGAAGGCCTGGGGAAGAATCAAGAGGGAGTACAGCTGGAAGGGTCAGTATGCGAAAGATGGGAACTTTCAGAAAGGTATTTAGATGGGACAGGTCGAGGATGGGTCACCAAGAGCCATTCTTTCTTGGGACTGGAAACATTCTGGAGTAAAATCATTTTCCCCTTTGATTGGGTAGCACCTTCTGGACAGTGCCCTGAGAAAGAAGAGAGGAGAGAAAGTACAGTTGTGTACACTTACCATAAATGTAGATGTTCGAGTGTATTCACTGTTGCAGTCATTACATTTAGGTTATCCTGCTGGCAGGTTGCCCTCAGCTGGCCTGAATTCCAAAGTCTTGGGTCCTCGTCCGTTGCTGTCGCCTCTTCCCTGACGTCAGGTCATCAGGAGTATAAAAGATGCAGCCGACGCCATTTTCTTCAGTTGTTCTTGCCCCAGATGTCAGGTGCCCCCAAAAGGGCAGGTTAAAAATATGTAAATAAAACATACATGCACCAAAATAAGCTTTACCTTCATCTATAAGCAAATACACCACCTAGGTTGTATAGATTAGAGAAGTAAAGATAAGTTCCGGCAAAAATAAGGGGGATGGCGGGTGGGTAACCTGGACTGCAACAGTGAATACACTTGAACATCTACATTTATGGTAAGTGTACACAACTGTACTATGTTCTTCATGTTTCACTGTTGCAGTCATTACATTTGGGTTGAGTCCCAAAGCTATGGTTGGGGGGCTGGAGCTAAACAGCATTAGGAGCGGCTATGAGGCCCTGCAGAACTGCAGTGGCAAAGCCTGCCCTGGATTTAGAGTAAAGAGGTAGATTGTAATGTTTTGTAAAGGTATGCACTGAACTCCAAGTAGCAGCCTCTAAAATGTCTTTGGTTGGTACTCCCCTGAGAAAGGCTGCAGAAGTGGCTGCAGCTCTGGTTGAATGTGGCCTAATGCCCTTAGACAGTGGGTTTGCCATGCTGTGAGTAGCAAAAATGAATGCAGTGACCTATCCACTTTGAAATAGTCTGCTTGGAGATGGCCTTTCCTTGTGATGCTCTGGCATATGCCACTAGCAATTGATCTGTCTTTCTGAAAACTTTAGTTTTGTCCAAGTAGAATATAAGTTGTCTGTGTACGTCCAAAGAATGCAGAATTTTCTCCCCCTTGTTCTGTGGATTTGGATAAAAAGTTGGCAAATGAATAGTTTGGTTAAGGGCTACACTGGATACCACCTTAAGCATAAATGTAGGGTTTTGTTCTCAGAGAGACCCTGTCTGGATAAAAAATGATAAAGGGTGCCACAACCATGAGAGCCTGTAGCTCTGAAACTCGTCTTGCAGAAGTTATTGCTAGGAGCAGAGCTGTTTTCCAAGATAAGAACTTTATTTCTGCAGTAGCAGCTGGCTCAAAAGGAGGTAAGGTGAGTTTTTCCAAGACATAATTGAGGTCCTATGCAGGTACTGGCGTTCTCCTTGGAGGCCTTAAGTTTTTGGCTTCTCTGAGGTACTGCCTTAATAAAGGATGAGAAAAAAAAAGAGTGGTGGCTCTGTATTGTAATGAGCCAAAATGGCAAAGGCATGGATTTTAATTGATAAAAAAGATAGGCCTTTGTCCAGCATCTCAGTTAAATATTGCAAAATCTGAGGAATATTTGGGACAGCTGTGTCAGTTCCTTGAGCTTGGTTCCAAGCACAAAATCTCTTCCATTTCACAGCATAGGATTTTCTAGTACTAGGCCTTCTGGCTTCTAAAATGACATCCATCACAGCTTTGCTGAGAGGTGTGGTTTGTATGGCTACATTATCCGCCATGCTGCCAGGTTTAGGGTCCTGAGTTGGCTGTGCAGAATCTGATTGTTTTGCTGGGACAGTAGATGAGGTATTTGAGGTAAGGTCTAGGCTGGGTATTGGGACAAGTTCCTTAAGCTCGGATACCAGTACTGGCGGGGCCAGTCTGGGACAATCAGAATCATTTTTGGTTTCTCCTGTCTGACCTTTAGGAGTACCTTGGGGAGGAAAGGCATATACTGATAGGTTTGTCCAGTTGAAAGATAAGGCGTCCACTTTCCAAGCTTGTCTGTGAGAAGTCCTTGTGCAGAATCTTTTTAGTTGATTGTTGTGAGGGGAGGCAAATAGAGCTATGTCCTGGCGTCCCCAATTCTTTATCATGATGAAGACTTGTGGATCCAGGTGCCACTCATGGGGATCCATGAGGTTTCTGCTTAGATCGTCTGCCAGAGTATTTTCCTTTCTTGGCAGGAATTATGCCTGCAGATGAACTTGGTAAGTCAGTGCTGTGTCCCATAAAGCCATGGCTAGTCTGCAAATGGGGTAAGAATGAGTGCCCCCCTGCATGTTTATGTACCACATGACCATGGTGTTGTCCGTCTTTATCAGTAGTTGTCCCGAATGAAGTAGGTCCTTGAAGGCTGTCAGGGCATTTTGAACAGCTAGCATCTCTTTGATTGATATGTAGATGCTTTTGGTTTGTGGACCAGGTGCCCTAAATGCCTCTTCCTGACATGCGTGGCCCCCAGGCATAATCTGATGCATCCGCCGTTAGGCTCTGCCTGGCTGGGGGTAGCGAGAATGGCTGTCTCTTGTTTTGGTGACAAGCCTTTGCCCACCATCAAAACTCCTGTTGCAGGCAGGAATGAGAGTAATGAGAAGTTATGTACCTACCATAACGCTCCATGTTAGTTGTCTTCTCTCGCCTTCTTTCTTGCTTGATGGGTTTGGAGCCGATCCTCGGCTCCGACTCGCACTTGCTAAGCTCGAGAGTCACTTTTACCAGCTCGAGGCAGCCCCATATTCCATGATGCAAGGCGGTAAGTACCCAGATCTCGCTTTGATGACAATAGGCAATAGCACCTAGCATAATAACTTCCAAAAGGAAGAAAGGAGGAGAGAAAACCCTGAAGGATGGCAGAAGGACCAGCACTGTATGGTCTTCAGAAGCATACTTCCTTGTAGAAAGGGGGGCAAGGTCCTAAGTCTTTTCTTGAATCTGAGAAATCTTGTCCCTGCCATTGGAATTGCTCTCTCATGGCATGTAAGGTTTCCCCAAAGGAAAATTCCTCTGGTGGAGAGGCAGAAGGAATAGATTCTTCAGCATCGGAATCTTCATAAGTAGAAAAAGGAGCCTCTGGATGGTCTGTATTGTCTGTATCATCAGAAGAGTCATCTGAGGACACTGGCTCAGGGGGCTCTGCTCTAGGTCTCTTTTCTGGAGGTTGAGAGGTCCTGTCTGGGTGAGATTGGGATCCCCTTATTAAAGAGATGAGATCCTCTGCCAGAGTAAGCATTTGGGAACTGGAACTGGGCCTGTGAGAGGGAGGCTTAACAGGCACAGACTTAGCAGTTTTGGCTGCTTTAGCCCTGGCAAAGGCCTTTATAGACATGGCTGCAGGAGGCCTAGCAGCACCACGTGCTGGGGTAGAGACATCCAAAGATGGTGTCCGATAATTCTAGAGAAACCACATTAGTAGGCAAAACTTCAGAGGCCGATTCAACTAGGGTAGAAGGGGCCTCGGTAGTAGTCATGCATTCGGCTGCAGGTTGAACCGTTTGCTCGGTTTCGGCGAAACCGAGACACTCGGTTTGCTTAACCGTGGTTTCGCCGAAACCGGACCGCGAGTGTCGGTCCTTTTCTTTGCGTTCTTAACAATTTGAGTAGTCGGAGGATCCGGCGGCATAATGTCGCAAAATCTGAGCGAAAAACTGTTCAGCAAACTCCGACCCGGCGCCTAAGCGTTCGTCGGTTGAAGGAAGCACAGGCTAAACAAGCTGCTACGTCGTGGTCTGGGCCTAAACAAGGTAAGCAGTAAGAGTGGAAATCTTTATGAGGTATTTGTTTCCCACAAGTTAAACAGTTATTCACTTTTTCTGACATCGGCTGAGGCAAGAAAGAGTCCCCAACGGGTACTTAGCTTTAGAAGTCTTCAAGTAATATTCGGTAGTAGTAATCTCTGGATCTGACCGACCGGCACTTGCGAACAGCTTCTGCTTCGGGCGCCACGCAGCAAGAAAGACTGAGGAAAATGGCGTTGGCTGATGCCTTTATACCCAAAGACCAGCAGAGATGACGTCGGGTGAAGTGCGACACCAGCCGAGGCCAGACCCAGACTTTGGAATCCGGCCGACCGAAGGGCTGCCTGACGACAGGACAACCCGTTTGTAAGGACTGCAGATGCATCCTTGAAGGACATCTGTTTTCCTCTTGACAAGTGAGGAAAGTCAAGCGCTGTAGTAATTTGTAGTTTATTTAGTGCATACGAATTCTGAACAAATGCTGAGTACAAGCAAACAGTTTTACGTCCTGAAACTAAAAAACTGGCTAGTAATAGCTAAAACTAGCTAGTTTTAGCACCAATCCCAAGAAGAGAAGCAGACCATGGCCTGTTTTGTGATCCACAGTCTTGTCCCAGATGATGCAAGGGTTTGTAGGCTTATAGCCTTTTTGTGGTAGATTCTTTGAATAGCGACCAGACCAACCAGGTATGTTAAGCACAGACACTCACTCTCCAACCAAAAAGAGTCAGGAATCAATGCACTCTGCTCCTACTCTCACCAGGATCTGAATATAAGCACATATTCTAAGCTGTCACCTATAAAACAGTTATTAGGCTTTCTGGTGATCAGTAGTCTCCAGAAAATAATGCAACTGCACTACTTCTCTCACCAGGAGAAAACAGAAGCAATAATCCCACGATGACTGGGACACCTGTCTAATAGTTAAGTTTTAGTGGAGAGTCACTATTTTTAAAACATCAAGATATATTGAAAGGGGGTGGTCACTTTTGTATTCTGGTACTATGGAATACAGTAGGATGGCCAATAAATTTAAATAGTTGAAGGGGGTGACTTCACAAAATGATAATTTTTTGGTTACTCACACCAGCCAGTAAAGGCAGAGAGGAAATGAGATACATGGTCAAATTAACATAACGGGCAGGCAACTAGAAAGACAGTGGTGTTCTGAACACAACAGTAACCTGGAAAAATTCTGCCTGACTCACAAGAGACAGAGCTGTGGTCTCTCTTCAAATTTTAGTATGCAGTTAAAAGTAGAATAAGTAAAACACAGTGCAAAGAAAACAAATCGCTGTACACAAAATAGAAAAAGGCAATAAAGTAATACAAAACACAACAAATTTATTTTGTGTTATGTTCTATTGTCTGTGGTGGGAACACACATCCCTGACCTTCCAGTTTTCTACAGTTGCACCCCATCCTGTGTCTTATGCATCTGTGTACAGATTCTGGATGGATATTGTTTGAACGGGTAGGCCTGGATTTCTGCTGACCTGGAAAATCCACCACACTCTCTTGTCAAACAGGGTAGGAGACAACAAATTCCAGAGGGTGAGAATGTTGCAAACTGTTCTCAGGAACCACTGAAATTTCCTCATGTTTAGCCTGGCAAAGGGAAGCACTGGAATAGTAAAGGCCATGGACCCTAGGTGGCACAGGAACTCCTGGCGGTCAGGGATTGAAGTGGTATTAGGGTCCTCGAAATATGAGGTGAAGGACAGGATCTTTTCTGGGGCAAGTAAGCTATCATTGCTCTGTCAGGATCCCCCAAGGCGACATGATCCTGGGAGTAGGTCAGGAAAGACTTCTGGAGGTTGATGGCAAACCCTAGCCCTATCAGAAGGGACATAGTGTAGGAAAGACTGTCCAAGAGCATTTCTGGTGATGGGGCCTGGAGGAGCAGGTCGTTCAAGTACAGAAACACTTCTATGCTCTGCAGTGGTCTACAACAGGGGCTAAATATTTTGTGAATAACCCTCGGTGCTGTAGATACACCAAAGGGTAAAGCACTAAACCGAAAATGAGAGGAAAACACAGAAAAACAAAGGAATCTCCAAAACTGCTGGGTGAATGGGAATGTGAAGGTAGGCATCTTATGTCCAGTGACACAATGAAGGCCTGGGGAAGAATCAAGAGGGAGTACAGCTGGAAGGGTCAGTATGCGAAAGATGGGAACTTTCAGAAAGGTATTTAGATGGGACAGGTCGAGGATGGGTCACCAAGAGCCATTCTTTCTTGGGACTGGAAACATTCTGGAGTAAAATCATTTTCCCCTTTGATTGGGTAGCACCTTCTGGACAGTGCCCTGAGAAAGAAGAGAGGAGAGAAAGTACAGTTGTGTACACTTACCATAAATGTAGATGTTCGAGTGTATTCACTGTTGCAGTCATTACATTTAGGTTATCCTGCTGGCAGGTTGCCCTCAGCTGGCCTGAATTCCAAAGTCTTGGGTCCTGCGTCGGTTGCTGTCGCCTCTTCCCTGACGTCAGGTCATCAGGAGTATAAAAGATGCAGCCGACGCCATTTTCTTCAGTTGTTCTTGCCCCAGATGTCAGGTGCCCCCAAAAGGGCAGGTTAAAAATATGTAAATAAAACATACATGCACCAAAATAAGCTTTACCTTCATCTATAAGCAAATACACCACCTAGGTTGTATAGATTAGAGAAGTAAAGATAAGTTCCGGCAAAAATAAGGGGGATGGCGGGTGGGTAACCTGGACTGCAACAGTGAATACACTTGAACATCTACATTTATGGTAAGTGTACACAACTGTACTATGTTCTTCATGTTTCACTGTTGCAGTCATTACATTTGGGTTGAGTCCCAAAGCTATGGTTGGGGGGCTGGAGCTAAACAGCATTAGGAGCGGCTATGAGGCCCTGCAGAACTGCAGTGGCAAAGCCTGCCCTGGATTTAGAGTAAAGAGGTAGATTGTAATGTTTTGTAAAGGTATGCACTGAACTCCAAGTAGCAGCCTCTAAAATGTCTTTGGTTGGTACTCCTGAGAAAGGCTGCAGAAGTGGCTGCAGCTCTGGTTGAATGTGGCCTAATGCCCTTAGACAGTGGGTTTGCCATGCTGTGAGTAGCAAAAATGAATGCAGTGACCTATCCACTTTGAAATAGTCTGCTTGGAGATGGCCTTTCCTTGTGATGCTCTGGCATATGCCACTAGCAATTGATCTGTCTTTCTGAAAACTTTAGTTTTGTCCAAGTAGAATATAAGTTGTCTGTGTACGTCCAAAGAATGCAGAATTTTCTCCCCCTTGTTCTGTGGATTTGGATAAAAAGTTGGCAAATGAATAGTTTGGTTAAGGGCTACACTGGATACCACCTTAAGCATAAATGTAGGGTTTTGTTCTCAGAGAGACCCTGTCTGGATAAAAAATGATAAAGGGTGCCACAACCATGAGAGCCTGTAGCTCTGAAACTCGTCTTGCAGAAGTTATTGCTAGGAGCAGAGCTGTTTTCCAAGATAAGAACTTTATTTCTGCAGTAGCAGCTGGCTCAAAAGGAGGTAAGGTGAGTTTTTCCAAGACATAATTGAGGTCCTATGCAGGTACTGGCGTTCTCCTTGGAGGCCTTAAGTTTTGGCTTCTCTGAGGTACTGCCTTAATAAAGGATGAGAAAAAAAAAGAGTGGTGGCTCTGTATTGTAATGAGCCAAAATGGCAAAGGCATGGATTTTAATTGATAAAAAAGATAGGCCTTTGTCCAGCATCTCAGTTAAATATTGCAAAATCTGAGGAATATTTGGGACAGCTGTGTCAGTTCCTTGAGCTTGGTTCCAAGCACAAAATCTCTTCCATTTCACAGCATAGGATTTTCTAGTACTAGGCCTTCTGGCTTCTAAAATGACATCCATCACAGCTTTGCTGAGAGGTGTGGTTTGTATGGCTACATTATCCGCCATGCTGCCAGGTTTAGGGTCCTGAGTTGGCTGTGCAGAATCTGATTGTTTTGCTGGGACAGTAGATGAGGTATTTGAGGTAAGGTCTAGGCTGGGTATTGGGACAAGTTCCTTAAGCTCGGATACCAGTACTGGCGGGGCCAGTCTGGGACAATCAGAATCATTTTTGGTTTCTCCTGTCTGACCTTTAGGAGTACCTTGGGGAGGAAAGGCATATACTGATAGGTTTGTCCAGTTGAAAGATAAGGCGTCCACTTTCCAAGCTTGTCTGTGAGAAGTCCTTGTGCAGAATCTTTTAGTTGATTGTTGTGAGGAGGCAAATAGAGCTATGTCCTGGCGTCCCCAATTCTTTATCATGATGAAGACTTGTGGATCCAGGTGCCACTCATGGGGATCCATGAGGTTTCTGCTTAGATCGTCTGCCAGAGTATTTTCCTTTCTTGGCAGGAATTATGCCTGCAGATGAACTTGGTAAGTCAGTGCTGTGTCCCATAAAGCCATGGCTAGTCTGCAAATGGGGTAAGAATGAGTGCCCCCCTGCATGTTTATGTACCACATGACCATGGTGTTGTCCGTCTTTATCAGTAGTTGTCCCGAATGAAGTAGGTCCTTGAAGGCTGTCAGGGCATTTTGAACAGCTAGCATCTCTTTTTGATTGATATGTAGATGCTTTTGGTTTGTGGACCAGGTGCCCTAAATGCCTCTTCCTGACATGCGTGGCCCCCAGGCATAATCTGATGCATCCGTCGTTAGGCTCTGCCTGGCTGGGGGTAGCGAGAATGGCTGTCTCTTGTTTTGGTGACAAGCCTTTGCCCACCATCAAAACTCCTGTTGCAGGCAGGGAATGAGAGTAATGAGAAGTTATGTACCTACCATAACGTTCCATGTTAGTTGTCTTCTCTCGCCTTCTTTCTTGCTTGATGGGTTTGGAGCCGATCCTCGGCTCCGACTCGGCACTTGCTAAGCTCGAGAGTCACTTTTACCAGCTCGAGGCAGCCCCATATACCATGATGCAAGGCGGTAAGTACCCAGATCTCGTTTGATGACAATAGGCAATAGCACCTAGCATAATAACTTCCAAAAGGAAGAAAGGAGGAGAGAAAAAACCCTGAAGGATGGCAGAAGGACCAGCACTGTATGGTCTTCAGAAGCATACTTCCTTGTAGAAAGAAAGGTCTGTCCAGGCCTGGGGGAAGGAGGGAGGGTCGCGAGAAAGAAGGCGAGAGAAGACAACTAACATGGAATGTTATGGTAGGTACATAAAGTACAGTTTTGTACCTACCATAAATGTAGATGTCCGAACAGGATTGCATCTGCAGTCCTTACAAATGGGTTGTCCTGTCGTCAGGCAGCCCTTCAGTCGGCCGGATTCCAAAGTCTGGGTCTGGCCTCGGCTGGTGTCGCACTTCACCCGACGTCATAGCTGCAGTTCTTCGGGTATAAAGGCATCAGCCGACGCCATTTTCCTCAGTGTTTCTTGCCCCAGATGCCAGTTGCCCTCTTGGATAGCTAAATTTTGGATAAATGCCAATGTTTCCAAATAGTAGAAGGCAAACACAAAAAATAATCATGTATGTACATATATACAAACAAATACACCATAAGAGATCCCCCCCAGCTAGCTATTAGGTGGGCAAATACCTAGGAATACCACAGAGGGAAGGAGGGTGGTAATCCTGACTGCAGATGCAATCCTGTTCGGACATCTACATTTATGGTAGGTACAAAACTGTACTATGTCCTTCAAGGATGCATCTGCAGTCCTTACAAATGGGTAGAATACCATAGCCAAACTAGGGAGGAGGAAGAAGAAATTATGGTGTAGTTAGGATCCCTTGCAAAACAGCAGTGGCAAACCCTGCTCGGGATCTAGAGTATAAAGGTAAGTTATAATGCTTGGCAAATGTATGCACGGAGGTCCAAGTAGCAGCCTCTATAATGTCCTTGGTAGCCACTCGTAAGAAAGCTGTGGTAGTGGCTGTAGCCCTTGTAGAATGAGGCCTTATGTTCTGTGGAATTTGCTTTCCATGGTAGGAGTAACAGAATCTAATGCAATTTCCTATCCACTTGGAGATTGTCTGTTTGGAAATTGCTTTTCCTTCCCTTCCTGTTGCATATGCTACCAGAAGCTGGTCAGTTTTTCTATTGCCCTTGGTTCTGTCCAGGTAGTAGCGTAACTGTCTATGTACATCCAAAGTATGCAGCAGTCTTTCCCCCCTGTTCTGTGGATTGGGAAAGAAGGTAGGTAGGTGGATTGCCTGGTTTAAAGACACTCTGGATACCACCTTAGGCATAAATGTAGGATTAGTTCTCATGGACACTCTATCTTGATGGAAGATTAGGAAGGGTTGTACTGCCATTAAAGCCTGTAGCTCAGAAACCCTTCTTGCTGAGGTAATTGCCAGCAGGAAAGCAGTTTTCCAGGATAGGTGTTGAAGATCTGCTGTTGCTGCTGGTTCGAAAGGGGAGTGTCAATTTTCTAGCACAAAGTTCAAGTCCCATGCTGGTAATGGTGGTTTTCTAGGAGGTTTTACATTCTTAATTCCTCTCAGAAACTGCCTGAGTAGAGGATGCGAAAAGACAGGGATCGAAGCTGTATTCTGCAGAAATAGCTGATGCATGTATCTTGATGGAGAAATAGGACAGGCCTGTATGGAAAAGCTCTGCCAAATACTCCAGGATGTTGGCAATGTCTACCTTTGACACATCTTTGCCCCTCTCGGTACTCCAAATGAGAAACCTTTTCCATTTTCCTGCATAGTTCCTTCTTGTTGAGGGTCTGCGGGCCTCAAGGATAATGTCTTTAACCCTTTGGGATAAATCCGGGTTAGTTGCTCTTATGTAATGTTCCAGGCAGTCAGTTGCAGAGTTTTCAGGTTTGGATGCAGGATGCTGTAGTCGCTCTGAGTTAACATCAAAGGAATCAGGGGTAGTGTCCACATTTTCCCCCGAGACATGCTCCTCAGTAATGGGTACCAATGTTGTCTTGGCCAATCTGGAGCTATCAGAATTATCCTTGGACATTCCTCTTTGATTTTCAATAGCACCTTGTGCATCAAAGGAAGAGGTGGGAATGCATATGCTGTCAGGCCTTTCCAACTGAAGGATAGAGAGTCCACCTTCCAAGCAAGTGGGTGGTACGTCCTTGTGCAGAATTTCTTGAGCTGGTGATTGAGTGGGGATGCGAATAGGTCTATTTGTGGCAGTCCCCATTTCTTTGTGATGGCCTTGAAGATGTCCGGGTGTAGCATCCATTCATGAGCATCCGAGGTAGTTCTGCTTAATATGTCTGCTAGGATGTTTTCTTTTCCCGGTACAAAAATTGTTTGTAACTGAATGTTGTAACTCAGAGCCATATTCCATAGGTCCAGTGCCATTCGGCATAGAGGGTATGAATGAGTGCCTCCCTGTTTGTTGATGTACCACATGACTGTGGTGTTGTCTGTCCTTATCATCAACTGGCCTTCTTGGAGGAATGGTCTGAAATTCTGGATTGCTAGTTTTACTGCCAGCATTTCTTTTTGATTTATGTGCAGGTGCAGCTGATCTGGAGTCCATAAGCCTTGTTTGCACTTGTCCAGCATGTGGGCCCCCCAACCGAGGTCTGAGGCGTCCGTTGTGATGGTTTGGCTTGGTTGAATGCTGTGGAAGGGCAAACCTGGGTTTGACTGGCATGCCTGAGCCCACCATAGGAAATCTTGTTTCAGGCATGGAATTAGGGGTATTTCGGTTTCTAAGCTGTGCCTGTGTTGAGACCATAAATTCTTTAGGTACCACTGTAGCTTTCTCATATGCAGTCTGGCATGGGGGACCAGGATTATGCAGGATGCCATGAAGCCCAAGGCTGCAGTACTTTCCTTGCTGTTAGTTTGTTCTGCTTTGTTAGTAAGTAGAGAGGAAGTTGTTCTTGTTTTTCTGCAGTTAGGAATGCCATCTGTTTTACTGTGTCCAATTCTGTACCTAAGAAGGTTATTGTTTGGGATGGAATCAGTCTTGACTTTTTTTATATTGACTGTGTATCCCAGGGCTTGTAGTAAGCAAATGACTCTTTGTAAGTCTTCTGTTAGCTTGTTTTTGTTGTCCGCTTGTATCAGGCAGTCGTTCAGGTATGGATATATTTGGATTCCCTGAAGCCTGCAGTGAGCGATTACTGATGCCAGGCATTTCGTGAACACTCTGGGCGCAGTAGATAAGCCAAAGGGCAATGCTGAGAATTGATAATGCTCTGATCCTGCAAGAAATCTGAGGTATCTTCTGCAATTTGGTCGTATGGGGACGTGCAGGTATGCCTCCTTGAGATCTAGAGTTACCAGCCAATACTCCTTGCCCAGCATGGGAAGAAGTTGCTGTAGGGTCAGCATTTTGAATTTTGGAACAATGATGAATGTGTTTAAAGCGGACAGGACGAGAATAGGCCTCCAATTTTTCTCTTTTCTTGGTACCAGGAATAGTCTGGAGTAAAATCCCTTGCCTTGTTCCATAGGTGGTACCCTTTCCACAGCTTTCATCTTTGCTAATTGAGCTATTTGTTTTAGAGCTTCTGTCTTTTGATTTGGTGGTAGGTTTGGCATTCCTCTTTTTCCTGGTAAAGTGTGGAAATGAAACCTGTAGCCTTGGTCTATAGTTTGCAAAATCCACTTGTCTCTTGTGATATAGTGCCAGTTTTTTGAAAATAAGGCTAACTTTCCGCCTAAGGGTGCTGCTATTTGTTCCCTGGTAGGTGGTGCCAGAGCCAAGTCACTGTGATTGTCCTGTTGCAGTGGTAGTGGTTGTGTCTGTGCCTCGTTGGTTGTTACCTTGCCACTGGCGTCCCCTGTAGGCACCTGCTCTGGATTGATTTCTCCCTCTTGAACCCCTATTCCTGCCTCTCTGAGTTTTAGAGGAGTCTGGAAAGGACCAATTTTGGAAGGCCAGTTCCTGCTAAACCTTGGAGGCTGAACCTGTAAGAAATTTTTCACTGTTTGTACAGATTTTGCCTTCTCTTCCATTTTCTTCAGTACCTGTTGGGCAGGAGAACCAAATAAACTGACCTTATCCATAGGAGCATCTAATAGTTTTGCTTTAACATGATCCGGCAAGACCTGTTCTTTCAACCATGCATGCCTTCTTATAACTGTGCCAGTCATGGCTGATCTAAATGAAGCCTCCAGTGCATTATAGCCACATTTTAAGGAATGGTTACTAACCTGCTGAGTGTTATGCACCATTTCTAGAACATATTTCTTATCTAAAGAATCATCAGAGGACAGTTTCTTAGTTAACTGATCAAGCATAAACTCCTGGTATTGGATCATATGAAACTGACAGTTCAATGCATTAGCTGAGAGAGTAGCAGAGGTGTATACTTTTTTACCCCTTCTCTCTAAGGACCTGGATTCCCTTTCAGAAGGGAGAGGGTTTTTAACTGAGGTCGAAGCTACTGCCTTAGGCCCCTGGGAGATAGTCTCGGGATCTGCAAAAGGAGCCTTGTATAAATGGTGATGAGTGTCCGGGACCCTGTAGAACCTATCGGGCTTAGCAGGGGCTGGAGGTAAAGTATCAGGAGCAGTGCAAGCATCATTAAATGCATCATCCACAACAGGAAGAACTGGAGGTATAGCTAAAGGCCTATGTTGTGGTAAGTGCAAAAAGGTCCTAAGCCTTTTCCTTGAATCTGAGAAATCTTGTCCCTGCCATTGGAATTGCTCTCTCATGGCATGTAAAGTTTCCCCAAAGGAAAATTCCTCTGGTGGAGAGGCAGAAGGAATCGATTCTTCAGCATCGGAATCTTCATAAGTAGAAAAAGGAGCCTCTGGATGGTCTGTATTGTCTGTATCATCAGAAGAATCATCTGAGGACACTGGCTCAGGGGGCTCTGCTCTAGGTCTCTTTTCTGGAGGTTGAGAGGCCCTGTCTGGGTGAGATTGGGATCCCCTTATTAAAGAGATGAGATCCTCTGCCAGAGTAGGCATTTGGGAACTGGAACTGGGCCTGTGAGAGGGGGGCTTAGCTTTAGCCCTGGCAAAGGCCTTTATAGACATGGCTGCAGGAGGCCTAGCAGCACCACGTGCAGGGGTAGAAACATCCAAAGGGATGGTGTCCGATAATTCTTGTGAAACCACAGTAGCAGGTAGAACTTCAGAGGCCGATTCAACCAGGGTAGAAGGGGCCTCGGTAGTAGTCATGGATTCGGCTGAAGATAGAACCGTTTGCTCGGTTTCGGCCGGAACCGAGACACTCGCGGTTTGCTTAACCGTGGTTTCGGCCGAAACCGCGGACCGCGAGTGTCGGTCCTTTTCTTTGCGTTTCTTAACAACTTGAGAAGTCGGAGGATCCGGCGGCATTATGTACGCAAAATCTGAGCCGAAAAACTGTTCAGCAAACTCCGACCGACGTCTAAGCGTCCGTCGGTTGAAAGAAGCACAGGCTAGACAAGCTGCTACGTCGTGGTCTGGGCCTAAACAAGGTAAGCAGTAAGAGTGGAAATCTTTATGAGGTATTTGTTTCCCACAAGTTAAACAGTTATTCACTTTTTCTGACATCGGCTGAGGCAAGAAAGAGTCCCCAATGGGGTACTTAGCTTTTTAGAAGTCTTCAAAGTAGTATTCGGTAGTAGTAATCTCTGGAACTGACCGACCGGCACTTGCGAACAGCTTCTGCTTCGGGCGCCACGCGGCAAGAAAGACTGAGGAAAATGGCGTCGGCTGATGCCTTTATACCCGAAGAACTGCAGCTATGACGTCGGGTGAAGTGCGACACCAGCCGAGGCCAGACCCAGACTTTGGAATCCGGCCGACCGAAGGGCTGCCTGACGACAGGACAACCCATTTGTAAGGACTGCAGATGCATCCTTGAAGGACATCTTCTCAATGTTATGTTGTCAATCTCGCCTTCATCCTTGCTTGATGGGACCGCGTCCCTAGCACCTCTATCCCGGGTGGCTCAATGGAACAGACTCTTGAGAACTGTAGAGCCAAAACTGGCTCTGTCCCTGGAGGCCAAATCCAATTTGTAATGGGAAACAAATGTATGAGGAGTGGCCCAAGTGGCTGCTGCACAAATAGTGTCTAATGGAAGTCTAGCTTGAAAGGCTGTGGAAGTGGCTAAGCTTCTGGTTGAATGCGCTTTAGGTTTCGAGCACAGCTGTTTTCCCCTGAGCTGATAAATTTCAGAGATGACAGAAGAAAGCCATTTAGACAAGGTCACTTTTGAGACAGAAAGGCCTTTCTTGTTATCAGCATAAGAAACAAAGAGTTGATCGGATTTCCTGAATTGTTTTGTTCTGTCCAAATAATATCTGAGTTGGCGGTGGACATCAAGATAATGTAATTTTTGTTCCGATCTGTTTGAATAGTTTGGGAAAAATACAGGAAGATCAATAGCCTGATTCAAATTAGTCTTTGAGGCGACCTTAGGCAAAAAGGACGGATTAGTTCTCAATGATACTCTGTCTTTGTGGAAGACCAAATAGGGGGGGGCGAACAGATAAAGCATGAAGTTCAGACACCCTCCTAGCCGATGTAATAGCAACCAGGAATAAAGTTTTCCATGAAAGAAATTTCAGGGAACATGAAACAGCTGGCTCGAAGGGAGGAAGAATCAAGGATGTCAGCACTAGATTCAGGTCCCATTGAGGAGGAGGACTCCTGATTGGAGGTTTCAGGAGAAAAATTCCTTTCAAGAAGGCTCTACAAAGCCTGTGGGACATAATGTTGTGATCTGCGAACCCGACATGAAAGTTCGAGATAGAGGCCAACTGAACTTTGACCGTGGAAGAAGAGGAGCCCGCGTGAAAAATTTCCGCTAAGAAATCCAAAACTGCTTGTACTGGAGCAGTGAAGGGATCAATATTCTTGGCTTTTGCCCAATAAGAAAAACGTTTCCATTTGCTAGTATAAACCCTCCTAGTAGAGGATTTTAAGGAAGCTACTATGATGTCTCTAACAGGATTAGAGATCATAGGAAGCCTGGCTAAGGAAGGAAGTGGAGCAACCATGCTGTGAGGTTGAGAGAAGGAATAGACCGGTGCAGCTGACCTGATTGGTGAATCAGATGATCTGGCGCTGGGTCCAGATGCCACGGCTGCACCAAAAGGTGACGATGGAGGAACGGGAACCAAATTTGTCGAGTCCAATAAGGGGCAATGAGAATCATTTTGGCTCTCAAAACGGTGGCTTTCTGGATTACTTGTGGGATAAGAGGAAAGGCATAAAGAAGTCCCTGGGGCCAATCCTGGGTCAGAGCGTCTCTGGGGGGATGGCCTGGCAGTGGGAAGAGAGAGAAGAAATCTGGGCATTTGCTGTTTTGGGGAGTAGCAAAAAGATCGCAACATGGGCGACCCCATTCTAGAAAAATCTCCTCCACTATAGATTGTTTGAGAGACCACTCGTGAGGCATGAGAATAGCTCTGCTCAATCTGTCCGCTAAAATGTTGGTTTTCCCAGGGATATGCGTTGCTACCAGAAACCGATGAGAGGAGATCGCCCATTGCCAAAGTCTGAGAGCTTCGACACAAGGTAGGACTTGGTTCCGCCCTGTTTGTTGATATACCATACTATAGACATGTTGTCTGTGTGGACTGCAATTGTCCCAAAGGGAAGAAAGTCGTTGAGGGCTTGCAACGTCAAAAGCACTGCTCTCATCTCTAGGACATTTATGTGCAGGTGGTATTCGAACGGTTGCCACGTCCCATGAACCATCCTGCCCTGATAATGCCCCCCCCACCCGATCAGGGAGGCATCCGTAGTGACAGTGGCTACTGGGGCTGGGGGTACAAAGGGTCTGCCTTGGTGAATCTGGGGAGAAGTAATCCACCAAGAAAGATGATTCTTGCAAATCTGTGTCACCAGTATTTGGTGATGCATCGGAAGTTGTTGGTAAGACCACTGAGTGAACAACATCCACTGAAGAAGGCGCATGTAGAAGCGAGCCAGGGGAAGAAGGGTAATGGCCGCAGCCATGAGGCCCAACACTTTTAGAACCATTCTGGCTTGTACTTTCTTGCTGGCTAGAATGATTCTCACGTGACCTTGTATAGCTAAGATTCTTTGGTCTGTGAGGGTAGCTGACATCTGAACAGTGTTTAAGTTTGCGCCTATGAAAGTAATAGACTGGCAGGGCAATAAGGAGGATTTTCCGTAGTTGATCGAGATGCCCAATTGAGTGCAAAGATTTATTGTGTAGTCCCTGGCTTGAAGAAACTGATGCCTGGTGGTGGCTGAAAGGAGCCAGTCGTCGAGATACGGAAACACCTGGAATCCTTGATGTCTCAGGTGAGCCGTGACCACTGCCATACATTTGGTGAACACTCTGGGGGCTGTAGTGAGACCAAAGGGCAGGGCTCTGAATTGGAAATGACTGGACCCCAGCCGAAAGCGGAGAAACCTTCTGGAGCATCTGTGAATTTTTATGTGATAGTACGCATCCTGAAGATCTATTGAGCACATCCAGTTGTCCTTCTGTAAGAAGGGCAGAATTGACTGAAGTGTGACCATTCGAATCTTGTCTTTCTCACAGACTTGTTGAGTCTGCTGAGATCCAATATTGGTCTCCAGTCTCCGTCTTTTGGGGACCAAAAGAACCTTGAGTAGATTCCGGCTCTGAATGATCTGTTGTAACTGGCTGAATGGCTCTTTTGCAGAAGTTTTAAAACTTCTAACTCTGCAATTTCCTTAGACCGGTGGTACATCTGGAAGGGAATTTGAGTAAGAGAAGGGAGTTTCCTCGAAAGGAATTTTGTAACCCTCGGATATGATCGACTGTACCCATCTGTCTTAAGTTAGGGAAAGCCAGGCTTCTGGGTACAGCGATAGTCTTACCCCGACTGCCTCCAAGGACGGACAGTCGGGCAACATCTCACGGATGCTGAAAGGGCTTGTCAGAGAGAGGCTCTCTGCTTCCCTGGTTTTGTGGACCCCCTCTGCCTCTAGAGCAGCGTCTGTTATTGTTACCCCCTCTGCTTCTAGGGGTAAACTGACCACGTGAATCCGGCGTGACTCCTTGGGATTTGCGGAACCACATTTTGCCACCCTTCTGTCCTTTAGGGTAAGGTCTAGAAGGGGTGGAAAAACGGACCCCTACGGCAGAAAGAGTCTTGCCGTCCTGCTCACACCTGGTCAATGTTTCCTTCACTTGAGGGCCAAACAAAGCTGACCCATCAAAGGGAGAGTTTGTGAAGGACGCCTTAAAGGGATCTGCAAAATTACAGAGCCGCATCCAGACTTGACGTCTAAGAGCCACACCTGTACCTGCGGCCCTACTCGCTCCATCTGCTGCATATGATATCAGACACATGGAGGAGTTAGCAATAGAATTAAGGGTTCCTAGCTGCGAAGCAATTTTTTCTTGAGCCCCTGCAACTGTGGGATCCTGTACTACTTCACCTAGCTCCTTAAGGATATCCCTTTGGAGTCTGGTAAAGTGGCATAAGTAGTTCAGCGAGCTCATAGCAAAGGTCGCTGAAGAGAACATCCGCTTACCATACCTATCCCATGGTCCTAGAGTCCTTATTAGGAGGATGGACAGGTACGGAAGGATCTGCAAGTTCCTTCTTAGTGGCAGCCGCCACCACCATGGCATCAGCAGGGACACCTTTCGTGAGGAATTGCTTGTCCGAAGGGGCAGTAATAAATTTAGAAGGCCTCCTAGGAACTGGCTCTACAGAGTCAGGAGCAGCCCAAGCCTTTCGAGCAATAACCTGCATAAGGGGTCGAAAGGCGGAGACACCCAGGAGGTGGAGGGCCGAGATCCAAACGCCTCCAGGTATACCGACTCATCCTCGGAGGGATTATTGGAGGCCCAGTTTCCCTCTGTTTAAGGAGTTCTAGGATGTCTGAAAAGGAGACATCCTCAGAGGGGGATCTTGGGGATCCCTCCGACTCATCTAAGTCGGTATCTGAAGTGAAAGACTCAGGGGAGTCTACGTGTTTCCTCTTACAGGTCCTCTTGTGCGGAGGATCCCCTGACCGATCAGGAGAATCCTCGGAAGAGGGGGTTCTTCCCAGTGGGGAAACCTGAGGCGGAGGATCTCTGGGTCCGGAAGCAAGAGAGATGACAGAGATATCGACAGGCACCGTAGAGGGAGGAGCTAAGGGAACAGACTGCTGGCTGAGTCCAGTGGCCAGCACACTCTTCATCACCTCAAAGGCTCCCCTCCCAGGGAGGTCCGAGAGAACCCGTTCCGAAGAAAGTACAGTTTTGTACCTACCATAAATGTAGATGTTCGAGGATTCCATTGCTGCAGTCCTGACTATTGGGTATAGTCCGCAGTCGCGCATGACCGACGCCATATCCTCAGTCTTTCTTGCCCCAGATGTCAGAAGACCCTAAAAGACAAGTCCCAAAAACCTGCACCAAAACATGTACAATATATACAACAATATATACAAAAATATAAGCATGTAAACTCACCTACACAACCACCCCTAAATACAGAGGGAAGGAGGGAGGGTAAATTTGGACTGCACAATGGAATCTCGAACATCTACATTTATGGTAGGTACAAAACTGTACTATGTTCGTCGTCCATTGCTGCAGTCCTGACTATTGGGTAGAATCCCAAAGCAGAGGTAAGGGAGGCTGGCAAATCATAAAGAAGTAGGAGCTGACAACATGCCTTGCAAAACAGCTGTGGCAAAACCAGCCCTAGACTTAGAGTAGATAGGAAGGTGATAATGCTTAGAGAAAGTATGCACTGAACTCCAAGTAGCTGCTTCCAAAATATCCTTAGTTGCCACCCCCCTTAGAAATGCTGTTGAAGTGGCAGTAGCCCTAGTGGAATGAGACCTAATCCCAGCTGGAATCTCCTTGCCATGATGGGAATAACAAAATGCAATGCAAAAGCCAATCCACCTAGAAATAGTTTGTTTTGACACAGGCTTGCCCTGTGAACTCAAAGCAAAAGAAACAAACAACTGCTGGGACTGCCTAAAATCCTTAGTTCTGCTTAAATAATAATGCAATTGCCTGTGTACATCTAAAGTGTGCAAAATCTTTTCCCCTTTATTTTGAGGGTCTGCATAAAACGTAGGCAAATGAATAGTTTGGTTTAAAGCCACACTAGAAACCACCTTAGGCATAAAGGAAGGATTAGTAAATGATACCCTATCCTTATGGAAAATCAAAAGGGCTCTACTGGCATAAGGGCCTGCAACTCAGACACCCTTCTTGCAGAAGTAATAGCCAACAGAAAAGCAGTCTTCCATGACAAGTATTTCAATTCAGCAGTAGCTGCAGGCTCAAAAGGTTGTAGAGTAAGTTTTTCCAACACAAAATTGAGATCCCAAGCAGGAGTAGGAGCTCTACGTGGGGGTCTTATATTCTTTGCCCCTCTAAGAAACTGCTTGAACAAAGGATGAAAACAAAGGTGGGTCACAATCATAGTGAGCTGAAATTGCTGCAGCATGAATCTTAATGGAAGAGAAGGACAAACCTTTGTCCAATAACTCAGTAAGATATTGAAGAGCCACACTCAAATTAGGCTCAGAAATCTCCAAATTCTTTGCTGTACTCCAAAATAAAAATCTCTTCCATTTTTCATGCACTCTCCTTGTACTAGGTCTTCTAGCTTCCATAATCACATTTAAAACTTGTTGAGGAAGTTGAGACCTGTTGTGTTTCAACACAGAATATGCCAGGCTGTTAGATGAAGAGATTGAAGCTTGACATTGAGCAGATGACCGTCCTTCTGAGATAACAGATGAGGAATCAGAGGTAAAGGCCATGGAGGCTTCTGTACCAGACTCCCTAGTAGTGGGTACCAGTGTTGCCGAGGCCAATCTGGAGCTATCAAAATCATCCTTGGCCTGTCTTGTCTGACCTTTAATAGTACCTTTGGAAGAAGAGGCAGAGGTGGAAAGGCAAACACATGAAGGTTTTTCCAACTGAAAGACAGAGCATCCACTTTCCAAGCTGTGTGATGAAACCGCTTTGTGCAATAGTTTGGCAGCTGGTGGTTTAGTGGAGAAGCGAACAGATCTATGTCTGGAGTTCCCCATGACACTGTCAGTTTCTGAAATACATGAAGATCCAGTTTCCACTGTGGGGATCCATGATTTGTCTGCTTAACACATCTGCTAAGGAGTTCTGTGCTCCTGGCAGAAACCTTGCCTGAAGAGTTAGTTGCAAGCTTAGCAGTCTCCCATAAAATCATTGCTTGCCTGCATAGAGGATAAGAATGTGTTCCCCTTGCTTGTTGATGTACCACATGACAGTTGTGTTGTCTGTTAGAATCAACACCTGCCCTGGAAGAAGTAACTCCTTGAAAGCCATTAATGCAAACTGGACTGCTAACATCTCCTTCATGTTGATATGTAGATGCTGTAGTCTGGCAGGCCACTTGTCTTGTATCCACTTTCCATTTAGATGAGCTCCCAAGCAAGGTCCGAGGCATCTGTCGTTAAGATCTGACTTGCCTCTGGCCGGGTCACAGAGAGTCCCTTGTTTAGGTGACATTCCTGAGCCCACCACAAGAATTCGGCAAGGTATTATTTGAATGACAGTGTCCAAATCCTGGCAGTGCTGTGTCCATACATTTTTGAGATACCACTGTAGCTTCCTCATATGCAGTTTGGCATTGGGAAGCACCAGAATACAAGATGCCATGAACCCTAATGCTTGAAGGACTGTCCTTGCAGTCAGCACGGACTGATGAGATAGTTGATGGAAGTAAAGTGACAGACTCTTTTGTTTGTCCGGGGTTAAAAGGCCATCTGGGCTGCTGTATTCAGTCTCACACCCAGAAAGCACATGTCCTGAGAGGGTACTAGACTGGACTTTATTTCGTTCACAGAATACCCTAGGCATCTTAGCACTGCTATAACATATTCCAGATGCTGTAGAAGGTCTTCCTTTTCTTGAGCCAGAATCAGGCAGTCGTCCAAGTAAGGATAGATTTGAATTCCTTGAAGCCTGAAGTAAGCTATCACTGGAGCCAGAACCTTTGTGAATAGACTCAGTACAGTAGATAAGCCAAAGGACAATGCAGAGAACTGATAATGAGAATTTCCAGCTCGAAACCGCAGATACTTCCTGCAACTTAGCCTTATAGGCACATGAAGGTAAGCTTCCTTGAGATCTAAAGTTACCATCCAGTGATCTTTGCCCAGCAGAGGTAAAAGCTGTTGTAACGTCAACATCTTGAACTTGGGAATGTCCAAAACGTGTTGAGGAGAGATAAATCCAAAATTGGTCTCCACGTGTTCCCCTTCTTTGGTACAAGGAACAGGCGAGAATAAAATCCTAGGCCCCTTTCTGATACAGGGACTGGCTGAATGGCCCCTATCTGAAGTAACTGAGAAACTTGCTTGTGAGCCTCTTTTCTTTGTGGAGGAGGAACGTCTGGCATGCCTTTGAAACGGGGCATTGTATGGAAATAAAACCTGTAACCGTGGTGAATGATATCCAACACCCATTTGTCTTGAGTAATTAAATCCCAATTTTCTTTGAAAAGAGACAGTCTTCCTCCCAAAGGAGCTGCCAGACGGGAATCTGCTGGCAGCTGAAAAGACAGGTCATTGGGTCTGTTTAAAGGACTGACCCCTGCCCTCACCAGAAGTCTGAGCAGGTGAACTCCTGTCTAGGCCTAAAAGAACCTTGAGCCCTGCCCCTACCACGCCTAGACCTACCCCTAGACTGGGAATCATAAGCAGGGTATGTCCACCCCTTAGCAGGCCAATTTCTACTAAACTTTGGGCTGCACCTGCAAAAATCTTTAACAGTTTGCATAGACTTAGCTTTGTCCTCCATTTTCTTTAAAACTGCTTCCACAGGCGATCCAAACAACACATCAGACTGTAAAGGAGCATCCAAAATCCTTGTCTTAACATGCTCAGCTAAATTCTGATCCTTCAACCAGGCATGCCTAAGAACAGAACTGGTAGCAGCCACCCTCGAGGAGGCCTGTACAGCATCAAAACCACATTGCAAAGAATGCTTACCCACTTGTTCAGACACATGAACCAAATCCAGCAACTCTTTACACTCAATACCTTCCGCCAAAGCATCCACCTTAGATTTCATTTGTGAAAGGAGATAATTCTGATATTTTAGCATGTGAAACTGACAATTCAATGCTCTCATGGCTAGAGTGGAAGAAGTATACACTTTCTTTCCCCACCTATCCAAAGCCCTTGCCTCTTTATCAGTGGGAACAGGATTTTTAACCACAGAAGCCTTAACACCTTTAGGCCCTTGAGAAATTGTTTCTGGGTCCGCCCTAGGACTCTTAAACAAGTATTTATGAGCTTCGGGCACCCTATAATACCTATCAGGCTTAACAGGAGCAGGAGGCAAAGAGTCAGGGTTCAGGGAAGCCTCTGCAAAAACATCTTCCACCACAGAGGAATAGCTAAAGGCCTATGCAGGGGTAAAAATAAGAATTCCCTAAGCCTTTTCCTGGAATCAGAGTAATCCTGGCCTTCCCATTTAAAGTGCTCCCTCATGGAATGCAGAGTCTCTGAAAATGAAAAATCCTCAGGCGGAGAAGCTGTAGGAGTGGAATCATCCACATCAGAATCAGAATAAGTAGGATACTCCTGCATATCTTCCACAGAAGATTCTGAAGCCTCTGAACACTGTTCAAAACTATCAAACTCCGGTTCCACCCTAGGCCTCTTATCAGGCGGGGGCATAGAACCTCTAATCATAGTAATCAAATCCTCTGCCATTTTAAGCATATGTTTCTTAGGTACAGAACCCGAAATGCTAGGAGAAGCCCCCACTGAAGCTGAACTAGGCCTACCTCTCAAAGAAGTTTTGGCAACAGAAGGAGAGGCTCTAACTACCTTGGGAAGTGAGGGAAGAACAGTCACCTGAGAAGCCCCTCAGCCTGGCCTACCTCCTGAGAGGGCACATCCTGTAATAGTATAGTTTCAGCCTGGGACTCCATGGAAACTCCTGGCAAAACCTCCGGCTCCACTGAGCCTTCTAAAGAACCGACGTCCGGACTGCCGGTTCATCAACCCTAGGCTTCACTGTTTTATCCTTGCGCTTCTTGGAGGCGCGCGCGAGCATCCGGCGGCATTTTATAATTGCAACGCTTCCCAAACACTAACCTGGCACAGTCTAACCTCCTCTTAATAGTGCGTTTGTTAAACCTAGCACAAGAGCGGCAACCAACAACGTCGTGCTCAGGCCCTAAACAAGGTATACACAAGGTATGATAATCCCTATGAGGTATCTGTTTCCCACAAGAAATACAGTTATTCACTTTTTCTGACATCCGGTAAAATACTGAGGCAAGAAAACCAAAATGTTCCCCAACGGGTACTTAGCCAACTCTGTTTCGTCTGAAACTCCGGTTTGAAATATTTCAGTACGCCAACCTGCACTGGCAAAACTGCTACTGCATCGGACCATGCGGCTAAAAAGACTGAGGATATGATGCGCGTGATTAGTACCCTGGCGTACTGGCGCCAGTCTAATGCGCCTGACCGACGCCAGCCTTATACTCTGGTATTCGGGCCGACTGGGCCGACGACTATACCCAATAGTCAGGACTGCAGCAATGGAAGACGAAGAACATCCAGGAACTCCAGGGCCCACCGAAAGGGAAGGCTCAGAGGCAGATGTCGGAGCCGAGCTCACCAAGGCCGAGGCTCCAAGGGGAAGAGTGGGGTACAAGGGTCCGATGCCACTCACCCCTCGGAGGAGACCAGGAAGCCCACCGAATCCCTCTAAGGAAGGTCTCGAAGAGGAGATAAGAGTAGAGGCTGAGGGAGCAGAAGGGGGGTATCTGTCCCTCAGCCGTAGCAGACACTATTCCCGAAGACTCCAGCTCCAAACTCTGGGGTAGAGTCGAAGGAGGAACTGCAATGGGTGTGGACTAATAGTCGCCTGTTGAGACGGACTATGTAGCATCTGGGCCAGTGCCTGTGATTTTAATAATCTACTGACCACCCTCTCTAAATCATGGTCAGAAAGCCTGGACGACCTGGATGATCGGCTCCGATGGCTCCGTTCCGAGAGGAGATGCTGGAGCCGAGAGTATCGGGTTCCAAGGAAGGGACCCGGACCTCTTCCTCGAAGGAACCATCGGAGCCGAAACCATGGGTGTTGTCGGAACCGACAACTTTTCGCACCGCCAGAAGGTTCGATGCATCGGCTCCGCCGGAGCCGATACAGACATAAAGTAAGGGTGTCGGAGCCGGTCGGCGCCGACACCGGCCTGGGCCACATGGTGGTCGGAACCGATCGGAGCCGACACCGATGTGGCGAACCAATATCGGCACCGATAGCCATCAGTGCCGGATTTGTGTAAACCAGGATCGGCTCCAGCCGAGCGATCTAGACTCTGAAAGAGTCGGAGCCGAGGCCGCAGGCTTAGGCACTAAAGCCTGGGCCTTGGAAGACTTGGAAGTCTTGCTCGGAGCCGACTTAGCCGGAGAGCCCTCCGGTTTAAGTAGGCCCCTCAAAATCAATTTGTTTCTCCTTTCCTGCAGGACTCTCTGGCTGAAGGAATGACAAATCGCACAGGAGTCCTGCAGGTGGAGAGGTCCCAGGCAGTATAAGCAAGAAGTGTGACCGTCTGTCAGAGACATCTTCTGACAGCATGAGTCACACTTCTTAAAGCCTGAGACCCTTTCCTTGGACATAGTTGCAGAAAAAAACACAGACACAACACAGCCCAAGAAACACTTATCCCAAAATTAAAGAAATCACTCACCTCTCACACACACACACACACACACACACACACACACACACACACACACACACACACACACACACACACACACACACACACACACACCCTAACAAGGGGGGGGATGGGAGGGGAGAAGGCCTGACTAAAAAAATTAAGGAGTAAGGGAAATTCTAGTCAGAAAATGGACTAAATCTAAACTAAAACTGTTAAATATAAGATTGAAGTGAAAAAAGGGGCAAAAACAGTAATATATAAATCACTTACCAGGAGCTGGTAAAAGGAAGACCTCATCAGCGAAGCGGCAAACGAGATCTGGGTACTTACCGCCTTGCATCATGGGATATGGGGCTGCCTCGAGCTGGTAAAAGTGACTCTCGAGCTTAGCAAGTGCCGAGTCGGAGACGAGGATCGGCTCCGAACCCATCAAGCAAGAATGAAGGCGAGATTGACAACTTAACATTCATTGTTTCCAGGCTGTGGCAATGTTGCGTCCAGACACTTTTTAGATACCACTGAATTTTCCTCATATGCAGTCTTGCATATGGAATTAGTAAGATGCAGGATGCCATGAAGCCCAAAGCCTGCAGAATTTTTCTTGCAGATAACTGGGCCTTTGTTGCCATTTGCACCCAGGAATATTATCTCTTGAGAGGGTACTAGTTTTGATATCTTTTTGTTGACTGTGTACCCTAGGCATGTTAAAAGTCTTTTCGCAAACACCAGATGCTGTAGTAGAATGTCCTTGTTCTCTGTTTGTATGAGGCAGTCGTCCAAGTAAGGATATATTTGTATTCCTCTTTGTCTGCAGTAAGCAATTACTGGTGCCAGGCACTTTGTGAAGACTCTGGGCGCAGTAGATAAGCCAAAGGGCAGTGCAGAGAATTGGTAATGCTGTGAGCCAGCCTTGAATCTGAGGTATCTTCTGCATGATTGTCTGATTGGGACATGCAGGTATGCCTCTTTTAGGTCTAAAGTCACGAGCCAAGCCTTGCTGCCCAGCATGGGCAGAAGCTGCTGCAAGGTCAACATCTTGAATTTTGGTATATCCAGGAAAGTGTTTAGAATAGATAGGTCCAGTATTGGTGTCCATGCTTTGTCCTTTCTGGGAACCAAGAACAGTCGAGTAAAATCTTTGTCCCTGCTCTTGCTGTGGCACTTGCTGAATAGCCCTCATGTCCATGAGAGCTGTGACTTGTTTTTGAGCCTCTGCCCATTGATTTTTTGGCAGGGTATGGAAGTGAAACTTGTAGCCTTGTGACACTATGTCTAGAACCCATTTGCCCTGGGTTATAATGTGCCAATTTTGAGAAAAAAGTTCTGGTTTTCCCCCTAAGGGTGCTGCCAGAAGATAAGTGCTTGGTGCAGGCAGGGGGAAGTCATTGGGACTGTTTCCTGTATGGTTGTGATTTGTCTTCTCCACCTTTGGAGGTAGAAGCACCCCATTGCTTAGACCTGCACGAACCTTGCAGCTGTGATCTGCCTCTAGGGTATCTGGATCTGCCCCTTTGAGGTCTGTCTGAGACTGGAAAGGACCAATTCTTTGTAGGCCAGTGTCTGCTAAATCTAGGTGGCTGTACCTGTAAGAAATCCTTGACCATTTGCATAGATTTAGCTTTGTCCTCCATTTTCTTTAACATCTCTTCTGCCTTAACACCAAAGTATCATGTTGTAATGGAGCATCTAATAATTTTGCTTTAACATGATCAGGCAGATTTTGTTCCTTTAACCAAGCATGCCTCCTAATGACAGAACCCGTAACAGGGCTCTGCAGGAAGCCTCCAAGGAATCAAAACCACATTGCAAAGTATGCTTTCCAACTTGTTCAGTTGCATGCAATAAATCCTGCATTTCTTTGTTTTCTGCACATTCAGAATTTACCATCATTTTCTGTTTAGGCAGTGTCATGATATATTGCTGATATTTGAGCATATGAAACTGGCAATTTAAGGCCCTTATAGCTAAGGTAGCAGATGTGTAAATCTTTTTCCCCATCTATCCAGTGCCCTAGAATCCCTGACAGAGGGGGTAGGGTTTTTTGCAGTGGAAGCCTTGACCCCTTTGGGACCCTGAGAAATAGTTTCTGGGTCTGCAGTAGGGTTTTTGAAAAGGAATTTATGAGAGTCAGGGACCCTGTAGTATCTGTCCGGCTTAACAGGAGCTGGAGGTAAGGAGTCAGGGGTCACACTAGACTCTGAGAACACATCATCTACAATGTCTAACACAGGTGGAATAGCAAGAGGCTTGTGTTGAGTCGGAGCCTCTTATTAGATTCTGAAAAATCTTGGCTCTCCCAGTGGAAGTGCTCCCTCATGGTATGCAAGGTTTCCCCAAAAGAGTAGTCCTGAGGAGGAGAAGCTGAAGGAATTGATTCTTCAGCATCAGAATCCTCACAGGGGGAAAGAGAATATTCCTGATCAGAAGAGGAATCAGAAGAAATGGAAACCTGATCTGAAGATTCATAGTCTGTCTCTCGCCTAGGCCTCTTATCAGGAGGGGGATGGGACCCCCTGATCAAGGTAATTAAGTCTTCAGCCATTTTGAGCATCTGTTTTTTGGGCAAAGAGGCCTGCCCATGTGGCTGGTGAACTTGTTTCTTTGCCTTTAAAGGTGTTTTAGTCTTTGCCTTTGAAGTCGGTTTAATATATAATTGTTTAGGTCTGAATACACCCTCAGAAGCCGATGCCTGCTCAGTGGCTCTGGACCCATCTGAGGGAATAATCTCCAAGGCTCCAATACCTTGAGTTTCCAGCGGCCTGGCCGACTCCACGTGGGAGTCGGTAGTGGCCTGCGACTCTAAAGTAGCGGGCGTCAGGGGCTGCGAAAGCACCTCACTGAGAACTGGCGAACTGGTGACTTGCTTAGGAGAAGCTTCGTCAGTTTTGGACCTCGGTTGCCTGTCTTTTTCTTTTTCTTTGCATTTTTTGTTAACACCGGTAGTTGGATGGCTATCCAACGACATTGTATAATTAAATCTTCGCCCAAAATAGTTTAATGCAAAATCGTACAGACGCTTAATAGTGCGTTTGTTAAATCTAGCACAAAACCAACAAATAGAAACGTCGTGGTCAGGGCCTAGGAATACAGTAAGAATGAAAGTCCTTATGAGGTATTTGCTTCCCACAAGAAATACAATTATTGACTTTTTCTGACATCGGTCTGGAGCAAGAAAAATGTTTCCCCAACGGGGTACTTAGCTTTTAATGAAGACTTTGGATCGTTAACTCGAACACGAAAATCTCAGGAGTCGGCCGACTGGCACTTGCGAAATGTTTCTGCTTTGGGCACCGTGCGGCAAGAAAGACTGAAGAAAATGTCGTCGGCTGCATCTTTTATACCCCTGATGACCTGACATCAGAGAAGAGGCGACAGCAACCGACGCAGGACCCAATACTTTGGAATTCAAGCCGACTGAGGGCAACCTGCCAGCAGGATAACCCAAATGTAATGACTGCAACAGTGAAACACGAAGAACATCTAGATGAAGAATTCCATTTGGTCGCGAGGGGGGTTGTGGGATTCCTTTGAAGGTGGGATGGGTTTCCCATACCATGAAATAACCTTGGTCGATGATGGAAAGGATCCAACAGTCCTGGATTATCAGTTTCCAAGCTAAGAGGGAAAGAGAGAGAAGTGAAGAGAAAAGGGGGGGGGGTAGATGGATCTGGGTCCTGGTAGTCACAGGCTACCAGGTTTGGCCTGAAAGGGCTGTTTTTGAGGGGGTGTGGAGGAAGCAGACTTACAAGGAGCCTATCTCTTAGTATCGCTTTTACCTTTTGGTGGGAGAAATTTAGTTGCCTTCCTAACAAAGGTGGTTCTGGCTGGGTAGTTTCTCTGGAAGCAGAAGACAGGAGAGACAAGTATGTGCTTTAAATCCTGTAGTTCCTTCCCCTTTTCCTGAAGAGTTTAAATAGCTCTGCAGCCTCAGGAGCCAGGCAATGAAAGGAAGAAGGGCCTGATGTCAGGCGCTATTCCACAACGTCTGTAAGAACATCCTCATGAACCATAACCTGCGTCACACTGAGTGGGCCTTCAGAGATGACCAGCATTTCCCTCCCGGAGCTGGAGTTGGACACCTGCAAATCCCTCTAAGATGTGCCTACAGATTCCTTGATGGCTTCCACAGAGGTACCTGTTGAAGGCAGCTCTGTAGATTCTGCAGCGGCCTCTGGGCCTTAATCAGTGTCGAGAGGGATGCTCAGAGCAGAGAGAGGATGCAGCTGTAGGGTCAGGCCAAGACTTCTTGGCCTTCTTGAGTTGTCTCTCTTCTGAAAGCCTGATGTCAGATCCAGGTCTTGGGCTATGCGCTTAAGGAGCTAATTCTCCAAATATAATCTAAGGGACGCTAGGCAAATGCGGAGGGTTTTAGGAACAAAGGCCTTATAGATATTGCATGTCATGTGACTGTGGCCTGGGCCTAAACAAAATAAGCAAAGCTTGTGGGAGTCTTTATGTGAAATATGCCTTCCACACTGACACTTTCCCTTCCTAGCTTATATGTACTCAAGAAAAAAACACAGTAACCAAAAGGAAAATAAGCCTCTTCGGGTACTTATCTGAAGTCCAAATGTGAATTCTCTGGTGAGAGACCACAGGAGCTGGCAGTCGGACAGGCGGGAGAAAAGTTCTGAGGTAGGTACGTGCTGACGTCCACTTTATACCCGTCTGTTTATGGCAGACGTACACTAGGTGATGTGTGCAGTCGCACATACCTTGCAGTAGCTTTTAGACTTTGGTATTCCGGACGGACGTTCGAGTCAGCCAGAGGCAGACTCCACCCATGTTATGAATACTGCAGGATATGAATAGGACATCTAGAATTCAGACCTGAATGAAAGTATACAATGGCAGCGAGCTGGACTTCGATTGTGAAATAACTGGTGCCAGTGTCCCTGCTAAGAACTGCAAAAGAGAAGGAACCAGTGCTGAGAAAAGGTTCAATCTCTGACCAAGGGAACAAAGAGAAAATCTTTTCACTTGTTTTTATGCACTTTTCTAGTAGACTGTTTTTGAGAAGCAGTTAATGTCTGAACTAATCTGGAATGCAAAGCGGGATTACTGATCATTACTGGAATAGTTAGCTTGCAGGAGTTGACATCCAGATGAGGTTTGCCAACCAGGTAAAAAGGGCCTGGCTGCATATGCAGGGACCATGGAGACAATGCTAGATGAAGCTAGAGTGAAGGGAGTCATATTTGCCTGGACCAAAAGGGGGTTACAAGATGAATGTTGTCTTGCACAGGGATACTTTCCTTAAGAAGTTTGTCATTAATAGAATATGGAGAAAGGCAAACAGAAGTACAGATTGTTAAGGATGCATTAGATTGTCTCTGTGGAGGAATAAGGAAGTAGATACTGGATTTGATATTATGTGGACAGGCAAAAAGATGACAGCAGGGCTCCCCGAGAGGTTGAAGATCTCAACTGTCACTGACAGACTGAGGCATGAGGATACAGTGACTGACCCTGTCATCTAGAAGAATGGTCAACCGGAAATGTGTGTTATCAAAAAAGTGTTGTGAAGAAAAAGTATGTACACGACCTGGGTACACTCCAAAAATAATTTATTCACGAATAAGTAAGCGCTTTCGTACAGGATAGTACCTGTACTTCCTCAGATAAGACAAGACAATACTGAATGCAAAACCTTATATACACTCTCCCAAAATGCAACTCTAATGAGCCAATCACATGGTCAATTAAGCATTAATTAAACAAAAGACCTGGCTAGGAATAGTATTGGAAAATCATTAGAAAATACATTTGAAAATACATTAGAAGTATATTAGAAAATAGCAGCCAATAGCACCTGAAAAATATGGTAAATAACACTTATAAGACTGAAAAATTAATAAGTACTAATACATTAGATAAAAATTGGATAAAAATGACAATAAATGAAAACAGTGACAAAAGATAAAAAGTGTAATGAAAGAAAAAGGACTGAATTAACATAAAAATACATATGTACAAGATCATGTTAGAAGTGAATAAATATGTTAAAAACATTCTTACAAATAATTAAGATGTTAAAATTCATCTGTTTAGAGATAAATATGTTGTAAAATATGAAAAATGAAAAATATGAAGACTATGAAAAATGGATGAATACACAAAGTGAACAATCAGAGTCTGAAAAAATACCATGGGAAATGAAACCTTTTCAAATGCATTTTCTAATACTATTCCTAGCCAGGTCTTTTGTTTAATGTAATTAATGCTTAATTGACCATGTGATAGAGCTCATTAGGTCTGCATTTTGGGTGAGTGCATATAAGGTTTTGCATTCAGTATTGTCTTGTCTGAGGAAGTACAGGTACTATTCCTACACGAAAGTGCTTACTTACTTGTGAATAAATTATTTTTGGAGTGTACCCAGGTAGCGAACATACTTCTTTGTTATTTTCTAAGTTTGGCTCGTGTTTTCCAGTATTCAGTTTGTGTATCTGTATGGCTAATGACCTTGGACTTGGAACTCCTCCTTTATTTCCTGAGAAATCCATGGAGGTGAACTCTACCCAAGATATAGGTGCCTTAACATGCCTGATACATGCCTTGAATAAGAAGGTGGATGATTTGGCCAATATGGTGGTTAACGACTAACAAATCAGCCACATCTCCCAGTCTTAGGAAGGGTGGTTTACTCTCCCCTACAGCTGCTCCTATGTCTGGTCCAGAGACTTCCAATATCCTTAGGCATGGAGAGGAGAATTCTGACGTGCGAGGGGCATCACAACACCTGAATGGACCTACTATCTATGAGACTGCTAACCGAAATGGTAATGTAACTGCAAATGTTCCTGCTTCACAACGCCCACTCTTATTGACTTCTAATACAAATGTAGCTTCTAATTCTAATACAGCGGACAGTTTGTCTAGATGGTTGCAGCCTATGCCCCATTTCAACTTTAGCACTATCAATTCAGTTAACATTTCTGTTTCTAGTACACTACCTGATACTAGCACCAACCTTAAAACTTTGGATACTTATTCAATTAAATTGAAAAAGCTACAACTGGAAGTATTATACTTCCGTGAATGTATCAGCAGAAGTATTGTGCCGAAAGGCTTAAGAACATGGTGCTATCCCACTGGGTTAATTCCTGACTCCCCTTTTCATTTAGAGCTTATACAGTTATTTAATCAGCAAGGCATCCAGCTGATGGAATGCTTTATTAAGAATTATAACGAACAAATTAAATCTTTGCAAGACAGCACATGTGTTTTGGATAAAACTATTAAAAATGACTGATTTTTACAGGTATAGATTTGATTACGATCGCATCTTTACTAGTACAGATGCACAAATTCTGTGCTATCAAGCTTAAAAAGCTTGACAGGGATGAAAACGAATACAGCAGGAGAAGTGTCTATCCACGGTGCCCTGAATCTCAACAATGGGGAATGATGGTTCGTCCGTCCAATCAGCTTCCTAGAATGACAAGCGACGTGGGGCCAGTAAGAGATGTCGTCACACGTTTTAACACGCTCGAGGAAGGAGATGCTTATAGGTTCATAGGTTCATAGGTTCATACTAGGCTATCTGCCCAAGGGCATTTATAAGCCTAGCCCATAGTTATGTGGCTTTCGCCACCCCTTTAGTTTGAATAAAAACTATGCCTATCATTTTGCTGTGCCTCTGTCAAGCAGTGACGCTGAAGTAATCCCTGGGGTATATCTGCAATCTCCCATCCATTGGTCAAGATTCCTCTTGAACAAGACCAGAGAGGTGCTCTGCCTCACATGTACCGGGATTTTGTTCCACAGCATAGGGAGTCTCTGGGTGATGAATCTGTCCCTCCAGCACGTTCTATTTATAACCGTGTCAAGGTTTAAGTCTCCGCCCTTGTGGTTCTGAGGGATCTAGATTTTTGAGGTGAAGCATATTCATCAAATCTGGGTTTGACATGGCCTTATATGTCAGGCACAGGTCACCTCTGAGCAAGCGGTATGAGACTGAATAGAGCTGGAGTTCTTTCAGTCGGGCAGCATAAGACATATTTTTGAGACCCTTTATCCTTTTGGTGAGGAACTTTTGGGGCCTTTCAAGCTGCAGCAGGTGTCTGGTCAGATACATTCGAACGGGCATTGTACTCAATCATAGGTCTAATAAGTGATGAGTACAGGGGACGATGACCTCCTTGATCTAGATGTGAATCCCTTCATGATCAGGTGGGTGATATAGAAGGTTTTCCTAACTACTTTAGCAACATGAGTGTCAAACGAAGGCTACTGTCAACCTGGGTCCCCAGATCTCTGATGACTTTTTCTGTGCTCAGTGGATTGCCACCTATATGGTAGCTAGGGGTAGCCTTGTTTTTCCCAAAGGGTATGACTATGCATTTTTGGCGTTTAACTTCAGGCCATGGCTCTGGCACCAGTTATCCATTTCTGTGAGGCCCTTCTGGAGGATATCTGTGTCAGATGTGTTTTCGACTATGGCCCAGTTTGCAGTCATCTGCAAACTTTGTCAGCCATAACCCTCCTGTGTTTGCTTGTACTTCAGAAAAGTAGATGCCGAACAAGAGTGGACCCAGGACTGAGCCCTGTGGGACACCACTTGTGACAGGCTTTGAGTCTGACATGGCTCCAGCAACTCTGACCCTGTGGGTTCTGTCACTTAGCCAGTTTGCAACCCATCTTGTGATGTATGGGTTTACATTCAAGCTGATGAGTTTTTCGATGATACCTGAGTGGGGTATTGTGTCAAAGGCCTTTGCCAGGTCGAGGTAGGCTGTATGGACTGCCTTTCCCTCATCAAAGCAGCTGAAGCAACCAGACGTAGTGACTGAATACAAAACCAAAGAATTAACTATAATGGACAGAATTCTAAAAACGGATTACATCGGAATACCAGCACAAATTATCAAAATTTTCAGGGGAATCAGAGTTCTGTACATGGGAATCTGAATTACAGAAACAACTGAAAAAGGAACCGCAGGAACAAACGGCAGATTCAGAGATAATAGACATCAGTGTGTCCACTACTGGTGGGTCTACTTCTCTTTCTCCTAAGCACAATAGTAACTTTGTTCCTAACTTGGGGTCTGAATTAGATTTTGTACACATTACCACTGACTGCATGAGGGACAGCAACCTACTTTTACAAGTGAGCCTTTTTTCCCTCCATTGGATGATAATCCTACTTTATTGGACCCAGAGGAGAGACAAATGAACATAATTCATAATACTATGGGTGACTTTAAAGTTTTTAACTTTTCTTCTTTCCCTGTGGACAGTGATTTAGCAGACATTCTTGCCAAAGGGATGACTTTTTTTACCCTCCAGGGGTTTAGATCTACCAAACAGCATTACTGACTTGAAATTTTCATCAGAAAGCTAAATTTAAAACTTCTTTTGGGTACCCATAATGTTAATCATAACAATTAATTTCATGTGTATAGCACTTATAATCCTGTTCTTTATTCCACCATGGCAGCCTCTGAACAAATTTGAGAGTTTGATTTACAGAATATCAAAATGTTTAGATCCTCCATGAGCACAACTAACTGTCATAATTTGAATGTTGATGAAAGAAACCTTAACTAATTTAAGTACCAGTGGTTTAAGAATCTCTCAACCAGATAAGGGTGGAGGCACAGTGATTTTTGATTACGACTTTTATAAAATGAAAATGCAATGTATGTTAGAAACAGACAGTTATAAACTAGTATCTTTGAATGAGCTCAATGGGGCCTTTAAGGAAGATTAGAACATTCTTAAATGATTTATTCATAGAAGCACTTATTACCTTAGAGATGTTTAACTACCTGACAGTCCCGGCACCACAGATTCCAATTATATTTAGAACACCTAAGATTCAGAAAAATTTATACAATCCTCCCTTGCGCCCTATTGTTAATTGATGTAATTCGATCACTTATCCCATGGCCAAATTCATGGATAATTTACTTAGGAAGTTTTTGACGGACGAAACACAAGTCTGCAAGGACTCGTGGTCCTTTTTGGCTAACATCAATGGGTTGGGCTACACAGAGGATTATAATTTTGCTACAGTGGATGTCAAGGACTTATACACGGGGATCCCTCATGAAGTAGGTACTGACTGGATTAGTAGCTGTTAGTCCAGAAAGGTATCAGTGATGATGATCTGTATTTAATACAAGAATTTTTAGATCCAATTCTAACAAATAATTTCTTCTTGTTTGAAAATTCTTATTATTTGCAGACCAAGGGGGGTTGCTATGGGGTCACTGTGTGGGGCCAGTTTCTCTAATTTAGTCATGGCACATTGGGAAAAGGAATATATTTTCAAGAATAATCCTTTCCAGGAATATATTCATTACTACATACGTTACCTTGATGATATTTTTATCATTTTCAAGGGTAACATATCTATTTTCACGGAATTTATGACTTTCATTAATACCACTACAGACTTTCTCAAATTCACCAGTGAGTTCCACAGGAAAACCATATCCTACTTGGATATCAGTTTGAGTAAAGATAATGTTAGGCAATGTTATGTGGCCACCATCTTTAGAAAAAAAACGTATTCTAATTCCTTTCTGCATTATACTAGCTTCCACCCTGACCACCAGAAGAAGTCTGTGGTCAAAGGACAGCTAGTTAGAGCAGCCAGAATGGTATCCAAGTATCATGACTTTTTAAATGAATGTCAGTTCATAAAAGATATTTCTCAAGCGTGGTTACCCACAGTCCCTATTAAAGGATATCATTAAGGAGGTCACATCTAAGAGATTAACAGGGTTTTATAAAGCCATTTTAAATGATTCCTTACTTGCGAATGGAAACGATCATAGATCTCCTAGTGTACATAATAGATTCACTATGAATTCCTCCTTAGATCCATTTATGGATTTTTCTATCACATTTGTGACCCCGTTTTGCAATGAAGCATACATAATTAAACGTATAATACACAAGAATTGGGACTTGATCGTGACTGACACAAACTTAAGAGGTAACTTACCAAGTAAACCTAGAATTATATTTAAGAGGGGTATTAATCTGAAAGTCATGCTGGAGCAGAAGAGAATGGACAATACTATTATTAAAGGAATGTTCAAATGCGAAAACTGCCCCTACTGTAAAGCATGTGAGCACAGGACTCTCTTTTGAAATCAAGAATATGAGATTTTCATGCAAGGGTAGATATAATTGCAACTCTCGTAGCATTATATATCTGGCCCAGTGCAAAATATGTCCTGTCTTTTATATAGGAAAATCTGACAAGAAGACTACGGGACAGAATGTAGGAACACCTTTATGCTATCAGTTCACCAGAACAAGTCTTTGAATTAGGGTTAGTGATATAGTTGACACAAACATTAGAGGTGGTCCCACCTCTCTGAGATTGGAGAAATGTGAATTGTTGTGGCAGCTAAGATTTGATGCATTTAAGTATCCAGGAATTAATGAAATGTGCTCCATAGCATGCATACTTAAATTGAGAAGCCTTATAAGATAAAGGTTTAATTTCCCATGATATTTTTCCAGACTCTCAAGATTGTTCACTTTGTGTATTCATCCATTTTTCATATTTTACAATATATTTATATCTAAATAGATGAATTTTAACATCTTAATGATTTATAAGAATGTTTTTAACATATTTATTTACTTCTAAATAGGATCTTGTACATATGCATTTTTATGTTAATTCAGTCCTTTGTCTCATTACACTTATCTGTTGTCACTATTTTCATTTATTGTCATTTTTATCAAATTTTTTTTTATCTAATTAAATTAATACTTATTCATTTTTCATTCTCATAAGTGTTATTTAACTTTTTTTCAGGTGCTACTGGCTGCTACTTTCTAATATAATATAATTTTCTAATATAATTTTCTAATACACTTCTAATGTATTTTCAAATGTATTTTCTAAAGATTTTTCAATACTATTCCTAGCCAGGTCTTTTGTTTAATGTCATTAATGCTTAATTGACCATGTGATAGAGCTCATTAGATATGCATTTTGGGAGAGTGTATATAAGGTTTTGCATTCAGTATTGTCTTGTCTGAGGAAGTACAGCTGCTATCCTGTACGAAAGTGCTTACTTATTTGTGAATAAATTATTTTTGGAGTGTACCCAAGTTATGTACATACTTCTTTATTTTCCAAGTTTGTCTTGTGTTTTCCAGTATCCAGGTTGTGAAGAAAATGCTCACTGACAACTGGCCTCTCAGCACAAGCAGTAAGAGTAGGTTTCTCACTGCTTGTTGCTGTACCAAAACCACTGAAGCATTGTTCTCAGTGAATGGAAATAGCACTGTGAGGGAGGACATCTTGAGGTGCCTCCAACATAAGGACAACTACCCTCACCTCCTGAACACTGACGCAAAGGTAAGCCTCTTGTTGCGTTCATGTTCCTTGGACTGTCCTTTCTTCATACTGCCCCCACCCCAGGAGTAGATGATGGTAATGGAACAAAAAGGTCTTCATCATGAACAAGAAGGGACTGAATACAGTGTGTCGCAACCACTTAAAATTATGGAAACAGCTTTATGGGAAGATTAAGAGGATGGGTTAACTGAGATTACAGGAAGCAGAATGTCCACTGAATAACTCTCACATAGTGCCTGGCAAGGAGAACTAGCATTAAAGAGGCTAGCTAGTGTGAACTGGATGATGGAAGCTGGAGTGTCGTCAGATTTGAGGAACTCTTGTACTTGTAATCTGAGGGAGATCAGCCTTGTCACTGGAAGCTTTGCTATTTGAATAGTTTAATTTGAAATTATGACCTATTAAGGTTAAGCATAGAGTAGATTTCAAATCTGACTTCTCAAAGTTTATGAAGATATCCAAGGACAGACAAATGGAGTAAGCAGTTTCTTGCTAGGATTAATGACTTCGAGTTTGCAGTTAGCAGCCAGTTGTTTAGGTACAGAAATGCACAGAACCCTTCTAACCTGATATACGCTGCAATCATCAACATGTATTTGGCGAACACACTGCGGGAGACTGAAGGACAATGTTTAGAACAGCTGAAAGTGTAGGAAGCTTCTGGAATACTTTGCAATCTCAATATAGTAGTAAGCAACCAGAAGGTCTATCAAGAACATTCAGCTCCCTTCCCATAGAACTGAAGAATGCACTGCACAATGAATTTTGTCTTGTTTACATGTAGCTTTTAGGCCACTGAAGTCCAGAATGGACTTGACATCTTTGGTAGTCCTTGGAACTACAAAGAATCTAGAGCAGAATCCAGATACTCTGGGTCTGGTGGGACCTCTTGGATGGCTCTTTTTTGAAGAAGTTGTGTGAGTTTTTGTTCTGCTGCCTTTTTTGGTGAGATGGAAAGTCTGAAAGGGCATCTCTTCTTTACCTGGTGATGGAAATTAATGGTCTATAGGCTTGGTATATTATTTTCTTCACCCAAGTGTCCTGTGTGATGGCAGACCAATTTTCTGGGTGGAGAGAGAAACAACCCCAGACTGCCTCCAGAAGGAAGCAATCCGGCAATTTTTCAGGAGCATTGAAAGGCCTTCGCTGAAAAAGGGGCTTCTAAACCCTCAGTTCTGCAGACCCCCATAGTCCCTGAGGCAGTGTCCTTTTAATGCAGTCTTGTTCAAATAGAAGTCACAGGAAGAACACTGGGAATTTTTATTACTCTTCTGATTCCTGAAGTAGGATTAATGAGGAGTCACAAAATGGACTCCAATGGCAGACTGTGTTTTCGCTCTTCATTACTGTTTCCTTCAGGTTTGGACACAGCAAAGATGATCTGTCATGGGGCGGGGGGGTTAGAAAGGATGGCTTCTAATTGGCAAAACTGCAAAACCTCAGCCAAGTATGATGACAGATGGCAATATGGACGCCTGCAGCTCTCACTGTCCCATCAGCAACACTGACAGTAGGCTGAACATCAGGCCGGTAATAGACAACATGGTGAAAAATTGGGCCTCTATTTCTTTCCTTGTGTATAGTCTGGGGGTAGTCTATGAAGGGAATCCACAACCTGCTTAGCTAGATTCCTTTGGAACCAAGTCATATGAAAAACTCAGTTCAGTGCCCTCAGTGAAAATGCTCCAGAGACATAAGCCCACTTTACAAACCTATCCACAGTCATAGATTCCCTATTAGGAGGACGGAATGAATGTACAGCTTTCTTCTGACAGTGTTTTCCTGGTGCCTGCTGATACCACAATGGAATGTATCAGAGGTCTCTTACTCCAATAAAGAAAGTCCTCAGGAGGTTTAAGAATCTTGCTTTGTTTCCTGGGTACTGGTTCCATCACATCAGGGACTCAACATGCCCTCCCTGCCACAAGGCTGATAAGGCAGTCAAGTAGGAGGGACCACCGGAGGAGGAGGGTCTGTCTCTAAGGGCACTGATTAACACTCATGCAAGGAAGGCGAGTTGGTGGGCCAGTCTGCCCTCTGTCTCAACATTTCCATAACTTCTCCAAATGTGGAGTCTTCAGGGGACTGTGGGGGGGGGGGACTTTCCTCCTCCAACATGGTCTGTATCATATGTGGGAGATTTCACTGAAGAATATAAATGTCTCCTTTTACACTGACACTCCTTGTGAATTTTTTTTTTTTTGGGGGGGGACTTACCAAGAACCAGAAGTGCCCATTTGTCTTTGATGAAGGGAAGGTGTGAGATCCTCAGAGCAGGGCTGTCTCTGGGACTGAATATGAGGACAAAGCTTCAGATACACTGGGACGTGAGGACAGAGTCAAAACAGTACAGGCATCTCCTTCCTAAGATTCCCTCGAATGCTGAAGCTGACAAACAGGACACTGAAGAAGGCAATGTCGGACAAATTTCCAAATCTAAAAGACAAGGCTGATGGCTCAATGTGTCAAAGTTTTTTTTTAGTCTGAAACCAAGATCTGAGTAGACGTATCAAGCACCAAAGACCCCAAAGCCATGAACAGACCCAACTGGCTGGTGCTGAGAAAAGGTGTTTTGCGTTCAGCTTAGAGACACGCTGCTCTGAAGGCTGCTGAGTCAAGTCCATCGGAATCACTGTTGGTGTCAAAGTGTATGGTGCTGTTGGCACCAACAGAGGGCTGACAGAGTTTGTCTTGGACTCCAAAACCACCAACAGTGAAGCAGGTGCCAGGGAAGGAGCTTAATTAAGGGGAGGGGAAGGGCCAGCCCGGTCTCCCAAGGAGTCTATTTGAACTTTCACAAAAGCCCTTATTAATCAGTCTCAATAAAAATCAACTACACCCTGGATGGACCTGGTAGATCTAAGTCAGGATATAGGAGGACGTCTGAAGGTCAAATACCCTCTCAGTTTGGTAGGGTTTGAAGTAGAAGCTGGTAACTTGCCTAGGTATCTTTGGCAACACAGATAATGTTCAAGGACTGTCTGAACACCTTTTCCTCTTCAATTTCTACTTTGCTTTGTCCTCATTTTCATCCCTGGCCAAAGCTTTTTTAAAACATTTCACAGTGCTTTTTGGATACTGAGACGAACATTCACCAGCTAATTCTCCCATGTTGGCAGGTAGAAGGCCTTTTCAATATTAATTTGTTCCTCCTATCAATAAAGGGCCTTGGTCCAAATGACTAAATATTGCACTGGTCATTTTAGTGCTCTGGCTCCAGGCAAAAAATTTATTGTTAGTGTGGATCCTGAAGTGGGAACGTATGACCACACCTGACACATTTTTTGAAACCTGAAACTTTCTCCAAGTCTATATATACAAGGCTGTCAAATATTTATTATAGTACCAACAAGGCAAACATATCAAACAATAACAGAAAAAAACTTTAGAAAGGACAGATTAGGCAGACTTTTTTTTAAAGACAGGTAGGGGGGCTTGGGGAGTTTTCAAAAATAAAGTAGTTGCATACAGTAGACATCTGAATTTCACACTGTCTCAGTGGCACATAAGGGTTATGTGCTTGCAAAGATAACACACTAGCAGCTTTCCAGAGCTTAGAATCCCCTCCTGTGACCCCTCTGTGAGAGGACTGGCTAAACTCCTTCGATCAAAGGAAGCGCAATTCCTCTCACGGAGAGTCAGTTGCTCAGGCCTTTCCTGCTAAGTAGAAGAAACCAAGAACTCAGAAACAGGAATTGCCTGAAACCAACCAATTTGTAGCCATAAAACACAAAGACAAATAACCAAAGTCAACCAACAACAGAACAAGGTTGGATACCATTAAACTATATACATGACAAGGGGAATGGTGGGGGTGCTGCTACTGAAGCAGAGTGAAATTTGAACATCTGCTGTCACAGATAAGTATGACTTGCACAACTGTACTATGTTCACCATTCCCACTTGCTCAGTGGCATATGGGTAGATTCCTAAAGCGAATGATCCTCACAAAGCCTGTTCTAGAACTTGAGAAAGAATCCAGTTTGTACTGCTTTATAAAGGTAAGAACAAAGGACCAAGCTGCTGCCGCCTCAAACGCTTTTCGAGTCCATTCCTTTCTAATAAGCCACCAAATAGGATAAGGCTCTAGTGGAATGCGCCATAACCTTGCCTGTAATAGATTTACCATGGTTGGGGGGTAACAAAAAATTGCAGAGAACCAATGAGCAATTGTTTGCTTAGAGACAGGTTGACCCTTCTTGGCTCTAGAATAGGAAATAAACAGCTGTTCATTTTTCCTAAAGGGCTTAGTTCTGTCAAGGTAGTACCTGAGCTGCCTGTGCACAGCCAAGGTATACAGAATCTTCTCTCCTTTGTTTTAAGGTTCTATAAAGAAAACTGGGAGACAATGGCTTGAATTATGGTAAATTCAGAAACTTTTGGCATGAAAGAATTAGTGTGCAAAGCAACCCTGTCCTTGTTGAAAATCAGGTATGGATGGCCCACCATATAAGCCTGCAGTTCAGAGACTTTCCTTGCAGATGTCACAGCAATAAGCAAAACAATTTTTCAAATGATAAACCTCAAATCAGCCTGAAAATCGGATTCAAAAGGAGATGAGGTCAATTTTTCAAGAACAAAGGAGATCCCAGGGAGGAGGAATTTGCTTTTGAGGGGGTACCAAGTGCAACACACCTTTCATAAACTGTTAGACCATAAAAAGAGATGAAAGAGAGGGATCCACTGTCAGACAAGCTGAGATGGCCACAAAATGCACCTTAATCGATGCATAACATACACCATCATAGAGAGGCTCACACAATGTAACAAAACCATGCAGATGAAACTGCCAGTACATTTGATCAAAACCAACTTAGAAAAGCAATTCACTGGGTCCAGACCATGAGCTTCATACCTCCACAGGAATAACAGGACCAAAATCCTTACGAATGCACTTTATTCCAAACACAAAAAAGTTAAGCGCTTTTCGTCTCCCTTACCAAAATAAGAGACTTCTTCAGAACCAAGTTATTATTCCCATAAGCAGCTCATATATAATGTGTCCTTTGTATTCTAGTTAGACAATTTCAAAATAAAAATTCTAGAATTAAAGTGATCCACACCGCTCCATAAACTGGCAACTTAAAAGTATAAAATGTTGAAGCTTTGAGAAATATACTACATTACATCCAGAGCTCTCCTTTTTAACACTGGAGCCAAAGGAATGTTCTCAGTAATACCTGGTGGTGTGTTAGACTTTAATTTTGTTATCCAAAAAAGTTCTCGACTCCAACCAGAGCTTGCACCACCCACCTCGGGCATTTAATGGAACTTGTTCTAAGATCCCAAATTTAAATCTAGTGAAGTCCTGCCACTGTAAGGAATGCTTATACAGTGAATTATTCACATTACCCCTTGATATTGCTTAAAGATGTTCGTAGATCCTTGCTCTAAGTTTTCTTTCTGTCTTACCTATATAATAACTGCCACAAGTTTGGCAAATTGAAATGTAAACTATACCCTTGGTATTTCAATTTCCTTTGTGCAAATTAACCTTGTATCTATTTTCCTTTAATGCTATAATATTAGATTCAAGTATGTAGGGGCACTGCCTGCACGTCCCGCACTTGGTAGTACCTTTATCAAGTAAAGAAATGATTTTGACAGGGTATTTAAATACTGATTTTAAATTCCTCCCCATCTTGTAAACAAAGTTCAGCTTGTTCCCTAGAATTTAAGGACATCAGAATTGCCCTTAAAAATTGCCAAGTTTCTAGATGCAATTTCTCTCCCCTTCTTTTCCCTACACCAAATGGTATTACCATACTGTTACTGTGTTGAGAATAATTCTTTGCTTGGTTTATAGTACCACCAAGATTAGCTTCATCTAATAGGGGCTTGAATTTAGTTCTCCACCTGTCCAAAATTTGAGCCCTTATGGGTTCCAATACTTTGTTGGGGTACCTTCCGTTTTTAAACATGTTTGTAATAATTTCCATCTCTTGGTGGAAACTGCTGGTGTCTGAACACATGCGGGCTGCCCTGACAAATTGCCCCTTAAAAATGTTATGCTTGTTGAATTTAGGGTGACAGCTTTTGTACTCTAGGTAATCATTAGAAAATCTGTGTTTCCTGAATATCTTTGAAGTAAAACAACCTGCTGCCTGGTTCTTTGAGATTGCTACAGCCAGGTAGTTAATGGTTGCGTCAGGGGTTGTGGAAGTAAATTTAAAATACGTACATATATTGTTGAGGTACTCTACAAACACTACGGGTTGGTTATCTGACTCCTTCCAGATGAAAAACACTTCATCCAAAAATCGTAGATATGTGAACCATTCTGTATGGAATTCAGATCTTAATACATGTTTACCTTCCCCACGCATATAGGACCATGTTGGCATATAATGGGGCACAACTTGCCCCCACTGCCATGCCTTTCAACTGTTTGTAATATTCAACTTCAAAAGTAATTATTTTTGAGAATAAATTCCATCCCCATCATGACAAAATTTAACAATGTTTCACTGAAATTTGTCAAAGTCCTTGCTGCCTCATAAAATAGTTCAAGGCCTCTTCATGTGGAATGGATGTAAACAGGTCCACTACATAGATTGTAGAGAAACAACAGTCATTGGAATACCCAATCTGGTTGATTTTTGTCAAAAAATCCCAGGAATCCTTTAACAAAATGTACAGGATCAAGTACCCCTTTAAATAGCCTGTCAATAAAGACACCTAGGGGGGTATGTTGGACTCCCACTAGCTGAGACAATGATCCTAAATGGTGGTTCTTCTAAATTCTTATGAATTTTCGGTATTCCAAATGCTACTGGAATAAATGGATGATCTACTCTTAGAAAGTTGTAAAGTTCTTCCGAGATAACCCCTTGCATAAGTGCATCCTCTAAAAAAAAATGTATTTTTCTACAAGCAATAAAAATCTCATTTCTTGAAGTAGTTTGATATTTTAACTCATCTGCAAATACTTGAGAAACAGAATTTGCATAGTTTAACTTGTCAAAAATAACAATTCCACCACGCTTGTCAGGCTTCATAATCCTGGTGGTGTCATTACTTCTTAAATTTTGCATTAAATCATGTTCATTTCTTGTTAAATTAAATGATTTTTGATCTTAGTATATTGTTTATTAGAGAATGTTGAATGCAGTTCAGCTGTGCACAAATTCTCGAAAGCCAGAATCATAGGGTGAAGGGGGGATTAAAGCAACTCTTCCTTTTAAGCTTCTTGTAAGTTGTGTGGAAATCTCTATCAGCAATTTGTTCTTTAAACACTAATTTAAAATTCAAATTCCTTGTGAATAACTTAAGTTCAATAATAGTATCCACTGTGCTTACCTTAAATGAGGGTACAAATTTAAACCCTTTAGTAAATAATGTAAAAAAAGTCTCATCAATTTCTAAAGAAATGTAATTAAAAATGTTAAAACCACCATACGAATTAAAAATACCATTGTTGTCTGTAAAAATATGATTACTTAAAGGGGGGGGGGCTCAAACATTCAACTAACGCCTCCATGCATTCCCCCTCTCCCTGCCCCTCTGGAAGGTGGTGGGCTAATGCTCCAATGAAAAATGTTGCTGTCTGTTTTTATTGTAAAGCCGTTCAGATCTCCTCAGGGGTGGGTACTGAATCGTACTGATCTCTGTTATTAGCACCAAAATCCTGTTGGAAATTTTCTCTACCAACTGAATACTCCCCCTCCTCTCTCTCATGAACATTACAGTCAAAAACTATATGAACATCCTGGTTCTGATGGTAATAAGACTTAGGAAAGGGATATACTTTTTGTTAAAATAATCTTGATTGTCTCTTTTTAACTTGTGTTCTTTACGTTTTAAATTAATAGAAAAAAAAGAAGTTATGTACTCACCATAACATTCCATCTGAGTAGTTAATACTTCATTTTTCTGCAACCTGTGGGTATTCGGATCCATACTGGATCTGAGCCGGCAACTTTTTTTCTAGCATCTGCTCCGAGCTCCTCCCCCTACCCATAATACACCACCATCTCCCATCTTCCCTCAGATCGAGTTTGCTGCAACCATACACTTTGGCAACTCAAACCAAATAAACCTAACATGTTTATTCACATGAAAAGGTCAGGGGGGACGGAGGGTGGGAAGGTTGCAAAAAAATGAAATATAACTACTCAGATGGAACATTATGATGAGTACATAACTTCTTTATCTGAAGTAGTTAACTTCATTTTATCTGCAACCTGTGGGACAGAGTCCCCAGCTACTCAAAAATCCTGGGAGGCCCTCACGGAAGGATATTCCTGAGCACCGCAGAGCCAAAGGATGCTCTCCCTCTGGAAATCAGATCTAATTTGTAATGAGAGATGAAAGTATGTGAATTTGCCCAAGTTGCTGCTGCACAAATGTCATCCAAAGGAACTTTAGACCAAAAAGCAGCAGAAGTCGCCATGGACCTGGTACAGTGAACTTGAACCAGACCAGGATGAGATAAACCTTTGGCTTTGTAAATATGCAAAATGCAAAGAGTGATCCATCTGGCTAAAGAAACCTTGGAAATGGCCTTTCCCAAAAAGGGTTTAGAAAATGACACGAATAATTGATCGGACTTACAGAAGGGTTGTGTTCTATGAAGGTAGAAACGAAGTTGTCTATGAACATCTAACAAATGAAGTTTATATTCACCCTTGTTCTGAAAATCTGGAAAGAAAACAGGTAAATTAATTGTTTGGTTGATGTTTGATTGAGATGCCACTTTTGGTAGAAAAGAAGGATTTGTACGGAGAGAGACCCTGTCTTTCTGAAAGGCCAAATAAGGAGGCAGACAAAGCCTGAAGTTCAGAAACCCTCCTAGCCGACATAATAGCCACTAGGAAGGCTGTCTTCCCAGATAAAAACTTTAAATCCACTGATGCTGCAGGTTCAAAAGGAGGAGTTACTAATGACTGGAGAACCAAAGTGAGGTCCCAAGGAGGAACAGAATCTTTGATAGGAAGACGCAAAAGAAAAGTGCCTTTTAGAAAGGCTTTACACAGCCTACAGGAGGCCAGGTCGATCTTATTTTCACCAACATGAAAGTTAGAAATGGCTGACAGCTGTACTTTCACCGTGGAGGAACTAGTTCCTTGCTGAAAAGTACTAGTCAAGAAATCCAACACCGCTGGAAGAGGGGCTGTAAAAGGGATCCAGGTTTCCCTGAGAGGCCCACATAGAGAAACATCTCCATTTACTGCGATAAACTTTCCGAGTGGAATCTTTAAGAGATGCCACTAGTATAGATTTAACAGGGGATGAAAGACCGGGAGTCCTGGCAATCAAGGGAACTGGAGCAGCCAAGCTGTCAGCTTGAGACTGTCCAGATTGGGAGGGCAGGCACCCGAAGGATGAGAGATTAGATCCGAGCAAGGATCCAGAATTCACAGTGGAGCTAGATGATGAGACCAAAGGAAGGGGAACCAAACTTGACGAGGCCAGAATGGGGGCAATGAAGATTACTTTGCTCCCCAGTTGGCAAGCTTTCAAAAGAAACTTCAGAATGAGTGGTAACGGTGGGTAAGCATACAGTAACCCGGGGGGCCAAACATGGACTAGAACTTCTCTGGAGGCATCCCCTGGTGAGGGAATCAGAGCAAAGAACTCACTGCACTTCGCATTGGAAGGAGATGCGAAGAGATCACAGCAAGACTGTCCCCCCATGCAAGGAATATCTACTCCGCTACTGACTGTTTCAGAGACCACTTGTATGGTATCAGAAGAGCCCGACTCAATCTGTCCACTAAAATGTTGGAGCATCCCGGGATATGCGTTGCGATCAGAAACAGAGCGGTAGAAATTGCCCACTCCCACACTCTCATGGCCTCGCGACACAGAGGGTAAGATCTGGTCCCCCCTGCTTGTTGATGTACCAGACAACCGACATGTTGTCTGACTGAATTGCAATCGTACCAAGAGGAAGGACAGTGTGGAAGGCTTTCAACGCTAATAGCACTGCCCTCATCTCCAGAACATTTATGTGCATCCTGGTCTCTATCTGGGACCATGTGCCTTGGACCGTCCTTCCCGAACAATGTCCCCCCCCCCACCAAAGTTGGGAGATGTCCGTGGTCACTGTGGCTTGGGCAGGAGATGACATGAAAAGGTGTCCCGCTGCAACTTCCGGTGAATGGAGCCACCAAAGGAGAGACATCCTGCAGGTGTGACTGATCCTTATCGGAAAATCCATGGGAAGGTCTAGCCAAGACCATTGAACAGATAGAGTCCATTGAAGAACCCACATGTGAAGGCGTACACAGGGGAGGACAGAGATCGCGTCAGCCATAGAGCCCAAGGCTCGGAGAACATTGCTCGCCTTTGGAAATCTGAGGTCCACGATTAGAGCAATGTGGTACCTGAGGTTTAAGATCCTGTTTGGCGTTAAGAAGACTTTTAGTTGCAAAGTGTCTAGCCGTGCCCCTATAAAATCTAAGACTTGTACAGGGTGCAAAAGGGATTTGGGAACAGTGACTGTAATCCCCAGCCGATCTGCTAAGAGAAGGAAGTAGTCTTGGGCCAGACAAAGAAATACATGAATTCCCTGAAGCCTCAGGTGAGCTGCTACTCCTGCCATTACCTTGGTAAACACCCTGGGGGCTGTGGTGAGACCGAAGGGTAGGGCTCTGAACTGGAAGTGACTGGCTCCCAGCCAGAAGCGAAGAAACCCTCTGGAGCGTCTGTCGATCTTGATATGATAGGAAGAATCCTGGAGGTCTAACGAACACATCCAGTCGCACTCTCGGAGATCAGGTAGAATGGACTGTAAGGGTGACCATCAGGAACTTTTGTTTGGCGGCAGACAGGTTCATGGTTGACAGGGTCTAGAATGGGCCTGTGGTCCCCCGTCTTTTTTGGCACTAAAAAGAACCTGGAGTAAATGCCGAATCTGGACTGGTCGAGGTGGACCGGTTCGAAGGCTTGTTTGTGAAGCAGCTTTGAAACCTCTAGAGCTGCGTCCTCCCTGTGAGTGGGTGGGACATCTGGGAGGTGTCTTGGAACACTTGGAGGGGCAACAAATGGGATAGTGTAGCCTTTGGATATTATTTGTAACACCCAGTGATCTGCAGTTATGGACTCCCATGCCGCTGGGTGCAAGGACAATCTCCCCCCCGACTGCCTCCAGAGAAGGACAGTCGGGCAACCCCTCACGGCAGCTGCATGGGGCTGTCAAAAAAAGTTCCCTAGACCCGAAATTCCTGGGACACCCTCCATCTCTAGGTTGGCAGTGATCCTGTCCCCCTCTTACTCTGGGGAATGAGTTGTCCTGAAACTCCCGGGAAAACTGTGATTTCCAGAACCACATCTTCTTTTGCCTTCTTTGGTTCCTAGAAAAGGACCACTGAGGGTTAGAGAAGTGGATCCCAACGGCAGACAAAGTCTTCCCATCTTTTTCATTCTGGACAAGAGTGTCATGTACTGTCTTCCTAAAAAGGGAAGAACCATCATAGGGAGCATTGGTAAATGATGCCTTGAAAGGGTCCACAAACTGACACAACCTGAGCCAGGCCGCCTCATGGCTATGCTTGTCTCAGCCATCCTAACTGCCCCTTCTGTGGCGTGGGAAAGGAGGCGCATTGACGTGTTTGATACAGATTTCAGAGTCGACATCTTCGAGGAGAACAATTGCTTGTCCTGCTGCTATAAAGACTCGGGGGAGACTCAGCGAATTCCGAGACAAGGTCTTGCTGCAGCTGTATAACGTACCAAATAGTTCAGCGCATGGATGGAAAAGGCTACTGAAGAATAAACGCGCTTCCCAAACCTACTCATTGACATGGACTTCTTGTCTAGAGGGTGGACTGAGGAACTCTCTTGCGCCAGTTCCTTCTTGGTGGCTGCTGAGACCACCATAGCGTCAACGGGGGCTCCTTTAGACCAAGGTTGTCTGTCTGTGGGAGGAGAAAGAATCCTGTCAGGGCATTTGGGGATCGGCTCTACGGTGTCAGACTCCTTCCATGCCCGCGTGGTGATAAGATCCACCAAGGGGTCCGCTAGCGGGGACACCCAGGAAGTAGATGGGCCCGTGCCAAAAAGCCTCCAGGAACACAGACTCATCCGTACAAGGTTTTGGGGCTGAGCAACCTCCACTCTGGCGGAGGATCTCCATGATGTCTCTGAAGGAGACATCATCGAGAAGTGACCTGGGGGAACCGTCTCCTTCAATCTAAATCAGTGTCCATAGTGAGGGACTCAGGGGAGTCCAAGTGCCTCCTTCTTCAGTGGGAGACTCTGAAGAGGACTCGTGAGCCGCGTGGGGGGTTTCTCAAGGGGAAAAACCTGGGGCACCTCTGGCATGGGCTGTCCCTGAGACAGGTTGAAGGGAGTCAGCGCCAAATCCAGTGGAGTCTGGGTGGAATCCGAGGAGATGGGCTGAGGTCTCAATCCGTGGGAGAGAACCCTCTCCGCCACTTCAAAAGACAAAGGAGAGTGCACCTCCTTGGCACCCAACAAGGAAGAAGCTCTCCCCGGGACCAAAGTGGGGATCGGAGCTGAAGCGAGGGTAGCCTGAGCTCCAAGGGAATGGTTCAGACCCGAAAAGGTCGGAGCCGAAGAAGAATCCATTCCTCCGGGCCCAACTCACTGTCCACGGCTCCGAGTCGCTCGGATCTGAACTGGCCTGATCCGAGGAACTCAAGATAACAGCCAAATTCGAGGTTGGAGGAACAGTCGGTGCCAAGCTACCAGTTCCAAAGAGTCTTGGATCCAAATACCCCGAAGCAGCCGCACAGATCGGGGAAGGAGAAACAGGGTGGAAGAAGGGCATGGAGGTCCCCCCTCCAGAGGGAGAGGGGCCTGGCAAGACTCCCATCTGTATTTGGGTCTGAATGAATCTCCGCATCATCCTGTCCATATCCAAGTCCGATAGACTCCGAGTTGACCGCAAAGTGGCAGCAGACTCGGATCTGGCAGGTCTGCGAAGCAAAGTTGAGGAAGGCCTCGGTTCTGAAGGCTCCATCGGCTCCGGCGAGAAATGGGGTGAGCGGAGCCGAGGAGAAGCTGGTCTCAGAGTCTTGGATGGTGGACTAGGAAGGATTCCCTACCTGGAGACCTAGCCCTCTTCGTCTCTTTGTCTTTCTTTATCCTTGTGTTTTATTTTCTTCATCTTTATCCTTATTCGCCCCCACACCAGCACGGGTGGGAGTTTGAGTCCCTGCATGGGGGGGGGGGGGTTTGGCGGGAGTAACAAACATTCTGCAAGAGTCTAATATTGTCAGCATATGTAATAGGTATTCCCATCCCATTATTACTGTTGGCTTTCCATTTACATGTATGGCTTGGAGCAGAAAAGTAAGGTTTACCTTTATATTTTCTTGTATCTCACACATTAGTTATTGCCTTCTCTATTTCTTTTTTCTTGTATCCTCTGTCCAAAAATCTTTTTCATGGGTAGGTACTAGGCTATTGGCCCTACGGCCTACATAAGCCTAGCCAAAGGTACCCTGGCTTTCGCCACCCAAGAAAATTATTTTCCTGTGCCACTGTCAAGCAGAGCCACAGAAGTGATCCACGGGGTGAATTTCCTCTCTCTCATCCAATCATCAAGATTTTTCTTGAACAGTGCTAATGCGGAGCTTTGTTTGATATAGATAGGTGGTTTGTTCCAGAGTATGGGAAGTCTCTGGGACAGGAATCTATCCCTCCAGCATGTTCTGTTTATTGTGGTGATGAGGTTTAGGTCCCTAGAGCGTGTATCTCATAGGGATTGCGATTTCTTTAAGTGGAGCACGTCTAAAAGCTCTGGGTTTGACATAGCTTTGTGTGTTAGGCAGAGATCGCCTCTGAGTAGGCGATATGCAACGGAGTAAAGCTGCAGTTTTTTGAGACTGTCTGCATAGGGCATCTCTTTGAGGCCGGTAATCCTCTTTGTGAGGTATTTATGTGGCCTTTCCAGTTGTTGTAGATGTCTTGTGAGGTACATACCAAAAGGGGCATTGTACTCTATAATGGGTCTAATGAGTGATGAGTAGAGGGGAACAATGACCTCTTTTTTCCTGGATGAGAAACCTTTTGTGATGAGGTGTGCCACATAGAAGGATTTCCTGACTACTGTGGTGATGTGATTATCAAAGGAGAGACTACTGTCCACCTGTGTCCCAAGGTCTCATCACACTTTCGGTGTTAAGTAGACTACCACCTATGTGGTAGTTCATGGGTACTGGGTTTTTACCAAAATGAATGATAATGCACTTTTTGGCATTGAGCTTGAGGCCATGGCTTTGACACCAGGCATCTGTCTCAGCAAGGCCCTTTTGTAGGATGTCCACATCTTTTGGAGTTTTGATTATGGCTCCTAGTTTGCAGTCATCTGCGAACTTCGTTAGCCAAAGACCTTCTGTGTTGGCCTGTACTTCAGAGAAGTAGATATCAAACAGGAGAGGACCCAGGACTGAACCCTGTGGTACTCCACTTGGCACTGGTCTGAAGCTGGATTTGGAGTCTGCTACTTTCACAGTGTGGGTTCTGTCAGTGAGCCAGTTGGCAACCCATCTTGTGACATAGGGATTTATACCTAATTTAGTGAGTTTATCTATAATTCCAGAGAGGGGGATGGTGTCAAAAGCCTTGGCGAGATCTAGATAGGCTGTGTGAAACACCTTACCCTCATCTACGGCTTTGGTGACTGCTTCAAAGAAGTCTATCAGGTTTAGGAGACATGAACTGCCTTTTACAAACCTGAAAGTACAGTTTTGTACCTACCATAAATGTAGATGTTCGAGTGCTCATACAGCTGTAATCATTACAGATGGGTTATCCTGCCGTCAGGCGGGTCCTCGGTCGGCCGAATTCCAAAGTCTAGGTCCGGCGTCGGTTGTCGTCGCTTCTTCCCTGACGTCAGTGCGGCAGGGGTATAAAGGAGGCAGCCGACACCATCTTCTTCAGTTTTTCTTGCCCCAGATGTCAGGTGCCCCCAGAAGGAAGGCAAAACATAAACTTATGTAATCATGCAAAATAGAATAATCAAAAAACAGTAGTTGCAAGCAAATACACCATAAAAGAATACCCCAAACAGGTTGTATGAGAAGGTGTTTGTCATAAGGCCTGTCCTAAGAGGGGATGCAGGGGGGGAAACCTGGACTGCAGCTGTATGAGCACTCGAACATCTACATTTATGGTAGGTACAAAACTACTATGTTCATCGTGCATACAGCTGCAGTCATTACAGATGGGAAGAATCCCAAAGCTAAGTAGGGGTGGGCAGGCACTAAGTGGAACTTGGAGGAGCAAGGATGCCCTGCAAGACAGCTGTGGCAAATCTCGCTCTAGATTTAGAGTAAAGTGGAAGATTATAGTGTTTGGAGAAAGTGTGCACTGAACTCCAAGTGGCTGCTTCCAAAATGTCCTTGGTAGGAACCCCCCTGAGGAAAGCTGCAGAGGTAGCTGTGGCACTTGTGGAGTGGGATCTGATACTTGAAGGCACAGCTTTTCCATGAAACGAGTAACAAAAGCGTATGCAGTGAGCTATCCATTTTGAGATTGTCTGTTTGGAGATAGCCTTTCCTTGAGCACCTGTAGCATAGGACAGAAAGAGTTGCTCGGATTTCCTGAATGGCTTTGTCCTGTCCAAATAATAACGAAGTTGTCTGTGAATGTCCAAGGAATGCAGTAGTCTTTCCTCTTTGTTTTGTGGGTTAGGGTAAAAGGTAGGTAAGTGGATAGTCTGATTCAAGGCTACACTGGATACTACCTCTGGCATAAAGGTAGGGTTGGTTTGTAAGGAAACTCTGTCCTGATGGAAAATGATGAAAGGCTGCACAGCCATGAGGGCCTGTAGTTCCGAAACCCTGCGTGCTGAGGTGATAGCCAGAAGGAAGGCTGTTTTCCATGACAAGTATTGTAGTTCTGTTGAAGCAGCTGGCTCGAAGGGAGGAAGGGTCAGCTTTTCCAATATGAAGTTGAGGTCCCATACAGGGACTGGTGGTTTCCTTGGGGGTTTTATATTCTTTGCCCCTCTGAGGAACTGTCTTAAGAGAGGATGAGAGAATAAAGGAGGATCTGTGTTGTATTGTGCAGAAATGGCTGAAGCGTGGATTTTGATGGAGGAGAAGGAAAGTCCACTGTTTAACATCTCAGCTAGGTACTGTAAAATTTGAGGTAAATTTATTACCCAAGGATTCTAGCCCTTTCCCTGATTCCAGGCACAAAATTGTTTCCATTTGGCGGAGTAGGCTTTTCTAGTAGAAGGTCTTCTGGCCTCCAAGATGACATCCTGCACCTCCTTGGAGAGGAGGGACTGTTGGGGATCAAGGGATTCTCCATGCAGCTAGATTTAAGGTTTTGAGCTGGCTGTGAAGAGTCTTGAAGTTGTGCTGGGACAATAGAAGAGGCACTAGAGGTAGGATCCATGGTGGGGAATTTGTCAGGCTCTTCAGGAGCGGATACCAGTGTTGTCTTGGCCAATCTGGAGCAATGAGAATCATTTTCAGCCTCTGTGCTCTGGCTTTTAATAGAACTTTGGGCAGCAGAGGAAGAGGCGGAAAGGCATAGACTTGTCAACGTTGTCCAACTGAAAGAAAGTGTGTCCACTTTCCAGGCCTGTGGATTATAGGTCCTTGAACAAAATTTTTTCAATTGGTAATTTCTGTGGGTAGCAAAGAGATCTATGTCTGGCTGTCCCCATGCCGGAGTTATCGTTGTGAAAACTTGAGGATGTAACTTCCATTCATGTGGATCGGTCATATTTCTGCTTAGGCTGTCTGCCAGTGTGTTTTCCTTCCCTGGCAGGAATTGTGCCTGAAGTTGAATTTGCAATTCCATTGCTGTGTTCCATAGGTTCATGGCTAGTCTGCACAGGGGGTATGAATGAGTTCCTCCCTGTTTGTTTATGTACCACATCACTGTGGTGTTGTCTGTCCTTATCAATAGCTGGCCTGAATGCAGAAGGTCTTTGAAAGCCATAATAGCATTTTGCACTGCTAGCATTTCCTTTTGGTTGATGTGTAGGTGCTTCTCTTTTTGGGACCATTTTCCCTGGATGCACTGATCTGTCATGTGTGCCCCCCCAGGCGTAGTCCGAGGCGTCGGTTGTGAGGATTTGAGTTGCTTGAGGTACGCAGAAAGGGAGACCTATGTTTCTTTGGCATGCTTGAGCCCACCACAAAAATTCCTTTTGAAGACATGGAATGAGTGGTATAATTGTTTCCAAGCTGTGGCTGAGTTGAGACCATAAGTTTTTTAGGTACCATTGAAGTTTCCTCATATGCAGCTTTGCACATGGGATCAGAAGGATGCAAGATGCCATGAATCCCAGAGCCTGCAGGACTTTCCTTGCAGTCAGCCTGGTGAAGGTTGCCATTTTGCTGAAGTATTGAGACAGTTGCCCTTGTTTGTCTGGCGTGATGTAGGTCATCTGGGTGATTGTATTCAAACTGGCACCCAGGAAAATTATTTGTTGAGAGGGTATTAGTTTTTATTTCTTTTTGTTGACTGTGTATCCCAGAAAGTTCAACAGTTTTATTACAAATGCCAGGTGTTTCAGAAGTATATCCTTGCTGTCCGCTTGGATCAGGCAGTCGTCCAGATATGGGTATATTTGTATTCCTTGAAGTCTGCAGAAGGCAATTACTGATGCCAGGCATTTTGTAAACACTCTGGGTGCAGTAGATAAGCCAAAGGGCAATGCAGAGAATTGATAATGGGTTGAACCTGCAAGAAATCTGAGGTATCTTCTGCAATCTTGTCTGATAGGGACATGCAGGTATGCCTCCTTGAGGTCCAATGTTACTAGCCAAGACTCCTTGCCCAGCATGGGAAGAAGCTGCTGTAATGTGAGCATCTTGAATTTTGGTACCTGTAAATATGTGTTTAGGATGGATAGGTCTAAAATAGGTCTCCAATCTTTGTCTTTCCTTGGTACCAGGAATAGTCTGGAATAAAACCCTTGACCTTGTTCTTTTGCAGGTACCTCTTGAATCGCTTTCATGTCCATGAGAGCTGAAATTTGTTTTTGTGCCTCTGCCCTTTGATTTTGTGGCAGGTTTGGCATGCCTCTCATTGTTGGAAGGGTGTGAATCCATTTGTCTTTTGTGACAATATGCCAATTTCTTGAGAATAATGCCAGTTTTCCGCCCAAAGGTGCTGCCATTAAAGCTTTGCTTGGCAGGTAAAGGGGGAAGTCATTGTGTCTGCTTTCTGAATGACTGTGATCTATCTTCTCCACCTCTTGGGGTTGGTGCTTGCCACTGTCTGGCTCTGAAAGATCCTTGAGGTTGCCCTCAACCCCTTGGGCGTCTGTATCTGCCTCTTTGAGGTCTGTCCGTGGCTGGAAAGGACCAATTTTTTGAAGGCCAGTTTCTGCTGAAACGTGGAGGTTGTACCTGCAGGAAATCTTTCACTGTGTGCATTGACTTCGCTTTTTCCTCCATTTTCTTTAGTACCTCCTCAGCTTTAACACCAAACAATACATCTTTTTGAAGAGGTGCATCTAGTAACTTAGCTTTGACATGATCTGGTAAGGCTTGCTCTTTGAGCCAAGCATGTCTACATATAACAGACCCCGTAACAGCAGCTCTACATGAGGCCTCTAAAGCATCAAAACCACACTGCAAGGTATGTTTACCCACTTGCTCTGCACCATGCAACAAATCCTGCAACTCTTTTAAATCTGGTTGTTCTGGTTGCGTCATTTTGCTTTTCAACTGAGATAACAAAAACTGTTGATACTTTAACATATGAAACTGACAGTTTAATGCCCTCATGGTTAAAGTGGCCGAGATATACACCTTCTTCCCCCACCTTTCTAGAGCTCTGGAATCTCTCTCTGAAGGTAAAGGGTTTTTAGCAGTAGAGGCCTTAATTCCCTTGGGACCCTGTGAAATAGTTTCTGGGTCAGCAGTATGACTTTTGTATAGGAACTGGTGTGAATCAGGAACCCGGTAATACCGGTCTGGTTTAACAGGAGCTGGAGGTAAAGAATCTGGGTTGAGGCTGGCTTCTGTGTACACATCATCTAAAATATCAAACAGGAGGGATAGCTAGGGGCCTATGCTGGGGGAGCAAGAGAAAATCCCTGAGCCTTTTCTTGGAATCTGAGTAATCTTGGCCTTCCCAGTGAAAGTGTTCCCTCAAAGTATGTAGGGTTTCCCCAAAAGAGTAGTCCTCAGGGGGGGGACCGAGGGAATAGACTCCTCTGCATCAGAGTCTTCAAAAGGAGAATAGGTATAATCCTGGTCCTCAGAATGTTCAGAGGTAATAGAGGCTTGATTTGAGGAAGGGTAGTCTTCCTCTAATCTGGGCCTTTTGTCCGAGGGGGGTTGAGAACCCCTGATAAGAGTAATCAAATCCTCAGCCATTTTGAGCATCTGTTTTTTAGGCATGGGGCCTTGAGAGGGGGTCTGAGGTCCCTGTTTTTTGGTTTTCATGGCTGCTTTAGATTTTGTGAAAGCTTTAACAGAGAAGGAGGAAGGCCTGAAGACACCTTGAGAAATGGCAGGCCTGTCTAAACTCTGAGTTTCCCAGCCAAGAGTGGCATTGCTATCTGTAGTAGGAATGGGGACCGAGGAGCCTGCGACCTCGGGTATTGAAGACACCGGTAATATAGTGTCATCGGTACTCAGGGGCTGCGGAGGCGCCTCGCTGAGAACCGGAGAACCGGTGGTCGGCCTTAGCGTGGTGTCAGTAGAAGTCGCAGACCTTGTATGTCGGTCCTTATCTTTGCGTCTTTTACTCAAAACTGGAGTCGGAGTATCCGACGACATAATATAATTAAATTTTTTACCAAAATAGTGAAGGGCGAACTCCGACCGATGCTTAATAATGCGTTTGTTGAATCTCTAGCACAAAAACAGCAGGCCGAGACGTCGTGGTCTGGACCTAAGCAAGGTATACAGAAAGAGTGGAAATCCTTATGCGGTATTTGCTTCCCACATGAAATGCAATTATTAACTTTGTCTGACATCGGTCTGAGGCAAGAAAAGTTTCCCCAACGGGGTACTTAGCTTTCAAGAAGACTTCGGCTGAAATATTTTCGTAAATCTCAGGAGCTGGCCGACCGGCACTTGCGAACTGCTTCTGCTTCGGGCACCGCGCAGCAAGAAAGACAGAAGAAGATGGCGTCGGCTGCCTCCTTTATACCCCTGCCGCACTGACGTCAGGGAAGAAGCGACGACAACCGACGCCGGACCTAGACTTTGGAATTCGGCCGACCGAGGACCCACCTGACGGCAGGATAACCCATCTGTAATGACTGCAGCTGTATGCACGATGAACATCTGGGTGGGGTCCTGAGTTTGGAGATTACCAATGTCATTGTTTATAAGTTCCATGATGAAATGCTCCATAGCCTTGTAGACCGGACTCGTTAGGCTAATGGGGCGGTAGTTTCCGGGGTCTGTGGAGTGGGATAACTGTCGCTGTGCGCCATTCAGTGGGCACATAGCCTGAGGTGAGGCTATGATTGAACATGGTACTTAGGTGGGGTGCCAGTTCGTTCTGTAGTTCATGTAGAACACAGCCTTGGATGTTGTCAGGTCCCATGGATGCTGTGTTCTTGGCTTTGGATGGTGTGTTTTTTACCTGTGCAGCTGTGATTACAGGAACTTTGCATTCTTCTGGTATAGAGATGGGCCTTTTAGGGGATGACAGAGGGGTAAAGTTAGCACTGAACCTATCTGCCAGGATGTTGGCAATATCCGTTGGTTCTGTAAATTTAGTGCCATTGTGCTGCAACTCACAGCAGATCTGAGTGTTGCCATTGAGATTCTTGACATAGCTATAGAATGCTTTGTGGTTGTCTTTAGAGTCAGTGGCGATTTTGTTTTCATAACTAGTTTTGGAGGATTTTATGAGGGATCTCAGCTTCTTACTGAAGCTGACCAGGGAGTTTCTCCAATCATGGGATTTTACTCTTTTTTTTGTAACAGTTTCTTTCTTCTGTTGTAGAGTTTGTTTATGGCAGGGGACCACCAGATTGGCATCCTTTATTTGGAGGATAGCATCTTGGTTCTGTTAGGGATTGCACGATCCATGCACTCATGTAAGTGCTTATAAAGTGCATCTGTGTAGGATTCAGCAGTCATACCTCTATTGTCCGTCAGCAAGGGTGTTGTGAAGTTTGCCACTTCTGTCTTAAGAAGCGTGAAGTTGGCTTTGGAGAAATTTTTTACTATGGTTTCCCTAACGGGGGGTGGGGGAGGGATGTGGATGTCTAGGGTGATTAGCTTATGGTCGGATCTGACCAACGAGGAATTGACCTCTGATGTGGAGCACCGGTTGCCCATGTTGGTAATAACCAGGTCTAGGATATTGCTGCCCCTGGTGGGGGTGTGGATAAGTTGATCCATGGCATTGGAATTTATGAATTCCAGAAAACGTTGAGCACAAGAGTTGGTACATGAGTAGTTTTCCCAGTTAATGGTAGGGTAGTTGAAATCGCCCATTATTAGGGTGTTAGGTTGTACCCTAATATTTTCCAGTGTATTAAGAAATGAGGAGTGGGAATCCTGGGGCATGGTGGGGGATCTGTAGCAAGCTACAATTTGGATTGCGGTCTTGCCCAGAGTTAGTTGCACTTGGATAATCTCGGATGCATTATGCTGAGCAACTAGCCTGGAGGTGTGGATATCCTTAATGAATATAGACACGCCGCCGCCTTTAGTGTTTCGGTCCAGGTTAGGTGGCCGAAAGGTGTTTTATGAATTATAGCCTGGTAATGCAGGGGTACTCTCTGGAGCCTTGAACCAGGTCTCTGTCATTGCACAGATGTTGATGTTCTCCATTTTAAGGAGTGCCTCGAGAGAGTGCATTTTGAGGTTTAGACTTCAAGCACTGAGTAGCAATACCCTCAGATTCTTCTTGCCTGCACCTGTTAGGGTGGTGAATTTGTCATTTGAACCTTGCCTAAAAAAGGCACTATAGGGGTGGCTAGAGCCTTAGCCAGTATCCGGAATCCCAGGGTCAACAGGTGCAGGCCATCTCTGGCAAAGCATTGTGGCTTGTCGATCATGTCATCCTAGGCAGACAGATACTGGATCCCCTTAGAATGACACCAGAAGCTTAGCCAATTGTTGAAGTCAATCATTTTGTCCTTGTACTGTGGTATCATTCTGGGTGATGGCAGGATGCTACTCAGGGCTAGGGTCATACCTGCCTGGGCTACAAGATCAGACAGCTCCTCCATGTCCCTTTTCATGTAGTCCAAGGAGGTAGGTCTCAGGTCATTCACACCAACATGGACAATGATAGAGTCATATTTGTACTTGTTGTGGAGAGACCTGGGTGCATGCGTTATGTGGCGGATCCTGGCACCAGACAGGCAGCTGACAGTAACTTTCTCCTTGTTTAACCTGGTGAGTGGAACATCAGTGTACCTGACTATAGAGTCACCTATGACTAGAGTATTGGGTACGTTGTTATGCCTTATGGGCTGTGGTTGAGTGGCACACTGAATTTGTGGGCTATGTGTCATTTGGGTTTTGTTGGGGGGTGGAGGTTGCTTGTGTTTCTGCTTTGGAGGTCCCTGTTGCTTGGGCAGGTTTTTACTGAGAGCCTCCGTGAGTGTGTTTTGTGTTTCTATGTGTGTGTTTTGGTGGTGTAGGTTTTGAGGGACTATGTGCTGAGTGTGGTGTGGTGCAAGTGTTTACTTTCTCCTCTTGACTGTCTTGGGTGAAGAGAGCTTTGCTTCCAGTTTGGCTATATAAGTGCATCTCTCACAGGTTGTAGTGTTGGGTGGTAGGAGGAGAGGGTTGTCTGTGTACATGAGGCAATTACTGCATTGCCCCAAGATGCCCAAATTCATCAGGTAGACAGGAGAAAACACCGGGGGGCTGACCCTTAGACATGCCTGGATAGGTGCTTATTTGTCAAGTACTAGAAACTGTTTTCCTCTAGACAGTGAGGAAAGTTGAGTGCTGTAGTAATTTGTAGCTTATTTGGTGCTTACAATAAGTTCTGAACAAGTGCTGAAACAAAAAACTGGCTAGTTCTAAGAAACAAAATTAAGCTAGAAGGCTTCCCTCCAACACAGAAAGGCTTGGGCTCTAAAAGCCTACAAATAGTCCTGGACACAGCAAATCTATATCCAGGCTAGACTACCCACAGGAAAGGCAGGAAACAAGCTTAGAAAAAGGTTTTTTTTTTTTTTTTTTCCCCTAATACATTTAGCTCCTTATCTAGTGTAGAGTCATCTGCTGTTAGTCTAGAGACCCTTAGGGCCTGTCCTGTAACAATGTTCTTAAATACATGCTCAGGAAGCATACTTTGTCGATGGACAAAAGTGTTTCTATAGCATTTTTTCCTAAATACTTCAGTAGTAAAGTCACCCGTTATTTTCCTACTAACTTTAACATCTAAAAATTCAATGGAGTTATAAGATGTATTAGCTGATAACTTAAGAAAATTGGTGCTAGCATTCAAAGTATTTAATAAGCAAGTGAATTCTTCCCTATTACCTTCCCAAAGAAGGAAAAGGTCATCCACAAATCTCCTATAAAATACTAGCAATATTAGACTCCTGCAGAATGTGTATACTAAACACTGGAATATACTTATGTCCAATGAGAGAATACGCAAGTTAGTCGGTGAGACTCCTAGATATACTTATAAAAATAAAAGGTCCCTCAAGAAGATGCTATGCCACCCTAGATATGACATAGGTGAATCTACACAATCACCGGTAGGTACATACCCTGTAATGCATGTAACTTCTATCACTTGATAGATAGTGGGGAAAGTTTTGAACATCCGGACATAGGGAAGAGGACACATTTCAAAGTTAATGCTAACTGCAACACCACCAACACAGTCTATTTAGCATATTGCACTTTTTGCCATTCTTTCTACGTTTTGATGACAACCCATAGACTAAGAGAGAGAATGACAGAGCACATCTATGATATATCAAGACAAGCTGACACCAGTGCCATAGCTAAACATATTATTAAGCTAAGCAATGAACATACTTTTAGATTCATGGTTAAAGAAGTGGTAAAAAAGGGCAACAGAGGGGGACCGAATAAGAACAAGGTGGAAAATAAAGAACTTGAGTGGATTATCAGGATGAGAGCAAATAAAGGGAAAGGTCTGAATGACAAGATTTCCATTAAACCAGTTTTGGTCAACAGACCTTTAGCCAGATAGTATGTTTATTTGTTATATTTTTTATACATTTGTAATTTTTTATAACATCTATTGGATTTTAATGATGAATACTAGGATACCTCATATATTAAATGAGCTGTTAATTTTAAAATTTTTATTCTTAACTTGAGTTTGATGCATGATTGGCTGCTGCCTATTTTAAAAGCAGCACAGTTTTACATCATGTTTGTCTGATGAAGCGGCTTTGGCTGCGAAAGAGCTCACCTGTTACTGAAAATAAAGAACCTCAATAGCACAGAAGCAGATACATTTCTAGTAGCAGTGTCCACACTTTCCAAGACATTCCTCAAAGCATGGTTCAAAACTTGAGTCACATTAGAAACAATGTCATTAATATAACACTTATGCTCAGCAAGCAAAGATACAGTAAACTCATCTACATTGTAAGCATGCACTGCAAAATAAATTTCCACATGAAGTCCTGATAATTTAATTTTAAAGACTAAAGTACTACACTGAGACAATTGTTTTCCCTGAGATTCTAACCACTTTCCTACTTTATCTGGTAGTGTAGGGTTAGAAGACAAGGCTCTCTTGTTAGAGTTGGCAGTTAAGAGAAAAGACAGGTGGGTCAGATGACGAAGGAGCAAAAAGAGCTGTAAGATCTGAGGAAACCTGGTACTTCCTCACAAACTTAAGAACTGGTCCACTAGCTAAAGGGGTTTTACATGCACTTTTATAGACATCTTCTAAGGCCAGTACCACAGGAGGCACACAGAAAACATTTGGAATCTCATATTCAATAAGATCATACACTCCATCAATCTCTGGCAATAGCTTCAGATTATTAACAGTCAAATACATTTCAACTTAGCTAGCATCTGTGGAAAGGTGAACCCTTACTTCGGTGTTTGAACCAGTTCACCTTTCGAAGAATCACATAAGATGAACTAAACAGTGTTCACTACTGTCTGAATCAATCTCCTCATTGAAATCTAAGGCATTAGACTAATTTCTATCAAAAGTAGCCCCAGAGTCATTCAGACTAGGAGCATAGACTCTGAATTTAGCTGCGTGTAAAGCACACTTATCTAAGGAAACACATCAGCCCTTGACATGGTAATAACCGGATTGCTTGTCGTGTGAAGATTCTGTTTCTTCTTACTAAAAACTGCACTAGAGGAGAAAATATCTGGGAACAGAGTATTATTACTGCAAAACTTATTTTACCCCGAGCCTTTCTTGCACTTAAAGTGTTTGGTTCTCCTGTCACTGAACCAGGTACTGGAACAGTCCTGGAGGATACATCTGACCCCCGTACCATACAGGGTTGTGGGCTCACACCAGAGGGTGACCGGGGTGGTAAGTGGTCTGCATCCTGGCTTAAAGCAACAATTTCACAAACCATAGGCCGACATGTTTTTGCTGAGATTTTTTTTTTAGGTGCTACTGGATTTGATGGGGAGTGGGGCCCACTGTTTCAGGATCCATCAAGTCAGGGGAAAAAAACATTAGCCATAATAATACATTGCCATTATTAAGGACTCACTAAGGGCAACAACAACAGAAACTATAAACTATGCTCCCACACAACAAATAGGGCTAAACTGTTAAAAAAATAGTAAAAACAGTTTAAATTGTACTAAACATTGTTTTACAACCTGCACAGTGAAGTAAACAGTAGTCACAGCACCAAGTAAAATTCACTTGTCCAAACAGTGACAAAAAAATCAATTATATGACAGTAAATCACAAAAAAAACTTTTAAAATGGCGCAAATATTTAGAGATTCCCTTATCGGACAGAAAAAAAAATCTCCACAGGAACTACAAATAAAGTAATTTGTGGTAAAATTGCAATTTAATGATAAAACTGTTTAAAGCAGTGTTACACCATTAGTAAATATAAAAATTATGAAAAAATAAAAAAAAATGCAATATTTTCCTTCAGAACTTCAAAATGAAGCAGACAAACAGAAACAAGAGGCACTGTGTTTCATTTTCATAGAACTGCCTTGCCACTCTTTCTTAAAAGGTTGCATTCCTGACTTTTATTGCACTTAAATGGTTTCCTATAAAACAGTTCAGGATGGATGTGAAATTTCTTCTGTATTTTGGTACAGCAGACTGAAAAATGAGCTTTGCCCCATGAATTAGGCTCCTTTTTCATCAAATGTTTTGAGAACATCAGACGATAAAGTGCCAAAAAAAAAACTCTATCCAGGGGAACATTAAAATTTTAGATTTAACATCTTCTTGCACAGCAGACAGTGTTGTCGCCTCACAGCAAGAGGTTCCTTGGTTTGAGTCTCGGCTGGGGTGCCTTCTGTGCGTAGTAGTCTGCATACTCTCCCTTTGTTCACGTGGGTTTCCTCCTACATTTCAAAAACATACAGTAGATGGACTGGGCACTCTAAATTGGCCACAAGTCTAAGTGCCTGCGCGAGTGTGTGGTGTAGAACTACCATGACAGGGCTGGCCGCTCAGCAGTGTAAACCTTGGCTCTAGATGATTGTCACCGTTGAAGTGACACCCCAACCCCATGTGCAAAAAAATGGGAAAAAGGGGTTGTGGGTGGATGGATCTTCTGGTAAGTTATGGGTCTGTAACAATGCATATGCAGCAGCATCATACAACCACCTCAAGCAGTATATGGCAAAATGAGTTTTGAGAAAAGCAAAGAAAGTAAACAGGATTTAGATTATGAACTAGGTAAACCAACAATAGCTTTTTTATATCAGCAAAATATGCCAAAATAAATTTAGACATTTGAGCCTGAAAACTGACAATACTAAATGCTAAAGTTGAAGAGGCGAACAACTTTTTTCCAAACCTGACAAATGTTCTGCCAGGCTTGTCTACAGGAACTGGATTTGAAGCAGCTAAATGTTTTGAAATGGCAGTCTGATAATGAAATCACTGAAGGGTTAGCCCTGAGATTTCAGAGGAGGTACTTGTGAGACTGAGATACCTTATGCAGTTTTTATCTTGTTTCCTAGGAAAAGGAGCTTGACTGTCAGTACTAACAGTAAATGCATTAAAAGCATCCTCCAGTGCTGCTAACAACGGATATAAACTGGTTGGTCACAATATATTTATTAAGTTTCAGATAGATATCATCTCATGGTCTCCCATTTAAAGAAGCCCTTCATCCTTCCAACAGTTAAAGAAAAATAATTCTTACACAGGAGAAGCTAAAGAAATATTTTCTTCAGATACGGATTTCCAAGTTTTCAGGTGAAGAAACTTGGGAAGCATAATCTAAACAAACTTCTTTCATGTACTCAGATTCTGAATCCAATGGACATCTCTGTTTTTAAATGAGCAGACGCTGACGAAATAGTCTGAATCAACTGCAATGCTTCAGACCCTTGGCAAAAAAAGGAACATTCCTCTTGTGTATCTTTTGAAGTAGGGTTAGAGGAAGTAGGAAGGTGTTTCACTTTGAGTCTTTGTCAGCTCAGATATCTGGGCTTTGCCCTGAGTGTCAGACATGATATTTGCTGGATGCCTTCACTCCCTTCCAATGAGATCATTCACAGTTCTCCTCTCTCCATAGCAGATGTTGTGACAGAGCCCTTCAGAATGTGCCACACACCCCTGACAATTAGTGATTTTCTAACAGGCAACACTAGAGGGGTCGAAGCAGCCAACAAACAATCCATGTGCTCTGATTTTTCCATAGTGGAGACATCTGTTGAAGACAAGGGAAGAAAGGATGCAGAAGACTACATTGTCAAACCTTAACAACTTTCAATTCTTGACAGCCAGAAGAGGGGCATCCGAGGTACCAGTACTAAACTCCACAGAGGGCAGAGTAAGGACTTTAAGTCAGTTGTTCTCTATAAAATGTTGGAGGGAACTAAGCCAGCTCTTTATAGTCTTAGGTTTGAACGATAAAGAAACAGAACACGACTACCTGTGTGTTACATTCCTCTCCTGAACAGAAAAGGTAGGCTGTGTGAGAATTTCTACCAGGGTTCGACATCCACACAAGCACTCCCCCTTTCTCTCAGACAAAGAAAAAAGCAGTTACACTTTTCACAGAAAAATGGAAGAAAAGTCCCCAGTGGGGTACTTATTTGCCCAATTTCTCAAAACTAACTGATCACAGAACCACTGAAGACTCAGCAAAGAGGAAGTCTTAATAGTAGCTTTACTGACAAGAAAGTGCTGAATTCTGGCACCCACATATAAAAAAGTTATGTACCCACCAAAACCAGTGTTATCCATTTTCATTACTCCTCAGATCCAACTTGCCTGCTTTTTCCAGCTCGAGGACCACAAACTCTCAAGATCCTCCCTTACCCATAGTTCTCTAGTCCCCTATCACAGCTCAAATATTGTTGGCCGACTTTTTTTTAAGTCTATACAACATTTAACAAATATAAAGAGAGAACAGTATTTGGAGCTCAAATAAAGGAACATTGGTTCCTTTAGCCTCTTCTAATACTTTCAAAAGGCAAAAAGGCAGGGGGTTGAAGGAAGGGAAGTTGAGGAGGAATGAAAATGGACAACACAGACAATGTTACGGTGAGTACATAACCTTTTTTTTTTTTTATCTGATGTTATTTTAATTCATTCCCTAGCTACCTAAATCCATGGACAACTCTAAGGAAGAATACTCCCGAGCACCACTGAGCTGAACACTGCTCTTCCCTAGAGACCAGATCCAATTTGTAATGAGCAATAAAAATTTGAGGGTTAACCCAAGTGGCAGCTGCACAAATATCATCCAAGGAAAATCTGAATAAAAATACTGAAGAAGTTGCCACAGACCCGGTAGAATGAGCTTTTCTAGGTTTTAGCAAAGACAAGCCAAATTTTTTTGTAAACAAATGAAATACAATCAGTTAACCATTTAGCTAAAGTTATTTTAGTATCTGGTTTGCCCAAATCTGAATCCAAAAAGGAGACAAATAACTGAGATGATTTCCAGAAATTTTTTTGTCCTATGCAGATAAAAACATTAACAGTCTGTGAATGTCCAACAGGTGCAATATATACTTTCCTTTGTTTGAAAAATCGGGAAAGAAAACTGGAAGGTTGACAGTTTGATTAATATTGGATTCTGACAGCACTTTAGGAAGGAAGGATGAGTTGGTTTGTAAGGCTTCCCTGTCCTTATGAAAAATTAAATACAGAGGTTTAGAAGATGGGGCTTAAAGTCCTGAGACTCTTCTAGCAGATATAATGGCCATTAAAGAGAGTCTTCCAGATTAAAAATTTTAGTTCCTACTTGGCTGATGGTTCAAAGGAAGATTGGGTCAAAGATTGTAAAACCAAATTCAAATCCCACAGAGTAATGAGATCTTTAAAAGGGGGTCTAAGAAGAATGGTTTCCCTTATAAAGGCCTTACAAAGTTTGGAAAAAGTTAAAGACGAATTGTTTACGCCAATGCGAAAGTTAAAGTACAAATACCTGCCACTTCTAACAGTTGAAGAACTAGCACCTTCATTAAAAACTGTAGCTGAAAACTCAAGAACTTTAGAGGTACGGGTGCTGAAAAACAGTCAATATCATTCTGCTGGATCAAAATAAAAAGAAATGTACTCACATAATGTTCCATAATCTGTGCTCTCCATTTTCATTCTTCCTCAAATACTGGGCTCGGATCTGATCCCTGTAACACTATTCAGAGCTTGTTTGCTGCATGCAAATATATATATATATATATATATATATATATATATATAGGGGTTCCCTTCAGAAGCTCAAAATACTGAAATCTCGAATTTTAGTATTTCGTGCCCAAGAAGCCAAATACAAATAATAGCGAAACTTTAGAAGCATGAAATTAAAACCTCGAATACCCGAGGTTTTGAATTTTGCACTTCTAAACTTCTGCTGTGGCCATGTATTCAGGAAAGTGTGTGTGTGTGTGTGTGTGTGTGTGTGTGTGTGTGTGTTAAGGGGTTTGGGTAGGGGCTGTGGTGTGTGTCAAGTGTGGTTTGTTGCTGTGATGTGTGTGTGTGAGGAGAATGTAGCTTGTGTGGCGGTGTTTTGTGTGTGTTTGTATGTAGTGTGACCTCGGAGTGGGAATACTCAAGTAGGGGGAGTGTGGGGGGTGCAGGGAGGCTTGCCCCCCTTCTTTCATGTAGTAGAGTGATTGTGTGTGTTTGTGTGGAGGATGGTGTGTGTGTAGTAAAACTGCGAAATTCAAAACCTCCGGTATTCGAGGTTTTGAATTTCACGGTTTTTAGTTTTCATTATGTGGATTTGGCTTCTTGGGCTCGAGATAATGAAATTCGAGATTTCAGTATTTCGAGCTTCTGAAGTGAATCCATATATAGATATATATATATAGGTCCACTTCTGAATCTCAAAATACCGATATTTTGAATTTCAATATATCGAGACCAGAAGTTCGAAAACGTAAAAACACAAAACCACACTCTGGACAAGACCGCAATCCAAATTGTAGCTTGCTACAGATCCCCCACCATGCCCTAGAATTCCCACTCCTCATTTCTTGACACACTGGAAAATATTAGGGTACAACCTCACACCCTAATAAAGGGCGATTTCAACTACCCCACCATTAACTGGGAAAACTACTCATGTACCAACTCTTGTGCTCAACATTTTCTGGAATTCATAAATTAAAATGCCTTGGATCAACTTATCCACACCCCCACTAGGGGCAGCAATATCCTAGACCTGGTTATTACCAACATGGGCAACCGGTGCTCCACATCAGAGGTCAATTCCTCGTTGGTCAGATCTAACCCTAACCACAAGCTAACCAACCTAGACATCCACATCCCTCCCCCAGCCCCCATTAGGGAAACCACCATAAAAAAATTTTCCAAAGCCAACTTCACGCTTATTAAGACAGAAGTGGCAAACTTCAAGACACCCATGCTGACGGACAATAGAGGTATGACTGCTGAATCCTACAAAAATGCACTTTATAAGCACTTACACAAGTGCAAGGATCGTGCAATCCGTAACAGAACCAAGATGCTATCCTCCAAAAAAAGAAAAGGAAGCCAATCTGGTGGTCCCCTGCCATAAACAAACTCTACAACAGAAGATAGAAACTGTTGCAAAAAAGAGTAAAATCCCATGATTGGAGGAGCTCCCTGGTCAGCCTCAGTAAGAAGCTGAAATCCCTCATAAAATCCTCAAAAGCTAGTTACGAAAACAAAATCGCCACTGACTCTAAAGACAACCACAAAGCATTCTATAGCTATGTCAAGAATCTGAATTACAACACTCAGATCTGCTCTGAAGTACAGCACAATGGCACTAAATATACAGAACCAACTGATAGGTTCAGTGCCAACTTTACCCCCCTCTCATCCACTAAAGGGC